>NW_024582073.1:1589747-1793440 GCF_017639235.1 Corvus kubaryi
CTTAGCAAGGACGTCCCTTCCGGGACTATGCTTGCTAACCTATGACACCCATCCAGCTCAGCCCAGAATAAATCTGTGACTAAGCTGGATTGAACTCTAGCGGTTTTTTCCATCTTCCATTTTATGGTATTTTCCATCAAAATTATTACCTCTGAGATTTAGGAGTATCAGTGTCAAACCAGAAAAGCTGCTGGGGTGAGATTCAACTGTAGATTATAACATCATTCAATTGTACTTCACCTGGAAGTTGGCTGGAGGTCTGTGTAACCAAAGTGGAAGAAAGATGCAGGAATTTTCTTTTTTTTTTTTTTTTTTTTTTAAAGGAGCTGATAGAAAAAAGAATCTGCAACAAACTCTGTCAGATCAAAATTTGTCATAAATTAGGGCTGGCTAACTTGATCTAACAAGTTATCTATTGAAAACATTAAGGAAATCTGCACTACTTTCACCTGACTGAGAACCAGTTTTATAGACAAGCCTTATCCAACAATTTTCCATTGCCAGTTGGCTAGGAGCTTGGTGTCTGAACTGAAAAAGAGAAGGAACACCCTAGAATTAGACTGCCTAGTTTTCCACAGGATTGGTCCTTTAGAAGAATTCATGTATCTCTTGCTTGCATTTGGGCACTTCATCCTCATTTCATAGGTTTAATGTGAGGATTAAAATACTCAAAGCATTCATGTGGATATCACTGCCACCTGTGTTTTTATTTCTTCCTGTTTTTCAGCCAAGTTCTCTTTTGAAACATTCTGAAAAGCTAGGTTCTGTAATGGCCAGAGTATATACAGAACATATAGAACCATTAAGGTTGGAAAAGACCTCCAAGATCATCGAGCCCAGCCTTTGACCAAATATGAAAAACAGTTCAATACCAGCCTATTCACTAATTCACTGCTTAGAATATACAATTATCCAAGAGGTAGTCACTGTTTCAACTCCTCTAGGCTCTCCAGAGGACAAGTAAAAATGATTAGTCTAGAACGTTTCAAATTCTGAGGAACAAAGTAGAAGAAGCTAGAAATAGTCACTGGAACACCATTTCTACATCTACTGCTACTAACCATTATTAGAGCACTAGGTTAAAAAGTGGCATGAAACTAAAACAATGAATAAACTGTATGAGTTTTAACATTAATCTGAGTTCTAAAAATGTTTGCGTAACAGTGGCATAGTTATATTTCAGAAAGATCTAAAATGATGAAATGTGCAAATACCAAATGTAGTAGAATGGTACAAACTTCTGTTCTTGAAATTTGAGACCTTAACTTTTTCCAAATCTTTCTTCTGTCTATTATTTCTCATCTTATTTAATTGCCTGGTTACTAAGTCTAACTAGCAATGATTTGAGCTGCTTTAATCAGATGAAAATCATACAAAGAAAAATGAAAGGTACTTGAGACCATTTTTTTAAACTGCTCACAGTCTCTTCCTTTTTCTATTTTTTTTCTTGACACTCTTACTCATTTTATAATTTCTAGATTGCCATATCACAGATTTAGCATTTCAGTCTGGACTTTTTCAACTGCAAATTCAGTCTCTCGATGGATTTTCATTACAGATATCCTGCTACCAGTTTATATTAAGATGGTCGGTATCTCAGCAGTTCTACCAAAATTCTCCTCCTTTACTCTTTTTCAGTAACTATGTGCATTACAGCTGTTTTTAAACCAGTGCACATAGAGCATGTACAAATGAAATATCAAACTAAACCATTACTAATAATAAACTATTGCAATTACAGTACCAACCTAAGTTTACAAAGCATGGTTTAAATGACAGGTACTAGTCTTCTGCATTCCAGAAAATCTAGTTACATATTTGAAAGTGACCAAAGTCCAGAATCTGGATTTAACTATCTAATTTTAGGAAACCAAGTCTTAAGCTACTGGTCCAAATGTTAATCATTGCCTGATCTTGATTCACTTAGTTTAGTCCCATAAATTCTACCACTTCTCTGCTCTATAATACACTGTAATGCAGATAACATCAATACAACACTTGTCACTGTCATCCATGTATTCATTACCTAAGGAAGGGCTTCGAGTCACTTGTCATTTCATCTTGCCAGAAATGTCATAGAGATTTCTGCAATGAATTGACTTTTCCCTCCATTTCCTTCTGTACAGTGAGGACAAAAACCCAACCAAAGTAAGTTAACAACATTCCTTTTACAGTACCTTTGTTTTCATTACACAGAAATTTTGTTTTCAATAAAAGCAGCTACTGCTGAACTTTTGCAGTGAGTCTAAATAACTTGGGCACTCATTCCTTGAGCTATGTGAATAATGGTTTTGGGGATTTTTCTGGTTGATGCCATAAAATAAAACATTTTGAAACATTTGTAAAAATTCAAATGAAGATACTGGATTATATTATCCATTGTACTATAAAAAAGAAATGTATATTATTTCAAATTAAGCTGAATTCTGAAACCAAAGTAGATATATCTCATTTTGACAAAACTGAATTGAAATACATAGGTTTTCACAATTCTTTTACTGAGAAAAAAAATTTAACAATTCAAGGGTCAATCTGCACAGTTTTAATAAAATTTGTTTCCTGAAAAAATTCACTTGGATTCCCATAACTTCTATTACAAATTAGAGTTGTTCTCTTCTTTTACCACATCTGAAAATACCATCTGAAGTTGCTATAGGTGTGAAAAACGTAATAAATATCACCAAAGCAATCTTGAGTGGTAGGGAAATTCAGAGTACCAAGATCTAAAAAACAAATTAATCTTGGCTACTGATCAGCTGCTTCCCAGCAAGCTGGCTCCAGGAATTCTTTGCTCCTTTGAGATCACAGTGTTCTATTTATTTCTTTTCAGCCAGAAAAGTTCCCATTTAGTGATGTTTCTAAAAGTACATCCAAGAAAACTTATGAATTATTAATAGTTAAGCTTCATACAATAAAATGATAAAGCTAAGGGTTATCAAACTGCTAGGATTAGGACAAGACAGCTGATAATATTTTGAGACTAGTTTTTCCTGCAGCAAGATTTTTGGACCTCTACCAAAAAGAGAAAAAATTATTTTTTAATACTTCAAGAAAGACTTGCATGTCCAGTATTCTGGTCATGCATAAGAGTTTAGAAGCAGCACTGCAGAGGAAGGGAACTAGAATGATAACCGTGAAGATTCAGAAAGCTGATAGCCATGCTAACCACGAGACATGAACAGATCTAACTTGTTTTTTTCTACGAACATTAAAAATAAAAATATGGTACAGGTGACACAAATATGATGAGGTTTAAGAGCAGTTGAAAGGATGAACCTGAATTATAAGACTCCAGGAAGAAAGGTACTGTTGTAACATAGCCATTTATTTCTTTCCTGAAGGAAAACCTAAATGGAAGTAGCAAAGATCATCTGGATTAGCACAGAATATTTTAAGGTGGACTCCTGTAGTCAAATATTCAGAAATTCAAGTAATCTTGCCCCAAAGACTTTTACAATAAAAACACCTGAAGACTCAGAAATAAGCTAGTTGTGGCATCATATTTGTGATGAAATACTGCGCATAGTATAAAGCCTAAGGACACAATTTCAATTTTCCAGCCAAGCCTACAAAGTTGTGAATTGAAAAAGGGAAGTTTAAGAGGAATTGGGATACAAATGAAGCTTTTGGAAATTTATCAAATAAAGGTACCACTTGGCCATTTCTATCTATCACCAAAAGTTGATAAGGTTAGGAACACAGATGTTTTCATATGAAAGTCACATAAGGCCAGGGAGAGCCCTGGGACTTTTTTCAACTTTCAGACATGAAAAAGAAGCCACAGTATATGACTAAAAGTGAAAGGTACTCCCCAGCTGTTTTTTAAAAGCTTCCAGAAATAAAGCTCAGACTCAGCCAGCATTAATAGGGTCAGAATTTCCATGCCAAGCAGTGATACCAAGGGGACTGACAAAAGAGATGTAGTTCTAATGTACTAATAATGTCCTGTCTCCTTAGATTTTTATGAAATGTCATGCATTCAGTTCTTCAGCCTTTCTGCCCCAATACTCACAGGAGTCCTCTGCTGAGAGCAGGACAACTTGTATAGCAGAACCATGAGTAACACTACCACAAATGAACTCTAGGAGAATATATTATTTGCCAGCCATCTAGCCTTTCTTCATACATATTTTCAACTGCACAGTACCTGAAGCTGTGGAACTGACAGCCTTGTGCTGCAAGGCTTTGGAAAAGAGCATACGTACAAAGTTTTGGGAAAAAATGACATATACTTCCAATTCTATTGTAAGGAAGTTATTTGCATTGTTTCATAAATCTGGTGCATGGCCTAGACCTGTAAGTCTGACAGACAACATGGCATACTTCATGCCTCCTTTTTTTCTTTGCATATTCTGGTGTAGAGAGACCTGAAGTCCATCAGCAGTTTTCTGAATATGTCATGGTAATTTTAAGCTGCTTTTGTTCAAATAAAAGAACTAAGATGGAAGACATATACAGAAATCACCTATCTTCAAGCTGGAAATACTGTTCAAATAATTCCTTAACTATTCTTGCACTTCATTCATCCTGTAAAGCAATTTTCTTCAGTTTGTTAGAGTCTACGATAAAGGAATAGGCTTTCCATTTATGCTTCTAATGGTTTCCAAGGAGACCTAACCTTCCATTCTTACAATTCATTGTCATATAGTTTTGGTCTGAAAGTCCTTTCATTCAATAATTTGTTATTATGTTGAAGTCAAATCTATTACGGAATTTAGACAGAGATGCTTCTGTTGTGCCTTTCAGCTTTCTCTTAGCTTGTTTTGCTCTTGAGAGGAGAAAGCACTTTTGAACCATCTCTCTGTTTTAGTAGAACCTCAGCCAGTCAAAATAAGATTGGGCATTTTCAAATACAGTTACCCCTATATTTATTGAGTGCTGACATATCTTTACAATAATTATAATAGAAAACAAAAACCTTAGAATACAAACAGGTTGATTATGTCCCTCTCTGCAGTAGAGGTGACCTTAATCTTGTTACACATGTATCCTGAAAGGAGTCAGAGAGAACTTGCTGGTAAACCTGAGCCTCTTCCTACACACGTGACACAGCTCACCCAACTACAAACAGTCATCATCACTTCACTCATGGACTAAAAATCACCTTCTGCTATTCTTTCTCAAACAGAATAGCATACCACTAATAAGAATCAAAGTCAGTAGGTCTCCAAAGGTTATGATGGCAAGGTAACATTCTTCTGGTCACCAAGATTTACCTCAATAAGATTAACACTGTCTCTTGCGTCACCTTTACTGGTTCCAGCCCTGCACACAGATTCTGAAGCAGAAGAAAATTAAGTAAGGGAAGGTCACTCTGCCCATTTCCATTCCATTTGAATGAATCCTTGGAGGTTCAGACATGGTAGGAAGTGTGTGCATTCTTGAGAATCCTGAAAATGTTAAACTTCTCCCCAGACACTGCAACTGAACTCTTTCAAATTTCCAAAAGCCGCTCTGTGTCTTAATATAATTAGAGCAATCTTGGTATCCTTGCTTCCTACAGCTGTTCCTTTCCACTGCAAGTAACCTGTCTGAAAATTCTGTTCCCTGGTAGGAACAGAAGACTGACAGATGGTGAATAAATTCAAGGCTAGTTTATTTTTATAACTGGAAAATAACTTTCAGACATCCTGGTGGTCTACAGATTGTTTCCAGGTCTTTCTATTTTTATGGAAGATAAATATGACTTGGATTCATGATCAGGCAATTTAATTTTAGCCAAATTGCAGAGAAAAGTAAATGCCAGCTCTTATTCTAAACTTTAACCTTCTGAGCCACTGAGATATTTACCTTATATAAAATTATTGCAATAATAGTAATATTTTCTCATTTACAACTGATTTACCAGGAAATTAATATTTGGTTTTACGAACACATTAAGCAGATGGTACCTATTGTTGAAATTATCCCATAGAAGTATTTGTATTTAGACTTGGTTACAATGCAATGCATTAGACTCTTTCAACGGACTGGTGTAGGGATTTTGTTTTTTTTTTTTTTTTTTAGTAACAAGATATTTTAAACCTACAGCAAACCTACAGCATGCAAACTTGGAGTTAACTGGGCTGACTCCATAGACATATTAATTTAAAAATTATTACCGCAATCATTTTCCCTCAGAAGGAGGAAAGAAAAGAGAAATATTAATGTAAATAACTTACACAGTTAGAATTCTGATCTGTCATTAGTTTCATCAAAATGACTGATAAACTGAATAGCTGTTATAAAAGTTAAAGAATTGAGTAGAAACTCCTGACCCCATTGAAATTACCATTAAACTTGCCTTTAGTTTCTGCAAAGCTTCAGTATCCTTCAAATAGCACTCTTGAAGCAATCATGTTATCCCAAAGAAACTTGCAGAGAACTGCTGCCATTCTTCTACAATTTAAACATTCCATTCCACAAGAATTCCCTCTGAAATTCACTGCAAACTGCCCTTGACTAATAGGAATGATATAATAACTGCACATGTACTTCTGCCTCATTTTAAGACAGACTTTTTCATACTTCATCATTAATTCAGACTCAATATCATTCAGTCACTGAAACTGTCTGCAGTTAGAAAAGAAAAACTTTAGGAGTTTCAAATCAATTCTGTATTTCTTAAAACTGTACATGTTATTTAAGAGCATTGCAGGAGCATATTATACATCATTATACATGCAGACTGCAGTCCCAGCAACAGTCCTTTTGTTGAGTTTGCACCATCTCCAAATTAACAGATACAGAAACTGGCCCAGGTACTTGAATGGTAACTGGCAACCCTGTCACTTTGCAGTTGAACAAAGCCTAGAGAAAAAACTCATGCATTCAAAATATCTATAAAGCATCTTTTTACTTCCCTCATGTCAAGTCAAGGAAAAGGTGGAAATGATTTTTAAGAACTTCACACTTCATTTAAAAAAATCTTACCACTGAAAGAAATGGTTAAATAAACTATTGTTCAACTCACTGCGAGAGAATACACACCTGCACAAAATCTGATCCTCTTTACACATACTAACTGCAACTTGATCAAAAATTTTCCAAGCTACATGACTAAAGCTAAGGCTGTAAAACGTTTTAAAAAG
Organism: Corvus kubaryi; assembly: GCF_017639235.1. Taxonomy (NCBI): domain Eukaryota; kingdom Metazoa; phylum Chordata; class Aves; order Passeriformes; family Corvidae; genus Corvus; species Corvus kubaryi. The sequence continues at coordinate 1,596,818 of NW_024582073.1, forward strand.
AGGTTAGTGGCCTGACATTCAAAACTGGTGATTCTGCCATCCATTCTTTACAGCATTGTTGCAGAAATATTAAAGCAACTAGATGAACATATTTGTCCTATTGACAGAAAAGAAAAAAATAAGACCTCTACAAACCACTGGGTGCTCAGCAGAGTGGAAAATCAAACTAAAAAAATAGGTATCTAAATTTAAATGGAAGAACATGATTTTTGGCACAGACCCATGCCTCCTAACTTCTGGGAATCTCATTGCATTCTCCTCTCCCATGAGGAAAGGGATCCACATACAGAAGGCAATTCAAATGTTATTTGGACTGTGTCCATACTAACTGGAAAGGAAATTTAATGAGATAGGTAGATTCTCCTAAATTAGGTGTCTCAATTAAATTACTAAAGTTAAGTTGGATATATTCCAGCTAAGTTTAGAAGGTCCTGGACACACTCTCAACACTAGAAAAACAAATTCACTTAAAGGTGTCATACTGAAGTAAATGTAGAAAGATTCCCAGCAGACTTCTAAAAGCCAATCTTAACTATAATTGGATGCAACAAAAAATGTAATTTTTACTTTGTTTCAAAAATTATGCATAAAGCAAAAAATCCCAGTTAAGCTAGTCTATAAATTTGTGTCAATTTATTACAACCTCTCGATATAAAGTGATAGCTAAACCACTGAGAACAACTGACCTGGAATCCTGGAATCCTCTGCTCCAACGTGGTTACAGGCAGCCTGCTGAGGAGATTGGGCAGGAGACATGGCAGGAGCCCTGGCAGATTTCTGATTAAAAAGATCAGCTGGAATAGCATCAAAAATTGCGCCACCAACACACAAACTGCCACTGGGAAGATCTTTGGCGCATCCTAAATTTACATTTACATGACCCAGTATTGCTTCTGTCTCACTGAAAATGGCATGCTACTTCAATTAGACAGGATGCATCACAAACCACAAATAGTAATCCATCAGAGAAGTTTTTAAATCAACCTGGCCTCTCCTCAGGATATTTGCAGACACACTCAGTTGCTAACAGTATTTTATCTGGGTGCATATAGGCTGACTTCACTGGATGCAATGATATCTCTGAGTTTCCTACCAGTTACTCACAAACACAGTAGACTGCTGGGCACCTAAGAGAAAACATCTTGTGAGCAGGTGCCCACCTGTCTGAGCACAAATCTGACAGTGCTTATATTATGGTTTATGGTATACACCTGTATTAATTTTCTCTGTTTTGTTTCTTCTCTTCTTTGCCTCTGTTTCGCGAGTTCTTTTACTCAGAACTCTTTTGCTCAGAGTTTGGATTAAAACTCAGGAGACGCCAGGCTTTTCTTCTAATTGATGTTTATTATTTCTTATCTATAGCACAGCTTTACAGAATGTGCCTCTTAAGTTAGCAAGGTGGAAAATGGCCCCAAGTTCTAACTTCCAAGGCCATTTAAAGTCCAAATTGTCCAATTATGGAACACCAATTTATTTTTACTTATAACCCAGTAACTATTCATTTATGATCCGCACTGCGGGTTTTTTGAACCAACACCAAACTACCCAGATCTGTGAAGAAGAAGGAGAAAAGAAGAAGAACAAACCCACACCCAAAATCCTCCATCTTGTTACATATATCCCATAAACCTAATTTTTCTACATCTCTACATGTTCCACCCAGTGACATAACTTTAATTACACAGCAACAACCTCAGTGTTCTCACACAATTTGAGAAGCCTTTCCCAAGGCTTCAGGTCAAATGCAGTGAGCTCTTGAAGATCATTGTCTGTCAGCACTGAAAGACTGAAATTCTCAGAACTCAGGGTTCCAACGCACATGTGTGCCCTCTGCAGCAGTTGAGGATGTGCAATATTTAGGTCCCTCCTTAAAAGCAACTCTATTTTTTTTCCAGGGCCTTTGTGGTTTTCTGTGAGGCTCTAGAACACTCTTCTACTATCAACTGCTGAACAGTTTGCAATTCTCGCTTTCCCAGGACGTTTATGTCTAAACATTTATCCTTTTTTAACTTTCTCAAGTGACTTACAGAACAAAGGAACCTGCCTATACCCAGATTGCATTAGAGTGTGCCCTTCCTAGCCATTCAAAATATATGTGTTAAAGTACAAACTTCATTTACTCTTAAACCAGGATTCTAGGCACTTCACAGGATGAAAGACTTACATTCTGTTGTTATGAAAGCTTGGCTGTACACACACTGCTTTCCTGTTTGTCCCTGAGGAAAAGCAGCTATTGTTTATCTCCTAAAATGAGAAATACCTTTGAAGACACAGAATGTTTGTCACCCTACACCATGGAAGAGGCCTGGATCATCTTCAATGTATCAGGGAAAGCTTTGTCACTGGTTTCAGCAGCTCAGGAGTTTTTCATCCGATCCCTTTTTTCTTCACTTTATACACAGTAATAAATTGCACAAACCACTGAGTGAAAGAAGACCCACTAAAATCACCTCTGAAACTACCAATGATTACACTGTGGCCTGGTTTTGAGTTATTAAACAACAATATGAAGCAAAGATTCAATCTCTCCTAGTCTCAAGTGAGTTAAGCCTAAACTAGGACAAGAAATACACCATAAAGTTGTATTCCCTATCAACTCCTGGAGGTTAGGCCCTTGAGCAAGGGTAATTTAGTACTGAAATTACATTGTCTTTTCTTGGAAATATCTGTGATCTTCACCATCTGTTTCATGCGATAAAATAAAGTTGTTGATTTGATGCTGCACCTTCTATGTCAGAATAAAGGCCAGTTCCTATTTGCATCAAGCAGAAAAAAAAAAGTAATTATAAATTATAATGAAAACAAGCACATGATTTTCCATATTTTAATGAAGCAAAGGTAGCTGCACTTGTTTACAGCTCCAATCAAATTCAGATCACGTTAATTGGAATTTTCAGTTTGAGATGAGTAAGACTCTAGCAAGCAGGTAGAGAAAGAGCTCTAATGAGTTTCCTCACCACAGAAAAATTATCTGGCAAATAGCACAAAGATCACTCAAATGAAAACAAATACTCAACAAAGCAGATAATTGACTGCAATCTTAGTTAATAAGATGGCCCCAAACTGTCCTGCAAAAATGCCAAAGCAACTAAATATAAATATTTATCTTTGTTAACAAAGGAAGAAAAACTTCTGTATTTTTCTGGGGAACTTCTATACAGTTTTATGGGAGTCTAAAGTACCTTAAAATTAATTATTTTATGTTGTGGTTTCTGGTTTGAAGTTTTATTTCTGCACTGAATCTGATGGTGCATGATCTGGAGTCCTTGCCATCCTTTGAACCCATCAGCATCAGCATTTGTTTACCATGCCAAAAGAGGATGCTAAAATGGAAGACTGATCACTAACATTTTTTAAAAGGTCTATTAATTGTACCTAAGGATATTCTCAGCTCATCATACCTATACATACACATGCATGTATGTATGTACATGCATATATATCCACTACCACAGTCTAATGATAATACAGCCAATTTAATGCATTTTTTTTTCATTACAATCCATCTTCTTCAGATCCTGAAACTAATGATCAGGGAAACAAACATTCGAACAATAACATTCCCAGAATATCTGTGTTGCCTGAGAACTCTTTCTTTTTTTTTAATAAATAAATAGAATACTGAAAGGTCCTTTCTACAATGCTGTCTGAATGTCACTCACCATGAAAAATCTAGAATAGCATGCAGACAACAGAAATCCTCTGGTCAGCAAGGTATTGCACATGTGGTGAGAATCCAGCCAATTTAGTATTACTGCATGCATACCATTAAACAGCTTAAGTGTTTTTCTTAACCAAGACAGAAACAGCTGACTGTTGATTCCTGTTGCCTTGGAAAGCATGGCAGAGGAAGTATCCAATGTGCTTTTCAAAGCAGGTTGTGGGAATTGGTTACAAGGGGCAGAATATTTAGTACATCTCCCTCATTATGTCCACCTTGTGCCTCACCCTTCTGTTCATCCACCAATCTATGCAATGAGTTAATGACAACTGTTTTTTGGAATAATACCTGTATTCAAACTATGGCAGCTCCATTCAAAAAAATATACATAGTTAGTTTATAATAGATAGTTTTCTAAACTACATAAAGTGTCATTGTAAAGAATGAAGAAACAAATGCCCATTATATCCCTAGTAATATTTGATCGCGTAAGGGTCTCACTTCTTACAATTGCTGATTCCATATCCTCCCTGCTATTTCAGGGAGAATGCTATTACACAGAGCTATTTTTAAATGGCTTTAAATTTAAAATTTAAATGAAAATCCTTCTAATGTCAGATTTTTGTGAGTGGGTTACTAATAATGTAGCAATTCCTCCTGGAAGTTTCAAAGCAGGAAGTGAAATATTCTCTTCCCCCTGACTCTCCAACACAGTGAAATACCCCAAACACTTTCCCACAGCTTCTTCCCAGAGTGAGTTTTTTTCTTATGCATTTCTTATGAATGCTCATAGGGTTTAGTGTGACCATCTTTGTTAACATAACTTCTATCCATACCAATGAAAGCTCCTAGAAACAGATTGAAGCAGATGGTGACAGATGAGCTGCTAGTGAACTCAGCAAATTCAGAGAACTGGGAAAGTATATAAACTTTGATCTTTATCTAGACTTTTTGCTCCATTCTTCCTTACCCCATCAACAAACTTTCAGTCTTCCTTTCTTCATAGTTACAAATCCCTGCTACCTATTCATTCTTCATGGATCTGCCACCATAAAGGGAGAAGGCTGACAGTGAAGCTCCTATGGATCAGACAGACATTCCCACTTCAGCAGTCTTTCCACCTTCAAGAAAAGTGTTTTGGTTCTTCCATTTCATCTCCCCTTCACCTGATTCTGACAGAACAAAAACCCACTCCTACATCTGCTTAGCCTCTTATCTCTAGGTTTTAAAACTAAACTTTTAACAGTTTGAGTAGTCAATGATCCTTAAAATTGAAAAAGCAAAGACATGCCAGGCCCTAGAATAGAGGAAAAGCAGGAGGGCAACAAACACAAACCACCAAGCCTCCTCAGCCTCCCCTCTGCTACAGGAAAGGATTGCACTTTTTTAAATCACAATTCAAGCCAATTTCTTTTGCAAATCAAAACTCCACAGATTCATCCTGATGATGATGGCGAAGAATAATACTTACTTTGATACATATGGCATGTCTGGTACTGTTACACATCTAGAAAAAAAAATGGTCTCTTTCTAAAATAACCTTTTCACATATGTGAGCAGAAGGTAATCCATCAGTGTAATGGCAAGCAACTCACAAGCATGACCCTCATGCAGCTCCTGCCTTTTGCTGAAAGTGTGACAAGAAGGATCAAGATAGCTTACAGACAGATTCCCAAATGGACACTCATATCAGAAAACTATCACAAAACTGCAATTTCTCCACAAATGCATGGTATACTAAGAGAATCTTCTTGTACTGGATCAAGGTGCATATTCCAGTTCCTCTCTTCCTTCTCTCACAAAGGTGCTAAGCCAATAATTACCTCTAAGCATCACGAAATTACAAGATTTCACTTTCATGATACGGCAGATTTCCCCTGATAGGAATCCCAGTAACATAGAGACAGACCTCTGTGTTGGATGCTATCTGCATTCACTTGTTATTGATTTATTCTGTCATCTTGAAGAAACCAGTTAAATGCTCTCTGCCTCAGTTCCTCCTTCTCCAAAATAGAGATACTAATCCTTAATTCCAGATAAGGTCTTTCACCAGCTGCTGCAATAAAAGTACTGTGTAATTAGATTATATTACTAGTCTTACTAATTCCTTTCGATTATGTGTCTTTTTATAATTTTAGATGGATTTCAGTAACTATTTTTTATTTAAAAATAAAAAAGTCCTATTCCCCTGACCTAGTTCAGCCTAAGCGTAACTGGTTTATGCCTTACATACCTACCTACCTTTGGAGTTTGAATTTGACATAAAGTATCTCTGATCCAATTACACTTCCTTCATTAATAAAGGGTACAAGCAAATACATTAAAAAATGTTCATTTTGGAGATAAGGCTACCAAGTTTCTAGCAAGACTTTCTGTCATGGGAAGAAAAGAATCTGTAAAAAGTGGACAAATATTAACAACTGTGATCTTTCCAAATCTGAACTCGAAGCCAATGCACAGAGGCAGCAAATTCTGAAGCAAAGGATCTTTGTGGTTTGTCCAGCTCGAACAAGAAGCCAGCAGACTATAAAAGGCAATCTGCCCAAGTTTCCTCAGGTATTTCTCTTAATATGTAGTTCTCATCTGCGTCATTTGTAATATTTCAACCAGGGCTCAGATGGGATCTACTGGCATCTAGAAAAGTGTACGTATTGAGAAGAGAATTAAAATCACAACAGATCTAGAAGCCATTTGGCATGCTGTTGGTCTATCCTGCCCTACTGTAAGGAAAGAAAACTGAAAAACATTCCTTTGTAAAGGAACTACAGGAATATGATACAGAGGTATAGTAAAAAAAAAAGCAAAAGCACATGATATTCCAAAGGAAGGAACACGACATTATATCCACAGCTGAGATAATATTAGTATAGTGACCCATGATTACATACCAAGCAAACTGGAAGTTGTGATCCTAATTATTATATAGAAAAAGGTGCTGAACCAGGAAAAAAAATAAGAAGGGGAGATAAAGCACTTTAAAGCAAATCCAAACACAGTATCTATCAACCCACCTGCTATTTGTTTCTGTCAGACCTGTCAGTCAGGGATTTTAGATGAGAGATTGGAAGCACTAGCATATGTGTCTGCTGGAGGAAGCTGCAGAATTATTATTACAGAAAGAAGTATCTTATAGTCAGGAGAGAATCAAGGGAAATGTTGCTGAGAGATAAAAATGGAAATAAATGGGATGATTTTCCATTACTCTGCATGCAATCTGGCAAGAATGTTTGAGGCTTTTGTATGCCTAAATGGAGACATATTAAAAGGGGCAAGGACTGGCCCAAAGTTGGTCCAAATCTCACACGTCTTTTGGAAACCATCATTTACACACACCTCTCTTACTTCCATTATTGGAGGGATATACCATATGGGATGGGGTTCAGTGGAATGGAAATTTAACTACAAATAGCATTGTGCCCCCTATATACCATCTACTCTGTACCCAGTGTAATTTACAGCAGTTTCAAGAAATGATTTAATTTTTGCTTTCTGTAATTCCCTATGAAGCAGAACATTTCCATGACATAACATATTTGAATAGGCACCACTAATATCAGAGCCTGGAAACAAAGCAAGTGTTCAATCCTTCTGGCATCTTTCTCAGTGCCATATCACATAGGCAAATGTCTCAGGATCCTAGGAGACCTCACCAGTAAATCAATTAAAGGAGTACTATTTAAGCTTCTAAATTCAGCAAGTGAGAAGAATAGTACACTAATCATCTTCTCACATCACCACATAAAAAAATACAACAGCAATACCTGACCCATACACAGAGATGCATTCCCACAAGTCGGAGTCGAGGTATCTAGGAACTGTATTTCATAGGTATTTGGGTACCAACTTTCTTTGTCTAAGTAACAGAAGAATCTGTCCATAGCGGAAGGCTGGCCTGATGGAACTCAAAACACTTCTATGATATAAAAATTAACTAAAAAAATATTGGAAGAATAGCTTTATGCTTCCTGCCCTTCCCCTACTCCCAGGATTAAGAAAAAATTCTTTCCTACTGTTCCCTTGTATATATAGAGAGAAATCCTGGTTCCTGAAAATCTTTTCCAGAACTATTCAATTCTGCAGACCTTCTACAGTACGAGTATGTCTACTCCAGTCCCACTGAGAGGTTTTGTGAAAGTCTGCTGTCAGGGGTATGATCTTGAAACTAAAAGTCAGACGTTTAACCTTTTTTTTTTTTTTTTGGTCAAATGCTAATCGAATCTTGACATTAAGCAAGGCAAAACAAACTTGATCCCTGTGCATACTTATGTCCATCCTTTATGCAGCATACTGTGTCCTGAGCAGGAAAGAATTTCTGCTCTGAGAGAAGTCCTGATAAAAGCAGTATTAACAACTACAAGCTAAATTATCATGCAGTAAGTCATTATTTTATATCCTTAAAACTTTGTGAGGGCAAGATTTCCTCAAAGGAAAGGAGAGTGCAGATCCTTTCCACCTGTCATGGTGGAAATCACACATGACTCCAAGATATGAGGGCAGAGGCAGGGGGGAGAAACAAGGAGGACACCAGAGTCACCAGCCAAATGAGGAGAAACAATTAAGAGAGATCCTGCAGAAAGAAAGGACAAAGGATTTTTCTCAGCAACTCACAGCATCAAAGAAAAATATTTATGGAAGCATCCACAGGAGCCACATTAGACAACTCAGTCATGTGCACAAAGATGGTCCTATATTACATACAAAGAAATGGACTAGGGTGCCTTGAAAGCTTGAAGTTTAGGAGAGCTTGAAGAGCCCTTCTAGTGTTTATATCCAAAAGACAGGATCTAATGTCCATGGACCATTTGGCAAGTTGTTGAGAAAGACTGACTTCACATGCAGACTCGCTGATTTCAATGAGTTCATAATAACATCATTTATACCATGAATCCATCAGTTACACAGACACACAGTTTAGGGAATCAGACAGGAAGGACGTCTGTACTCCTGTACTATACAGTCACAGGGCTGACCTGAATTCCTGTGTAAAGCAAAGTACCACATTTAGGAGGAAAAGAAACTCCTTCATTCTAAACAAATATATTCCCTCAAGAGATAACATCATTAGTCCCATCTGTATGACACTATTGTTGCTGTAAAAAATGTTTCACTGTGAGCAAAACACAATTTAACCTAGAAAAAAAAGCTTTTTAGCTTCATTGTTATATACTTCTTTGTTGCTTAATTCCTGGGTCAAGTTTATTTATTTTTAATTAATGCACATAAGACGGAAGTCATTTTGATGCATTTGAAATTACTCATATTCTTAAGAAGGGCTAGAGGGAACTTTCAGAGGTAATTAACATTATAAGAATCAAGTGACAATGCTTAAGGGTGTACTAGAAAACATTGCAAAAGAACTGTCACAATGTACAGCAAAAACAAAGCTTCTCTATGGAATATGGTTTATTTGAAATCATGCAAGAGAACTGTTTTTATCTGCAGTCCACACTAGGAAATGAATGTACCAAAAAAATGTATCTCCACTACCCTTAAAAAATACATTTTCAACAAGCCTGTGTTATTTTACAGTCATTTCTATCAACTGCTTTAGGAAGTAAAATGCATTTTTAATCACACTGAAGATGGTCTCTACATCTCTACACTTGCCTGTCTGCAGAAAATTGAAGTTTGGAGCCTCTAAAATTGTTTAGCTGCCAACTGCATAAAGTAAATGAAATGAATTGACACTATTAGCAGTTAAAGTATGTCTAACTAAAAACAAAGAAACTATTTTCCTGGAGCAGTAATTTTGACCTCCTTTTGGCACCGCACCACTTTTAGTCAAGCTTTTTGTCAGTTCACGTTAAAAGAAACTGTAGAAAAATGACCAATGATCATATTACTAATAAATGTACAAACCTTTCCCCAGGTTATAGTTCTTCATATACCCTTGCAATTAACTTATTGGCCTGAGGATCCCATCATCCAGGCAAACACAAACAGAATCAGAAATGCTGGAGAATGTATGGTATTCACACAACACTTTGCATTAAAATGTTTGAAGTGAAATGCAAAATACTACTTTCAGTGGAAATAATTATTCTTATTTCAGGACTCTTGGAGAAGCTGCTGATTTTTTGTTGCCACCACTGATAAGCAAGTTCTTCTTCAAAAGCTGAAGACCAAAGAAGGATGGACAGAGTCTGGTAAGTTTAGTGGAAAAACAATCAAGGAAACAGAAGAACAATGCTTCAATCTTGTTCATGAAAGACAAGGACCAATAACCAATGGAGACTCATTCACACATGTTCCCTCATGGCCCAAGATATGCATCTTTACCTTCAGAGACGGAGTACCTTCTGCTTCCCAGTTTGCTATCACAGACTTTAAGCAGTCAGTCTGCTCCCTTGCTATAAAAACCAAGAGAGCAAGGCTAGAGATATCCAGAGACAGTGACAAGGGAGGTGCATCACTTAGACTGGTCTGCAAAAAAAAGCATTCTCTGTCAATAAAGAATGGGGCAACGACTGAGAAAAATCCAGACTCCCTTTCTAGTTGTGTAAGAGATTGCCAGTGAAACCATAAACAACTATGAGACACCTCAGGCTTTCTTCAGTGAAGTGGGGATAATACTTACCTACTCTTTGTAGAGGAAAATGTGTATTAGCATGTTTGCTATGCATATGGCAGCCAGGCTAGATCTTAGCTTGGAAGGTCATTGTACTCCAGTAATATAAAAATCAAGTGCAAAACATGTGTGAAGTTCCAAATTAAATAGGCTCTCACAGAGGATAACTGAAATGACTCAGCAGCTCTAAGGCAGAACACTTTCTTTTATTAATTTGGTTTTCTGCATAACAGTATAAGTTGTCTGATACCATGCAATCATTTTTCAAGCAGAATTGAGATACAACACAATATAAAGCAATTGCCATATAGCTATATATATAGCAATATTCATGTTCTGTGAGTTCCTGCTATCCACAGGAAGGCAGTAACTCAGTTACTTCTGCAAATTCAGTAATCAGACCCAATGCATATGCAAAAGACAAGGTCTGTTGGATTGGTGCTCTGCCTGAATTCATTTTCCAATACACTGATTAGCTAGCTGAGTGCATAGTCAATCGCACTGTGATGAGTTTACTGTAAAATTGATGAAGAACAGACTTCAATATTTTATTGCCTTTGATACTGGGGGAAAAAAGGGATTTTACATAAAGCTATTTGGTAAAACTAGACCCCCTGGATACTATATGCATATAAAATGAGTTCTTTTTCCTCATGTAGAATTTAGTGGCTATTTGACAGGACAACCAGCTAAAGAATTGCTTATTTCCAAAAGCAAAACAAAACTGCAGATTGTTAGGAGTACTTGTGTAGAACTCACAGCTAAGCAGTAGAAATAATTCTGATAGTGGCCTGTAGACCTTTTGTTTTAGCAAAATATGTGCTGTTTCAGTGAAAAGTGTTTTCAGGTCACTCTGTGCCTCAGGACTGTGCCTAACTGAGAAGTAAAGTAACAAGGGAATAAATAGGGTTCTACCAATCTGGACACCTTTTTATCTACATGGAGCTCGTATTAGTCTGTGGCTATTCTCCTGAAGGAAGAAATTATCTTCATCTCTTCACTTGGCTCTTTATAAAATAGAGAAGACACTCCTGACAATATACAAGTAGGAAAAACTCCCATGTCTATGACTCATCCTGGAGTCCTTGATTGCCCATTTCATATCGCTATGATGATGTGAAAGACTAAAGGATGACAGATACTATTACTATGAGTACTTACAGGTATATAATTTCATATGAGTTTTCTTAAAAAAAAAAAAAAGCTGATTTTCGGTAGATGAAATAACAGTACCTGTAAGATTGCTGGTTCACATTAGAAAATGGACAAGGCAAGCCCTGCTACCAGCAAACTTTTCAAAGAATGGAAGGGTTGGTTAACTTGGGGGTTTTTACCCTGGTTTTTCATTAATAACCTAAAACAAAGGGTAGCAGATCCTAATACATTAGATTTTGTTTGCTTACCACATGCTATTTTATGGGGACACATTGGTGCAACATCAAAAAGTCCACAGGCTTGTGAAAGGAAGGTAGCCAGGTGGTTTTTGCTTGCAGCCATCTCCCATAGGTAAAGAATAAGACTGGCTGACAGGGGACCTTTAGAACAGCCTTTTAAGTTTAAGAGACTGAAATAATCCTTCTTGATTTCCTTTTGCTGTGTGAAATTATGCAGTGGCAAGCAGATTCCAAATTTTATAATGCCCAGGATTATACTCTTGCCACATTGTATTCTGGGGTTGAAAAATGGGCCTCAGTATAAATTTAGGAAAACCTTAATCTGTTTTCCAGGAACTGTATAGTAAATAGGACCTGCATCACAAACTCTTACTGTTTCCTTCTCTTATATTGTAAGATTATTTCCTAAATGCAATAGCTGAGATTTTAATGCAATTATTTTTTCTTTATGATAACCTTGATTCACTAGAATAAAAATGATGGAGATATTTCTTTTTATTGGGAAGTTATTTTAACTACTTGCTCATCATTTCCAGTTCTAGCTTTTCTAACTGAATCATAGCAATATGAAGAAATGGGTTAACTTTGCTTATAAAGTTCCAGAATCCTTTAATTAAAACCCACTATTCTGGGGTCTGCTAGATATACATGGCATGTTTCAACCCTAGAAAATACAAGTGAGCAAAAAAGATCTCCCCACTGGTTGATTAATAAATGACTGGGATAAATTGCCTTCACAAATGCTTTTTTGTCTTTCTGCTTTAGCAGATAGGAGAAAAGGAGAAAAACAAATATTTCAACATTCCTTGGAGTTTCAGCATCCTACAGTGTCATAAGCTTTCTTGCTGTCTTGGTCCATTTACTTCTGAGTTTTCACAACTGCAGCAAAGATGGTAGGAATAGACTCCATGGGCTGATCAGTCATTAGGGTGGTATTAACCATGCCATGAACTTTCCCGTATATTCAGGAGGCCTGGAAGCCTTCTGGGAGCTTTCTGAGACCTCAGAGATGTTCCCATTCTCTTTTTGCACAAAAAATTAGGCCATCTGCATTTTCACCAGAGAACCTCAGTGACCACACCATAGATGCAAACTTGAAATTCAGGACATTCACTTAAAATACAGAGAACAGGGTATATCACTGATCTAGCATAGAGAAGGTAAGGACTCAAACTTGTTGTTCTCACATTCTCTGCAAGCATCCAGCCCATTTGGTAGTAATTTTTTCATTCTTGGATTATCGTATGCATGGCAAAACTATTCCATTTGTGCCAACATGTATTTAGAACAATAGTAATTAGCACCAGTAAATATCTTTGAAAAGAAAAATTGAAATTCTTAAATAAGTACATAGCAGAAGATTACAGAAGATTAAAACTTTCTTTCTCTTTAAATTTAAAAAAACCCAAAACTTTCAAAATATAATGACTATATGACTGTGGACTTCATTTAATACAGCACAAATTTCAAAGACTAAAATGAAAAAAGTTTCTAATGTGGTTTTTTGGAAGTTGGAAGTAGAGGACATGAGATTACAACCTACCTTTTAATAGAAACATAATTGTTTCAGCAGTAATATTAGATACCATCAGAAAGCAATTAAGCAAAATTCACTGATAAAAACATGCTTATCCATCCTTTACACTTGCAGGTAAAAAACCAAACTTGTATCTGAATTCATATCTAGAGATTAGAAATCAAGGATATCTGTCTTTCAAGTGTTAACTGTTTTAAATCTTATCTCTATCATTCTCCCTCTTCAGCTGAGGAAAAACTCATAGTTTCACTGAAGATGTTAGAGTATAACATTTGTATTTTAATCACTAATACTTTGCTGTCTATAAGTTTTTATTCCCACATACAAAATTTATAACCTCTGTGGAATTAAAAAAACCCCATATTTAAATTACACAAAATTTATGAACAAAATAGGATTGCTGGTTTAAACCCTTGATTTAAACTAAATAAAATAATAGGTCAATTATTGAGCACTCTGGGACATTGTTAGTTTAAAACATGTTATATAGTGAAAAAACTTTTGTTACGTTGCTCAAAATCTGCATATGACTGTTCCAAATCTTGGAGAATATTCAATAGGTGCAAGGACAGCAGCATCTGACATAGGACTGCAGTATTTACTGCATATAATATGTATCCCTTTTTAGCATTCTCAAAACTCTAAAACTTTTTTCCATAGATTTAGGGAGAAATAAGGCATAGAAATATCTGAAACAATGAAGCAACATCAGATCTGGAAATACCCATTCTGTAGACACATTTCTTAACCAAAGGCCCACCACTGCCCATAAATTACCAGGAAACAGAATAAAACATGAAGTGAACATAATTATCTTTACATAGGCACTACCAGGATTTTTAAATCTGGAAGAAAACACTTTATATTTCTTTATATTTATATAAAGAAAATACTTTAATCTATATTTCTGTAGATTTAAGACAAACAGAAGTCTGTCAAGCCTATCAAGTTTTATCTATTCTAAATCTCATCTCTTTCCATCATTCTCTCTCTCCAACTAAAGAATAACTCAACTGTTTCAGTGAGGATTTTACAGAATGTAGCAATTGGATTTTAGACAGTCAGATTTTCCTAAGTACATTTAGCACTCTACGCCATGACTGCCATTGGAGAGCAAAAATTACTCGTAATTCTTAGTTTATCCTTCTGTTGTGATATCCTATATATAAAACATAAGTTTGTGTTCTTTGCTAGGGAGACACCATTACATCCAGCGCTGTGCATCATCCTACCACCCAAGGCAGGGTTTTGGAAAGTCATCTTTTTTATGACACCACATACAATCCAGCCCTTAGTTTTTCTCCTTAGTATTTATGGATGGGATTGATGCTTACAAACAGTGGACAATCCTTGAGGAACATTTAACTTTTAAACATACTGAGCCTATGAATGAGAACATTTAGCAGCATCTCATATTATTTAATCAAGAAAGGACTTCTAATAAAGAAGATACTTCTCTGCTCCTCAGGAAATTGCAATATCTGTATCAGTTTTCTAAAGTGAAGATGATGATTCTTGCCTGAAACTACTGAAAGGATAATGGGATACTTAATAAAAATAAGCCCTTAATAAAAAATGGCATCACTAGTTTCTGGAGAATTGCTTGAATACATAAAAGCTTAAAACCTGGTAGCTATGGGATAAATTTTGTTCATTACAACTACCATAAAACTAAGTCAGTTGAGCTGCATGTCCTCGTATCCACACTGTATCAGAAGGAATTTCTAATGTCCACAGAGTATCTGTTTATAATATAGAAAAATACTGTGCATGTAGTATTCTGATAAAACATTTCAGAACTGCTTTTAATTAATTTAGTTTTAATTTAACTAAATTAAGATAATCCACAGAAGCCATAAATCTGATATCTATAAATCAGAAGTTATTCTACTCCAGTCAGAGAGCTGTTACAAAACCAGAATAAAGTACATGAGAATCAGGACCCCTAGATGCTTGTTATCATTGAGAGGTTTATGACACACAGTCCAAACCACTCTAGACTAATGCCAATTCCAAGTATTAGGCAGTGATATAACTTTCTCATATTTATATGTCTATTCAGACCTGGGCATAAATTTCAGATCAGTACCCAAATGAGAAACCATATTTTAGTGAAAGAAAGCTAATTTGAAAAACAGTAATGTTAGCAACCTGGTAGTTGAGAAATTAAAAAATTACAAAGCTTAAAATAAAAATTAATTCCCTTACAGATGGTAACTTCTAAAAAATTAGTAGGAAAGTTGAGATCTTGAGGGTTCGTGCTGAAAAGTAAAATGAAATAAATCCCCTTCATCTGTTCCTGTACTGTGATAGAAAATACAAAGGTATGTGTTTGGGAAGGCAACCTTGCATTGTTACAAATGTATTTTCCCCAACTGGGCAGACACTTTTAATGCTATATTGTAAGGACATACTTTGTTACAGGAGATGTTATTTTCAGCTTTCTAAATCAACATTTCAGAGTATTTAATAAATTGAGCTGCACATGCAATGTCATTCCAGCCAGAAGTCATTCTCATAATTATTTCTGTGCCACAATTTTTCGGTGAATTTGTATTTTCATGAGTAAGAAAAAGCAGCCAACAATTGTCAGGGAAATTAAATAAAGATGTCTGAATAAGACAGTTCCCAATTAAATCTATGCAGGAAATTTCTGGTGGCTGGAATTTCTCGTGTTGAAGCAGGATGTAAACATCTTCCTACTACACAAGTTCTGGAAAAATGGTCTATCCATTTACTTGCACAAATGTGAACATTTAACCTGCTGTTCCTAAAACTGACTCTGAGATTCATGCAGAGCAGAGTTTGTCAAGTGACCACTGATGACATTAAACACTTCTTTTCAAAATAACATTGCTGCTATGTGTAGATAAAAGAAACAGCAAGCCTGCAATAGCATCATTCAGCATCTCTCAGCAACAGCAAACTTCAGTTACACTTCACAGTTAAACTTCAGTGTCACTGAAGCTCCTGATTTCTGGTAGTGTTCTTTACCCATGGCTTCAGGAACTACTTTGTCTTTCTCTTGTTTATTTGTTTCAGTGAATCACCAAAAACAAATAGACTAGAAGCTATAGAACAGTAAAACGCAACAATCTTGCTTTCATTTAAATCAAGGAGAACACATAACCTACTGATCCTCGGTAATAAAAAGCCTCAATTTCACCTTCCTAATTTTAGTTTTTCACAGTAAAAGATGGAAAGAAAAACCTTAATGTAAATTAAATTTTCATGTTTAACAAAACAGCTGAAGAGCATTTTGTTATGTTTGGGTGGCTATTCGTGTATCTAATGAAGTTCTAGGTTTCTGCTTTCCTCCAGCACAGATTCTCTGTTGTTCAGTGAGGGTTCAGTTACAGCCTTTCCCCAACTCAGATAGCTGATACTTCTTCTACCCAAGGTCACATTTTTACAAACTTGTAGGGATTTAGAATGTTTGAAATACCTCCACTGCTGTCAGATTAGACTGAAGCTGAGAAATGGGATCATAATTTTTTAGGTCAGAAAGAAAGTTAAACAGTATGACCAATGCTTCCATAATAACGTTTTGTACTAAGTATTTCTTAGCCTATTTCTTCACACTACAAACACTAACTTCATCCCAATAAAATAATTACTTCTCAATATCCACACAAACTCAGTTCCTTTGTTAACAGATTTCACTGCTCACGTGCCTTGAAGAGCATTCCTATCTGGCATCATCCTTAGATTTCTCCATTAAATGGGAGCACATACACCCACAATATATGTTGCCAGCAGCTGTAGTAAAAATCTTCTACACTAATCAAAGAGAATCTGAAACTATCACAGAAATAATCATCTGGTAATTCTGAGTAAAATTTCATAATCTGAAAATCAAATGGCTATTTTTTAATCTGCCTTTTTCATCAATTTTGATCTTGAGGCTTTACTTCTCCAGTCAAGAAACAGCTCAAATCAAGCCAATACTTAATGCAAGTGTTTCAGTGCTTTTCATGTGTATTTGCCACTCTCTCTGTGTATCATACTTCTGTTTGTACAATAGAATGGTCTCAGAGAGCACCTGATCCTTTCCAGCTGAACTTAATGAGGAGGCAGAAGTTTGGGAGAACACCTAGCACACTCTCACTTATGGAACAGGCCTAAGTTAATTGAATCTAAAACTTTGAAATGTGTGTAGAATAAATGTCAGATCCTCAAGATCGATTATTCTGCTCTATAGACCTGCTCCTATTGCATTTCTCTACTTGTTGCTGTAGGCCATCCCAATCACATGGAGTAATACTCTGGACAGAACTATGGGCAGACAGGTGAACTTAATTTGTGTACAGAAAACCTTCTGTCCAGGCAGGAAAAAATCTTTACATGGATCAATTGTCATGGGTACCTCTGCCAGGAACAGAGATTATAAGGAACATACTGAGTGCTGTCTTCAGTCTCCGCAGAAGGCTGGGAGGGCTCTTTCATCACATACAATGGATTTTGGATCAAGGGTTTAAAAGCTAAGAGATCACAGGAATACACTTGTGCATACAAAGTTCTCTGCAGACCTGAAAATTTAACCATATAATCACACTGATGATTTCTCTGATAGATTTGATGGTTCTAACATAGACCATTTTTTATTAATGGGACTAGACTTTAAACCCACAGATAAAAGGATTGATTACGATTAGACAGGGGTGAATTATTAACATTTCATTTTCTGAAAGCAGTCTTCATAAGTGCTGTCTTAGCTCTCAGTACAGTATTTTCCACAGGTATGAGATATTGGAATTTTAATGCCTGATAAATGATGTGAAATATAGCAGTGCTCTGCAATATGCAAGCCTTAGCCAGTCCATCCATTTAGACTCACTGGCCACTACCATGCATTTCCCACCCATCCAGCTGACCACACAGAAACGGGAGAGGAATACCAACCAACAATGATAATTGAACACACTCCAGGTTTTACAACACTGCTGAATGCTCAGAACATCAACACAGTTTGATCAGTCTGCATTGCATCGTGCATGACAACAGAAAGCAGTGGCTCCTGGGGCAGTACAGTACAGCATGAACCCCAATCAAAGCAAAGATTGTTATGTGAGGTCCTCAAGCCCCAAACCATGTTCACAGAATAATTTAGGTTGGAAAGGACCCTTGAGTCCAACCACAAACCTAACACTGCCAAGTTCACCACTAAACCATGCTTTTAAATACCTTCAGGGATTGTGACTCAACCACTTACCTGGGAAGGCTGTTCCATTTTAATCAAATTAAAACACAATGTAAAATACATGAAAGTGGATGTTAGCAAATATATCTGAGGATGCTATCTGCCTCCTTGCAAAACAGCAGTATCAGCTAAATATACAAAAATGCTCACATTTGGAAAATGCAACAATTTTTAATGCAATTTCTAGCCACCACCAATTTCTTCTGCAGTCCCCAGTAACACAGAATATGAAGCCTTTTCTTGATGTTACTGCAGATCTTTTCTCACATAAACTTTTATCATCTGTCCCTGGTGAAAAATGCACAATCAGGAAAAGATAATGCAAATACTAAACCACTGTCAGTTAAAATGTTTGAGTGTGTGCGCTTTGGGATGATGAAAAAGCTCCTTTTGTATTGAAGCTTAAGAGGTAATGTTCTAACTGAAACAAGAACACTATTTTTAATCTGTGCTTGAAAGATCAAATTAAATCTGCTGCAGTCAACCTTGGTAGGGGTGTATCTATCAGAGACGACTTCTTATGAGAAAGCTGCAAGTCTAAGGCGACTGGATACTCATTTGTCTGGTTTTCTGTAGACATTCAGGGAGCTAGGACAATAATTTCTAGCTCAAAAGCACACCCCAAAATACTGGGAGATCAAGAGAAAAAATATCTTTTTATATACATTCCATTATTTTCTTGAATAGAGTCAGATTTCAACAACAATTTCAAACACAAGCTAGTCACAAGTTCACTGCACTTTTAGGATAAGGTATCAGTGCATTATCTTACATCTTTCATTTAGTTACAGTCCTATCAGCAACATCACTGCAGTATTTCTGGCACTATGGTTGTTTCCACTACAAATTCTCTATTATACAGATCTTAAAAGTATTTGGAACTTATTCTACAAGGTGTCAACAAAAATGCAATATAAATTTTTTAATTGTTTTCAGCATTTTTCCTTATAGGATCTAGAGAAGGGCAAGAAATGAACATTTGGCAGTTACTAAGAAAACACGTGTTCTCAGAGAACCCAAAGAAATCATAGCACTTAATTCACCATCTGCTAGTTGTTTACTACAATTTGCTTTTAAATACATTAGCCAAACATTGAAATATGGATTATTTTTGCTTTTACACATCAATTACTGAACATTTATATTAAAAATCACTCATATTTCATGAGGTAGTAAAAAGAGAAACTTGAATTCTATGATTTTTATGCATCTTAAATATATGTAAATTGCCTGCTGAATACATAACACAAAATGAGATGTGCACAGCAGCTTGGCATTCAAACCCCTCCACATTTAACTCCCAACTCCATCGAAATTCTGACCTAAAAATGTTGGGAAGTTCACATAAAAAGAAAAGGGCCAAAAAGAATGACAGAATGACAAAAAAGAATGAACCATATAAGAACGATCAGAAATAAGGCTCTGTTTCAAAAAGGGTGAGTTGGCCACAGGCAGGGTACAGTGAACCCACCAAAGGTCAAGGCCATCAATCTCTCAGCGACTGTGGAAGTTTCTCTCTATTCTTGTTATTCCTAAAGTTGTAAGTTCAATATTTTCCCCATCGATTCCAAGCAGCAAAGATTATTCATGCTGTATATTTAAAGAAACAGGAGAAATGTAAGAAATTCCTGATCCATTGACTACTGAAGTCCATAGAAAGACTTCCATTTGAGGTCTGTAATGACTTGCTTCTTTGGATGTACAAGATTAATTTTTTCATATCTAGACAGATAATTGATTTTTTAGACTACAGTTATTGTATGTTTTCATATTAATTTTACTACCTGCAACTATGAAAACCTGGACAATATCACAATAAAAATAGCACTTCTTGACCTCTTTTTTTATTCCTGTTGCTCAAATAGAGAAATCCAAAAATTCTTAGCATGCTCAGTACTTCATGGAAAGGATTTTAAATCAGGAAAGAAAATTCATTAAGGTACCTTCCCTCTTGATATAACCAAGTTATTCTCACTTCTTTGAAAAGAAATGCTATAACTTAGACATTGTTTTCCATAATGGAAACCCATTAGTCATCCTTAACTCTGATTCTGCTTTTTTTCTAGCAAAACCTTTTTAACACAGATGTTATTCCTCAGTTCTCTTAGGAGATAATAATTAAAATTCTCTTTCAAAATTCCAGTCTTATTACATTCATACATGATATTTTTCTCTTTGGACCATTTCTAAATCCAACATCATTAACACTGCAAACTGATCACTAGAATGTCTAAAAGCATGTGGGGACTTATTTTTGAACCTCGAGGAATAGAGATACATTTCAGAAAAAAATTGCAGCATTTCACTGAAATACTATTTGTCTTCATCAAAACAGGAAACTTCAGAGAGTGTGCTATGGCTAAAGAGCAGAGTAAAAATGCTAGACTGAAAAATTAATGAAAGTGAAACAGATTGCCTTATTTTTAATTAGAAACTGTAGTTTACTAGGACAGGAAGGCTTCACTGAAGATTCACTCCAGGGAATTCTACTACACTGTTTTTCTTGAAATATTTCTATGATCAAGGATGCAATACCCTGGAAATTAATATAATCAGAAGAGAGGAAAGAAAGGGGCTTTTCACACAAAAGGCTGACTTGAAAAAAATAAAATCATCAGGACTGCTTGGGTTATTAAATCATTGTTTGTGTGAAAATGCAATATAATAATGCTATAAAGCATGGGGAACATAGTCAGTCAGTTCAGATTTAACTGATTTTCTTTGTATTCTGTGTGAAACAGCATTTGATACAGACCATTTGAGTGTTTTATCAAACATTTTGCCTTTGGATTTCAGCTAAGGACAAAAGAAGGATTCTAACTACTTTAGCCAAGACCTATAGACAAAAAAAAAATTTCAAAAGAAAGCTACACCATCCAGGAGTAGGACTGGCTGGAGTAACCTAACTTTGGAGGCACACAGTGTAGATGCCTACATCTCAGACAGTCATTCATGTCCTAAGACTTGAAGAGGCACAATTCCTCAGACCTTCCCAAGACATCCTAGGATAAGGATGAGACATGTGCCGTGCCAAGGCCTATGGTAGCTAGCTAAAATGTAAAAGTATTCATCAATATAGGCAGATTAGTACCATCCCTGGTGTCCAGAAGAAAAAAAATCAGATCACTCTGTAGGCCGCAAGGAGGCTTCCTGTAACATTTTTTACAAAGAGCCCTTCACATTATATCCATAGCTGTTTCTTATCTCATACCCAGAGGGTCTGAAAAATAAAGACAACAAAAGTGGCTAAAAAACTCCCACTGGTTTCTGAAACTACAGGATGCAGCTCTTAATCGTCAGCTGTGGAGCATGATGAAGGAGAAGATCCTGCACACAGACATGTAACAGCTATCAGCTGGCATCTTCAGTACAGAAGGAAACCTGTTTGCACTTATCTTAGTTCTTTCAAGGATATCAGTGCATGAGTTTACAAAGGACAAGTGAACTACAGACCAATGTTAAGATACACGTACATAGAAAATCAATAGCAGAGTCAGAAATCTAACTCGAGAAACATCTCATTTCCTTTCCTGTGACCACTGATTTATATCAGTGTTGGTAGTTGCAGAATGGTTTCTGAAACCACACAAAAATATGTTTTGGAAGGGATGACTGTTAAGCTCATAGAATCTAGATAAACGAATCAAAAAGTCTGCTTGTCTTCCTACTTCTGCCCCTAACTATGGGTTACATTATATTGTCCCCTCCATAATTTTGTTTCTCCATGTGAAAACTGCTGACTTTCTCCCCCCACCATCTATAACAGTGCTTAATTTACAGCTGTAAAGTGCTTTGAGACCCTAGCATACAAGTATAAGGGAATATAAAATACTCTTGTTTCTAAGCTTATCATTACTCTGAAACAAAATAGCTATTTTGAAGCCATACTGGGAATATATTATTTTCATTTGGATTGCCTTGATATTGTGTTGTGTTTCCATTTTAGAGTCTTTATGGGATTTATCATACTCATTCTTTAAAGGTTATGCTTTCAGGTTAGTAGTAACATGAGATAACAGATTTCTTACTATTATTGTGAAGGAAAATTATTAAATCTGGCTGTTCATTGTCTATCTCAGCAACGATGGAGAAAGGGAAAAAAAAGGAACTTGAAAGGGTCTTCCATTCATTCTGTGGAGAGATGCCTCTTATGGAAAAGTAGAGTTTCTGGATGCTCATCTCTACTAAATTGAAGCCACATCATTGCAGCCTCCATTCTAATTCCTAAGAAGGGTAAAATAAGAGAGAGGCTAGCAGAATAAGAATTTAAACTTAGTAAATATTTCCTTTGGTTTTGAGGCCAAGAAGTTTCTGAAGTTTATTTCCCTTTCTTTCACATAAGAGAATTTAGAGCTCAGACACGCTGCCTGGAATGGAAGAGTAATCAGTCAGAAAAAATGAATAAATTTTGTGTCTGCCTCTGTTAGTGGGGAAAATAATTGAAAGCATGACTGCTTATGTGGTTCCTCTATAACTTCAAAAGTGTACAAAATCACAGAAAGGGGAATGCCATCTGTTTGCTGTTAGGGTCATGTTTTTTATTTTCCTGCTTATACTCCCACTGAAAGCAATGAGAAGTTTTCAATCCTCCGTAATGAAAATGACATAACTTTATTCTCTCTCCTATATTTGGTTTAAAGTAGGTTTTATTATGCCTTTTCCTCTCCTCCTGAGTATGTTTAAGTCTTGTTAACTAGCACCTTTGAACATTATCTATAAAACAGAACAAAAGTAGCAAAAAATGGTCACCACCTTGTAGGAGAAGGATAAGGAGAAATAGTGGACCTCCCTCAGGTCTGAATGTTTTCATCAAGAAGATTATTAAAAGCAAAGCCACTCCAGTAACACAGAACGCGCCTTGGCATAATGAAAGCAAGATGTAAAAATGTGTTAGTGAGAAGGGCAGCTTTGAAGCAGCTGCAGCCCAAGCTCTATAATAATAGCTGAAGGAGGATATGCTGGTAATGGAAGTGTGCCTTGTCTAACTTCAACTATTCATCTCAAGGGGCGATTTACAAGGTGATAAAAGGTTCCAAGCTGCAAAGGTACTTTAGACTGTTAAAAAGCAGCTTTTTATGATCATTTCTTCTGTACAGTACACGTTGTTTCATTAATCAAATGCTTATTCTATTAAAACACCCCCTCTTTTAGCTGGTGGGACAACAAGTTTTACTACTATGAAATGGCATTAAAAGCTGCAGACTTCCAAGCTAAGCCTTTGTAATGATTCTAACACAGCCCAAGTGTGGCTGACTCCGGAGGGATACCTGAACAGCATGCCTGCCCTGCTTCACTCCTTGGCAAGTGTCTTGGCATGCTTCGGTTCTCAAGGTCATGTCACCCTTTCCAAGCAAGAAAGCAGGCAAAGCACATGTGTACTCCCTAAACCAGAGCACAGCCAGCAGCTCACATCAAATCTGACTCTGTCGGCATTAAATTGCTTATTAAATGAGCATTAAAAGCCAAGCATGGCTTTCAGTCCAGCATTAAAAGCCAAGCATGGCAAAGGGAAAGCTTCTACTCACAAAGACAACAGTTGCATTGCTTTTAAAATATCAGCCTTTTCATCTCCTAGAGGCAAAAAAACCAATGCTCACAAGTAAAGTTAGAGATCTAGGTACCTGGTGTATGAACCAAAATAAATAGATAAACATTCAAATAAACTTTTCTCAACTCTTGTTTTACACCTTGAAAGAGAGCTTCCCAAATCAAGTGTGCCACACCAGCTAGGACTTCTTTGCTTTTCTACTCCTTGAATCATCAGATCACTAAAAACAGGAAAACGATTCATTATTTTGCAAATCTAGACCCAAAATTGAAAGCATTTAAATTCCTACACTCTCTTCCACCAGGGAAACCAAAGCACTTCTCAAATAGTCAGACAAATCTGCAGTACAGTCTCTCAATCATACATGTAACTTTTCAGTCCACACTGATATGAAAAATAACCTTTATGTTTAGCAGAAATGTAGAACAAAACAACAGATATTTGGAGCCCACATAGGTGGACTTGGAGAACAGGAGAGAGGGAGGGGATAGGGAAATGACCCAGTTGTTTTTTGCAGGGCAACCACAGTCACCAACAAGCAATTTAAACTCGCATTTTAATGAACTTTATGTTCATTAAAATTTAACAAATGTTAAAATAGTAACTACATCAATAAGGAAAAAATAAAACATGACAATATAGTGGCTGACAGGGACTTAGAAGTCTAAATTCACATGAAATAAAATCAGTGCAGATGCATTATAAAATGCACAGTAGTAAAGTAATTCAAATTCATCAATTATCCACTGTAAGTTTGTTTCAGTGTTACTATTAAAGTTCAGGCTGTTTTCCTAAAATGTATAACCAAAATCCTACAAATGCTTGTGCAGGTTAAAAGTAAGTGAAAATAAATGTTTCAGAAAGCATATCATAGTAGCATTAATAAAATGCAAAGGAATGAATATGAGATATTTAAATATTCTGATATGTTAAATACAACCTCAACATCCTAACCATGACAAACAGATTTTTTATTTATCTTAACAAAATCATTTTGTTGTTATTCTGTGAGGTGGTAGTTTCAGTATTAGTATGGAACAATGACATCACAAATTAAAATCCAACCATGGCAAGTGGATTATCAACATTTCAACAAAAACTATGCAGGAAAGCTACACTTACTATTACTTTACTTAGCTTGGTAGAATCCTTTTGAAGTTTGTAAGCTACAATTTTGTACCGTTGTCTGTCTGACAACATAGCAGGAGTGTTGCATTAAAACAAGTCATTCATCACCCTGTGTAACCTGGTTAATTTGTGTGTGAAACCAATCTGTGTCACAGTATGAAGCATGGTGTCATAACTGCTGCTCAGGATTCAACAGGATTAACATACCACAGAGAAGTGGTTAGGAGAGAATTCTTTCAAAAGCACAACTAGTGGCTGAAAAAAAAGGTTACATTATATTAATAGTCATACACCTCTAAATGCAATTGGACAGATAGGGGGCAGAGCCTGACCTAGAGGGACCTAAGTGGCTACTGCATTATGGTACCCATCAAAATGACAAGCCAAAATGTCAGTCATCCTGCCCACACCATTGACCCAACATCCTTTTTTAGTCAATGCACAATGCTCAAGCCATTATGAAATGAAGCTGTTGTCTAAGCTCAGTCATCACATGCAGTTATCTTTAAGGCTGGAGTCTTTCACTGCCAGCTGCACTTCCTCCTGATTTCTCCACAGTGTAATGCAGTGGAAGTTCTCATTAGCTCTCCCCATAGCCATGTACAGAACCTTAGACAACTGAGACACAGCACAGACTTTTCTTCAAATTCTCATTGAAACCTAAAAAATGACAGCTGCACTCAGGAGCACGAGGAAGAAGCTGTTCACGTCTGGACACATTTCAATCCACAAGCCATTCTCAATGTTCTGGAAAGCAGAATAGACAACACCAGTAGATCACCTTCACCTCTTTGAACACTAACAATTTCTTTAGGTAGGCTTTTCTCTTACTACTCACATTTTTTCAAGGAATTCCAGAGGATTACCAAACTCTACACACCATGAGTATTGAGTTAGCTGTCAAATATGCTAGCTAGACTTCTAGACAAGGTTGATTACATGCTAAGAAACATGGAGAGAGTCTGAAGTCTATCCTCACCTCTTAGATCACTAGCAGCAGGGGTCTCCACTTTCGAAATCACTTTTGCAGATGTACAACTGAAGTGATAAGCACAGCCAACAGGACCTCCTGCAGAAATCATCTCAAATAAAGTCCTAGGACCACAGCAAAGCTATCTCATCTCTAACACCTTTAGGGAATCATTGATTAACTTAAATAAACAACATTCTTGGGAAAAAAATGGAAGAACTTCCAATCAAATACTAGCAGTATCTATTCTGCAAGGGCAAGAGAGGCAATTTAAGTTCAAATATCTGGACACTTTAGGCACATTATTCATACAGTGCTTTCAAAAATTTTGAATGCTGTAGCTACTCCATGAACCTCAGGTTTCAAAAAGTAGATGCCTATTTTGGAAATGTCACCCAAAATACTGCCTTTACCCCACATGTTTCATTCTTATAAGCAGTCTGTGAGGCTGGTTGCTATCTGAAAGCAGCTGTTATAGACTACTTGTAAAAATAAAAGAAATAAATAAACCTTTTCAGTATTTTCTTCTTGTGCTGTCCGGAGAAATACTTCATAATAACAATTTGGAAGGAGAATTTTTCACACATGTCTTCTTGATCGATTATTAGGAAAGAAGACAGAGTCAAAAATCAATATTTAACCCAGTTGCTGCTAGCCCTTATCTTACATGCCTTTGCCTACAGACACTATGGGTTGCAGTGATGTGGAAGGAGCTGATTGCTTATATTCATGTTTAAAATCAATTTTAGCATGAAATACATGAGAACAGCCAAAGAAAATGTTTAGCAGGATTAAAACAATCATTCACATTTACATTTTGCCAATCTGTTGACAGCTGTACTAACTAAATGTTAAAAAGCTCTTATTTCTGCAGAGTCAACAGCTCTCTGCTTTCTCAGGAATACATTGGAACCATAAATTGTGTCTTGTTTTTGCCCAGGTACATAAATGGCAAAAGGCTACTGCATAGCAAGTTACACACTCATCATTGCTTTCAGCTTCTCTTCTACTTTTATACAGCCAGTAACTCCGGCGTTAAAGTAGACACAAGACCATCTTCTTAGAGACTCAATATGGTTGTGACTTCTAAGTGTAAGTTAAATTAATCCAGCTGAATGACTCTTTGACTTAAACATAATATAAAAGGACATTATAAGACTCTTCTACTATAGTTCCTGATTGGTTTCTGTAAACTGAATAAACAGCAATGTCCCCTATTTGCAACAAATTTTTTAAATACCATAGAGGGAACTACTGACTAGGTCCTTCATATCCAGTCTCAGCAGAAGCTGAGGAGAATATTTGAGACACAATTCAAAATCCACTCACAGTTTCATCTGTTCTTGACCTTCTGCTCAAAATGGGAAGCTCGGTAAACCACAAGTGAAGTTGTACAGCTGACACTCCAGCAGGGTCAGTTTTTGTTTTTTCATTAATCATCAGGCTGGAACCCTTCTGACTTACCCCTACAATCCTCTAAAATTTTTTTATTTAGATGGATAATTCTTAAAATAATTGCCAATGGGTGTAACTATCTCTCCTTTCTACATGCAATTAAACCAAGGAACAGAAGATCTAAGTGACTGCCTGTCCCAGTTTGAGACAAGTTTAGGGAGAAATGCCCTGGAAGGAACATCTCCTCCACAGAAGACAGGTTTCAGCACTACCTCCCCCACCAATATGAAAGGAATTTCTTGGATGAAAGTGAAAAAAAAATATTTATTTAACAAGAAGAGTGCCAGCACAGGGCAAAGAAAAAAAATGAGTAATGCTAGATAATAAACTTCCCCAGTGCAGAGGAAGCTGGTGGTTTTAGAGTTCCCTCTGTAGCTGGCTCGGCCCCTCCCAAGGTCCGAGGCCAGGATACGGTGTCCCCGCAGCCTCCATGCCGGTCCACGAGGTCCAATGATCTGGTTCTCAGATCACAGCTAGGCCAAACAGTTCCAGAACAAGACGTTCCAGAGGATTTTGGTATGCTGGTATGGGAAAATTTCTTGCCTCAGCTAACTGGCTGGCTAAAAGCAGGAAGGTGCTCCCTCGGCTCTGCAGCAGTGGGAGTGTGTGTGTGTCCTTGAACACAAACCGCACTGAAGAGTTCACCCGGCCTCTCTTCCCCCTCTCCTGGACCCAGCTTAAATCTATGGGACCCATTTCTGGGCATAAAGCAGATGATAGGGAAACACAGTATTATAAAATCACCCCAAGACACTGCCAGAGGTCATACAGTAAGCCAAGAAGAAAATGTGGTGTCTTTCATCTAAAGGAGATGCTTAAATGTAAAAAAATATACAAACTGAGAGAGAAAGAAAAGAAAATTTCCAGGGGTAAAAAAACAAACAAAAAAAAAAAACAGTGAGCAGAATCATGAAATATGATTTGGCAGTAGTCAATCACTGACAGAAGCCTTTTCACTTTTACCCTCATGGTACACAAAATAAAACATAAAATAATTCAGTGCCAGTCTACTTGATAAATCAAGCACTAGAAAAGCCCTGAATGCATTATCTAGATGATAAATTTGCTCTAAAAAATTCAGCATCATTAAAAATCAGAAGTCTTATGAGGAAAAAAGTTCAACTTTTGTCCACACTTCCTACAGTTAAACTTCTAAGATTTTTAATCAGAATTTCTTAATATGACATTAGTATGCAATTAAGCTCTGTTTTTCATTATATGAGATTCTCAAAAGCACAATGACTTTCTTCTCTGGGAGCTAAAAGTCAGTTGTTTAAATCTTGTGGTAAGATTGCATTTCTTCTAAAAGAAAATCTTGCATAAACTGAGTATGACTTTGGATTAGATGCCTTGAATTTATCAGATATAACAATATAGGCTAGTGGGTATGTATGCTACAGATATTTTATCGTATTCATTCTTAGGAAGTAAAGAGCTAGCCAGACATTATGCCTAAAAAGGCTTTTCTTATTCTAGGAAACAATTGATACCAGGTCTTAATTTTATCTTATTCCAGAAAACAACAGAAACATAACAGAAATAACACCATAATGACTAGCTATATTGCTACTGCTAAATTATTAACTTCACAAAATTCAATAAAAGGACAAAGCAATGAGTATAGACATTCACTATCTGCACCTTAAGGTATCCCAGGACAGTATCACAAGCAATTAATAAAAAGCAAAGTACTCTTTGTATAAATAATGCCTACAAAAAAAGAAAACAGCAGTTGGGAAAACAGTGCCACTATGCTGAGATAAAAATGCACCCATGTAGAACAACCTGCATGAAATACAACTGCTTTTAGTCCAATGCTACCTCAAAGTTGTGGGGCCAGAACACGCCGTAGCATGTTCCAGGCCTTCCTCCCCTATCATGCCTGGAAATCTTTCACCACAAGTCCTTTTCAGCTGAGACATCTGTGTTCACTCCCTACGGGTTTAAGGGGAGTGGAAGAGGAGAGAGGGGGGCAGAGAAAATCCTCAGTCACCTTTGTTTTGACCCTCATACACCAAGAACCCACCATCTTTCTAATAAAGTAACAGGAAATGCCAAAAATGCACCTCCCTCCCCAGAGCAGGCTGCTGCAGAGGGGCAGTTCTGGTGCTCTTCAAAGCCTGCCTTCTCCATTGCTCTGCCAGCTCTTCAGCTTCCCAGCACTTCAGGACACATATCTCCAAAACAATCAGTCTTGTGACCTATTCCAAGCCACTGACAGCAGCCTCATTTTTAACAGAGAATTTCAGAAGCTGGAGGTTTAACCCTGTATCAGAATGAAAAAGATTTTAAGTAGAAAAGGTTTTCACAAAATGTAATGCCATTTCTCTCCCTTACTGTACTTGAGATGCAAGAAAAGGCTCTCTTCAGAGAGCAAACAAGAAGGGATCAGTCCAATGCTCTACAGATGCACGCAGCAGAGGACACTCAGATTGGTACTGACCTTTTCAGCTGCTCCAGAAGTGAAGACACAAGAGTGAGATGGAGGTTCAGCAATTAAAAGACCACCCATTCCTACAAAATGAATCAGATCACCAGATAACAAGAATTTTGGGAAGTGGAGTCCAAGCTTTTACAACCCTTTCAAGGGAAAATATAATGGCTTAACAACCCTAACAAGTAAACAGTACAAGCATTATTCTAACCAAGCAGTGTTGTAACCTAGTGGAACAGAATTTGTCTACCTCGCTCACTGTGACTTACTCAAAAGAAAGAAGCATGGTAATTATATTAAATAACTGAAAAAAAACCTAATTATGTTTTTATTCATACAACAAAAAGAATTAATTGAACTTTCTGCAAATTTAAGGAAGCTAAAACACCAAGAAGAAAAAATCATCACTGTGTATATGGCAATCATATGGTATGATATAGTTTCCACTGATAAATGTATTCATATCCTTATCATGCACATCCTGGTTACAAAGTAAGTCTCACAATAATGAACACTTTCATTCTCCCTACACAAGTATTGACAAAATTTGTGAAGAAAAGAAAGCTCAATAACCAAATATATCTCCTCCTGTTCCCAGTGAGATATATTCTGGAGTTTCATAATGAACATGTTCCTTAATGATTAGACTGTCACTTCTCCCAAAAGACCTGAGGTGCTTTTATCGAATTTAATTCTCTAAGTTTGAAAAGGCAGTGCAAAATGACTTTCCGGCTCATCAAGTTGTTTTGATAACGGCCAAGGTATTGACTTGACTCAAAGAAAATAGCTTGTGTCTACCAATGATGGAGAGAATGGTAGAAGGCAGGAGAGCTCTAGGAATGTAGGTATTGTCAGAATGGATATAAGTCTAGCCTCAGGTCCCATCTCTGGCAGTTCCTAGCCTTGGTTATGTCCTTCATTTTTTTCTTAAACTCCATTAGAGACAGACACAAAGTGAGCTGTCAAACACAGAAATCTCACCCTACTGATTGAAATTGACTTAACACTTTGAATAAACACTATTTTCGTAAGACTTACCTATCATTTTTGGTATTGTCCATAAACACTCACCCTCCTCCAAATTTATGATAACATTTTTTGTTTAGGAGTTTGTTGGGGTCTTTTTATGGAAACAATAATTTTCTCCCAGTGCCACTACTATATCACTTCTTTTCCCAAGAAAATTGAAACATTTCACCTAAAGCATTTTTTAATTCCTTTTTTGTGTGAACTTTTATTATTTCATTTTTTGAACTGACACAAATGGGAAACTATCACAAGTTCATTTACACTTTTTTTATATTATTCCACCTTTGTTTAGGCTATATAGTATTTGTCTTCTGGTTTTCACTACTGGTTTCTGCCTTTTAACGCGTCCACAACTGTAGCAGGCTTTCTTGACTGTCAAAGGATATTGCATCAAGACAATGTGTGTGTGATTCAGGACTTAGTCTGTGTGAAAACAAGTTATGAATGCATCTCTCAAATGCAGCATATGGTGTTATGTGAAAAGAAAAATCAACACAAATCAGCAATTACAGCAACACTTCAGAAAGCCTGTGAAAAGAGTGTGCACCTATACAGGGGAAACCAAACAACCCACAATCTGATGAGGTTCAAGTTACTTCCCAGAGTCAAACTGAAGGGTAATCACATAGCACTGGCTCATTTCACAGTCAGAATGAGCAACAGACTATTTCCCTCCCACATGATGAGAGTGTAGCATAGTACTTGCCGAAAGCTTTAAGATTCAATTTCAGGGGTGGATCAGTTGATAGTGAACCATGCTCTCATGAAGGAAACCTGAAACAGGAGCTGTCAAACATCAGAGCATTCACAGCCTGTTGCAAGTGTTCAGTCAAGTCTGATTTAGCAGAAAGGTGTCTCTGTGTCATGCAAGAGCTCAAGGTAACCATAAGAGCTGGGGTTTTTTTTCCTAATTCTACCTTGCAAATTCTCTCTTACACCATCTTCCTAAAGGGCTTATTTCACTAATAGAATGCAAGGGGAGGGAAAAAGGGCTACACTGTGTTCCAAACACGGCAAGATGGAAGCAGTAAGACCAACGCTCTGTAAGACCAACGTCCAATTAAAGACAGAGAGTAATGAGCAGGGGTAAAAGCAAACACCAGCTGGGGTTTGTGCCATATAGTAAAACATCACCAAAGCAGAAATCTAGACACACTCCTGACATGTTAACAATGACTACTTACAAATGCTACTGCCAACTAGTCTTCACATTTCACTGCATTTTGTTGTTTTCTGAGGTTTTTTGGAGGGCTACAAAAAACTGAAGAGTTAATGTACAATCTTCTCTTCCAAAATTCTAAGATTTATTATTTTTCTATGTGCTTTACATGTCTGCAGACCTGTTCAGTCAGCAAAAATGCATGAAATCTGATTTGAGAAATTAAGATCATAATCTGGTTTTCTTATCAATGTGAGCCTGAAAAAGAATGCAATTAAGATTCAAAGAAAGAAAATTATGTAATAGACCACTGCTGCAAAATCAGTAACATTTTATTAGGACACTAATATGTTTAGCATATCCACAGACTTATTAAACATATTTTACTGACAACATGTCTATGAAACAAAGAATTAGTCCCCTATTATTATTGGTATTTTACACTTCAGGAATTCATCCAAAAGAAGCTAAGGCCCATATCTACACAACTGCCTTTAGCTACCTCATTGTTACACAGTGTCTAATGCCACTTGCAGATGTACCAAAATGATTCAAAGCTGGAGCCAACTTCTCTCATTTGCCTGTCAGAGCACAGACAGATACAGCAGTCTGAATGTCAGCATTCATGAGCATACTGATTTGAAAGTTAACACAGTGCTTGGGAACTGGAATTCTGAACCATCCTTGAGGCCTGTACACCAGCTCCATATAAGTCAAAGAAAATATGTAAACCCTTGGTCCAAATTAATGACCTCCCCAACTTGCCATCCTCCTCACTGACATCAGTTGTTCAACAGTAATTTCTCTATCAGTGCATTAATGAATTAGTCATTCCAAAAGAGAACACAGAGAGCTAGTGATCGCACTAAGTTGTCTCTCACAGAGTCAGAGAATGCTTCTTTCTCAGTCTATTACCCATTTCCAGAAACTGCATTACATAGCAGGTATTTAGGAGAGACATCTGAATCCTTTTCTATGCCTCTGTTATATTAAACTTCTAGAGAAAGACATTTTTTCTGAACTACATACCTGAACTTGAAATTCTGTTTAAGCCATTTGGCCCTGCTCAAAAAGGACTAAAAGGCAGTAAAAATGTCACTTTATGTGTGTTGTTAAATGAACAAAGCTGTAAAAACCGCAGAATTTTTACATATAGAAAACGCAACTTTTCTGTAAAACAAATGAATACCACTAACACTCAATGTCATTCTATCCAATGAAGATGAGAGAGCAGTTTATCCTTCATCTCTTCTCTTTCAACAGCTCTTTTGTCTCATCATCAGAGGGGTGATGTGGGTCAACATCACTTGAGTTTATCTGAACTACTCAAGCAACACTTGAGTTACTCTGAGTATAGTATGTCCCATACTTTACAGGTAAGATGCAGGATATTGCTGAGAAGATATGGTTTACAATGGAGAGTGAGTGAATAAATAGCAAACCACTGTGATATTTCTAACTTTAAACTGTAAATCCCAAAATGTCCAGTGTTAACAAAGCTTTGCATCTCCTCACCAGTACATACCATCCCACAAATGACACCAAAGAACAGGCAGCAAAGTCGTCTCTAGACTCAGTATAGAACAGCTCTTCGAATCTATATAAAATTTCCACCCCGCTCCTCATGGTCCCAATAAAGCTCGCATGTGGTCAATGCGTAAGCCTTGGAAGGATATGATCAGACTTCAAAGATACAACAGAATTTCAAGATTACTCCTGATCCAAACTGTCTTGTAATAATGAAGTGTACAAAACCATATTTCAAGCAACTTGCTTGAAAGCAAAAATGTAGTGTATTGCAAATCATTCAACATCTAATCCAGCAAAATTAAGCTGACATCTTCTTTTGCCATCTGGGTTTTTAAGTCATTAAGAATTAACATGAGACTGAAAGCTGATTAGCCCTTAAAGAGTTATGCAAACAAAGAAATCTACTTTGCCTTGGCTCACTCTTATTGCGACAATTGCAGAGGTTGATACCACAAGTGTATCAATGCCTGAAAATCTTCCAGAATAGTATCTGTAAAATATCAGAAGTTTTCAATATTTTTAGCTGGTTTTAGAATTTGAATTTCAACATAAGTAAAGTTGTTTGGTCTCTTCAGTCTTCTGTAGATTCTCAACTAAGTATATACCGATATAACCAAGAGTACAGATAGCTGGAAGGTTTGGGACTTTGTCTAAAATAACTTCATCAAAAGAAATTAATGAGTTTTAGTTCTTCTAACCAAGAAAGTCATAATAAATTAATATATCTAATTAGAACCAACCTCAGTGAGATTACATTAAAATCTCATTTTGTTCTGTTAAAAAATTCAATAAAACTATGCCAATTAAATTAGGCAATCAATAAGAACAAAGAACAAAGTGATTTTCTTGATGTTTCATCTACTTTGCTCAGCCATTAGAAGTCATTTTTAACAGGTTGTTGACAATGTTTCTCCCTTGACAGTGCTGCATGTAGTATCAGGTGTCAGCTCCCAAATCTACTTCAACAAATCATCCTCTCATTGCCATTTAGCACATCTGCCTCTGCAGGTAACTGAGTTCTCCTAGGAAGCCCAGTACTTCAGTAGTGTGGGGCATGACAGTTTATAGGGTGGAAAAGCCATAACAAAGGGAAGACTGAATTTCAAGTTAAACTGATACAGAATGTGAGACTATAAAAATGTAATTAGCAAGACACTTACAACCTGTTGCAGAGGTTACATGGCCTCAGTGGTGGATGAAGGAGCTCAGGAGAACTAATGGTTTGTATAAGTATGCATTATTTCATTGTCTGCAAGCCTGAAGGGTGATTCACTTGCTTTCTATCACACTTTAATGCCTGCTGGTATTGCTTTCCCATATTGATCTTCAGCAAAAATAGATCTGGCCATACTGAGAAAGAAAAATCTACTAGCCAATTTCCAGCAGTTCTTACTCAGCACAAGGTGCCATTCAGTACAGACTGTGAGGAACTAGTGTAAACCATTACCACTTTCTCTATTACTTATGTTCAAATTGCAACCTGTTGTTATAGATGTCTCTCTGTTCTACATGTCTAGCTTCTGAATATCTCAGCTATGCCATCAGAAACATCTTCTCTTCAAGGTTGGTCTCAAACACAGAATCGAGATATTAATTAGGGGACTGATACAAAATGACATAACTGATCAAGCTGCCACGTTAACAGAAAACTGTCACTCTGATAAAAAAAATCAGCTCTAATACTAGAAGAAAGAAAAAATAGAATTTTGACTTCTACGTACAGAAAAGGAATTGGTTTTGTCTCAAAACAAGCAGTGATTTGGTGCATTCCTTGACATTTTCTATGAAAGAAAGATTATTCTTTCAATTATTTGATCTGCCTGCAAGGAAACACAGCAAATGACTACTGGGATGCATCCCCCTGTACTGTCTGACTCCAGTAAGACTCACTCTCGGAGACTGAAATATTAGGCTTTATGGCTTAAACATTTTTATG
The DNA here is from genome assembly GCF_017639235.1 of Corvus kubaryi. Lineage (NCBI taxonomy): Eukaryota > Metazoa > Chordata > Aves > Passeriformes > Corvidae > Corvus > Corvus kubaryi. The sequence goes on from NW_024582073.1 coordinate 1,632,367, forward strand.
AAGGACTTTTCCCTATTATAGCAAAACTGTATAACCAAAGCTGCATGGAAGACCACCACAGCCTGAGTGAGCCTCCTAACTGAGGCCCTGGACTGCAAGTTGCTGGAGATAAGAGAAAGTGACTCAGATCTGGGCTGGGGGAGAAGAATACATTCACAGGAGGATTAAGCTTCACACCTTCAGGGTAGAGACCACAGCCCAAGGCTTATCAGCTGTCAGGCTCGAACAGACCCCTACACCAAAGGGGGCAGGAGGAGAGGTTTTGGGTGTGTAGTGAAAAAGCCTCTGGTCAGAGACAGTGAATGCCCATTCTCCACTGTGAAGCCCAGCCCAGCTGAGGGGCCTCCCATCCCAGGAAAGCTACATCTACAAAACATCCATGTGAAGGACAGCAGAGGGGGTGCCATGGCCCATCAAAGGCACCCCCTTGCCCCCCCAAAAGGGGTCCCCAGACCCTGCACCAGAGCACTGCATGTAATGCAAAATGATGCAACAGATCCAGAGTCTTGCAAGGACAGTGTCAAACCCCTGCAGGCAAGGCACCTGGGCATTCCCACCTGCCCAAAAGCACATTAATCCACTGGATTCTATACTTTTCGGCATGGGGAACTCTCACCACCAAGAAGACCAGATGGAGGGGAGCAACGAGACATCATTGGGACCCTCAGAAGGGTAATATGTTTCTACCTAATCCCTGCCACTCTCCCTGTCATCCCCCACACACACCTCTTTTTTCTATTTCTTTCTTTCTTTTCTCTTTCTTTTCTCTTTCTTTCTTTGCCTCTTATACTATTAAATAAAATATATCATTTTTTTTGGCACCAACATCTAACCTCATTTGGTTTTAATCATGTTTTGGGGTATACGTCGGACCTTTCTGGGTTCGATTCATTTTATTCACAGAGACTTAGCTTTCTTGCTCTTTTCTGTGTTTAAATTGGTTCACAACACTCACTTGCTGGACAACTGTGCTGGACAGATTTTAGAATGGGGCTCTACAGCCTCTTTGAGGGGCTTTTATGCTTTCACATTCCATTCTACAGTGCCAAAAGCCTTCTGCTCCCTGTGCTTTCGGGTTCCCATTTTGTACCACTCCACCATAGAAGACCAGCAGATTGATCTGGCACAATTTTCCACTCTTAGTAAAGCCATGCAGATTGCCTTGGATCGCCTCATTAATGTTTATTTCTAAAATGTCGAAGTGAGATGTTTTGACATTGTTACAATGCCCTTTATTTAATATTAAATGCCACTTTTACTGTTTTGAAGAGGTGCAGTTGAGATTATCAACATGAAATTATTTCTTCTGTACTCATTTCACTATTCAAAATTTTGCCATTTTTTATCTTATGTGCAATGAAGAGGAATGTAAAAAAATGGAAGTCCTTCACCAAACTGTTTCTCCCCAGATACAGGACTTTTTCTGTGAGCTGAATATGTTGTTGAAAGGAGACAGCTCCTGTGTTGTCTGTATAATCTTCACTTTTAAATGCAAAATAGCCTTTGGGACAAGGCAGCTTTCACTTTTCAGCTACAGAAAAATACAGACTGACTCCCTATCTCCCACTCTAACTCCTGGGTGATTTGCACTTATTTGGTTCTTTGGGGGTTTGGAGGGGTTTTTTGTTTCCCTTAATCTGAAATTCAGTCATTTGTACCAAGAACTGCAGGGTACAAGAAAACTTAATGTTTCTGAACTATATTTTAAAATTTAATAGTGCTTTAGTGCTTTGCTTCAAAGTATGAGGTACACTACGGGGTTCTTAAATCCAAAACCTCAGAAGCTACCACCTTCTTTATCCACCCAAGAGATCAGCAACCTTCAGGAAAGTAAGAGAAATAGGACCAGCCTCACAAACATGTATAAGTACAACCTTTACAATGTAGTATTTAACAGAGACATAAGCCATTCCTGTTCCATCTATCATTCTTGTGCACATGCCACATATTATTAATTCAGGACCTCTGGGACAGTCCCATAAATCTGTATGGAGCTGGGGGTCTGGGGTGGGGAGGGGTGTTTGGGGTTTGTGGCATTTGGAAGGGGGGTTAGAAGCACTCTGTGATCCAACATGCCATTGTCGCTCCTTTGGATCTTAACACACATAATATAATTTAAACATATTTTAGCAATCTCCATGATAGAGTCACTGCTACAGCATTTGTCATTTAGAACATTAATATGGCAGCTGTTTTAAATTTTAAAAAATTAATAAAAGGGCTTTGTCTATACTAAGGACCAGAGAGGAAAAAAACGTTCTTTTTTTCCCAATAAAAAGATTGGAAGAATCAAGAAAATAAATTTGAAACAAGCAGAGATGATCTCTGGAATTCTTAAAACATATATCAAAGAAGCCTCTCAATTTGGGGCCATCTCTTTGAAAACAGAGTAAAATTGATCCTATTTGTAAATATAAAATAAGCAGTTCTTGTGAGCATTTTGCATTTGTTTTGTTTCTAAATGAAAGGCATTGAAAGGTATGATTCACTTGCTAGGCTTCAACCCTTAACATATTTCTGCAAATCTTTCACATAGGAGTTTAAAAGTCCAACTTTGGATAACTCTTTAACCCTTTCGGTAAAAACTACTTGTGAACTATTACTGAGAGTGTTCCCAGGAGTAAATCAGTGTATGGGGTGCATGGCTTCCTTGTAATCTCATCTTCCTAGACTTCTACTTACTCCTTTTGTCCTTGTTCAGCTGTACATCATCATAAAACTTTAAAAAAAGCCCTGCTAGCTTATTTACAGAACTGCCATTAAAGGAGGTCCCATGTGGACTGAGCATGATTAGAAAGTTTTTCAAGTCTGTTCATGGAACAGATTCTGGGTACTGAAGAAGTGCTGCTGTTTGTGGTTCCTAAATTAGGCATATTTGTTACCAAACCAGCAGAAGTAATATTCCACATCTCAAGTAGATTTAGGCTTAATTGTTCCATGATGTTTTAACTGATTTACACAAAGTATGCAAAATGAAATCATCCTCCTCTAAACATCAAACTTTCAATACTTTCTCTCACAGTACCCTTCTGGACAAAATGTCCAGCACACATCTGGATAAACACATCATGCAATGGGTGAGCAACTGGCTCATGGGTTGGGCACAAACGGTTGTAGTGAATGGGGGGGACATCAGACTGGGGACCTGTCACTAGTGGGTTCCCTCTTAGAATCTGTGCTCTTCAACAGCTTCCTAAATGACTTGGACATAGGACTGGAAGGGATACCGAGCAAGTTCCCAGATAATACAAAACCGGGAGGAGCTGCTGACTCCCTCCATGGAAGGAAGGCCCTGCAGAGAGACCTAGAAAAATTAGAGGATTGGGTAGTCGTCAACCATACGAAGTTCAGCAAAGGGAAGTGCTGGATTCTGCACCTGGGATGGGGCAATCCTGGATGTATGGACAGACTGGGGAATGAGATGCTGGACAGCAGCGCCATAGAAAGGGAAGAGTCATGGGGGTCCTGGTTGATAGCAAGTTGAACATGAGTCAGCAGTGCCCTGGAAGTCAGGAGGGCCAACTGTGTCCTGGGGGGCATCAGGCACAGCATCACCAGCCAGGCAAGGGAGGGGATTGTCCTGCTCTGCTCTGGCCTCATCTTGAATATTGGTTGGCAGTTTGGGGTACCACAAAATCAAAAAAGACATTAAGCTCTTGGAGAGTATCCAAAGGAGGACCATGAGGATGGTGAAGGGCCTTGAGGGGAAGCTGTGTGAGGAGCAGCTGAGGTCACTTGGTCTGTTCAGCCTGGAAAAGAGACTGAGGGGAGATGTCATTGCTGTCTACAACTTCCTCGTGAGGGGAAGAGGAGGAGCAGACACTGATCTCTTTCTTCTCTATGGTGACCAGTGACAGGGCCTGAAGTTGTTTCAGGGGATGTTTAGGTTGGATATTAGGAAAAGATTCTTCACCCAGAGGGTTGTTGGGCACTGGAACAGGCTCCCCAGGGAAATGGTCACAAGCACCAAGCCTGACAGCGTTCAAGAAGCATTTGGACAACACTCTCAGGCACGTGGTGTGATTCTTGGAGTGTCCTGTGCATGGCGGGGAGTTGGACTCAATGATCCTTGTGGATCCCTTCCAACTCAGTATATTTTGTGATTCAGTGATTCTGTGATCAGAAAATCACAGCAAAGCTACTGCTGAGTGCCACAACTGCAGGAGAACTTCCCATCTGATTTCACATTAGAGGAGAAAAACACTCAGCCAGGGAGTAAATTCTGGTGCCTGCTAAGGGAGGAACTCTGATGGTAATTTTTGCAATAGCTGAGCTCTTCATAAGTCACTGACGTGTGAAGTTTCTGTCAGCTAATAAGGACTGAGCTCACCCAGCAGTTTTTTCTCTGTAGGGATACTACTAGTACCTCTTTCATTCTTACAGTGTTTGTGTTAGTACATTAATTATCCTTCAGCCAGAAAGGGAACCAATGACCAGACAGCCAGGAACATGGAAAATTCTTTCCATATCTAAATTTCTTTTTCTGCTTTCAGTTTTACTGTTCTTTGCTAAACTGAAATGCCACTCAAGTAGCCCAGGTTTTACACATATAAAAAGGATGGATATTTTTCTCCTTTTTGAAATTATTAGTAAATTCCCTTTGAAAATTATTAAAGCAACTTTTAACTATCTGATGTATTAAAATGACTCATTAATGGTATAGAAAAGGTTACCTCATTTTTTCAAGTCTGCAGTTGATGAGACATGAACTCAGATCTGAGGTTAGCTCAGCTAGTTAGAGCAGGGTACTAATAAAACCAAGATTGTGGCTTCAATCCCTGTACAGGCCATTCACTTAAGAGTTAGACTGGAGCCTTTTGTGTCCCTTCCAGCTCAGAGTATTCTGTGATCTAGGCCAAATACACATTCACTCTTGATTTAAAGAAAAGCATATAAGCAAAACAATTATGTTGCACTGTTAATCCATTACTTCAGTTATTTCAGCTGGATTAGCTCTTGATACCAAATGATAACCAAGCTGTATTTCATGCCTGACAAAAAAAAAAAAAAGGTATCTTGATGATATTTTGAAGATTTGGAATATTGCCCAGAAATACTGTATAGCTATGGGACAAGTGACAAAATTAGGGAGACTAGAATTAAAAGAAAATGTAACTAAGCAATTTAGAACTACTTTCTGACCTGACCAAAGAAAAAGAAGAAACTAAACAAGATGGAGATGAACAAAGTCAGTGATTTTCATATTTAAGACTCTGGAAACAATTGCACAAATCCAAAGTTCTCTGAATAAAGCACTATTGACAGCAGACTTGAACGTGTACTGTCTCACCTACAGAAAGGCAGGAAAAAATCTATTAATGCACTTCAGCATTTTTAGATAACAGGCTTTTCAGCATAGGTAGACAGATTGCTCAGATAGTAATGTTTTTTAATTTGAAAAGTTTTTACTTACTCTATTCTTCTACCTGACCACACTCAAAAGATAATTCAGTAGATTATCATGTATTTCTGATTTCCTCTTTGCCTATTTTCTTTCTTCCTAGGAAATACCTGCTCTGATGAAAACATGCCAGCATAAAAAGCTGAGATAGATTTAAGAAACAACTACAAATCATACATTCTAAGGCAAGAAGAAACTCGTGCAATCCTTCATTTCAACCTGCATAAAGAGGCAAGCAGGCCTAAATTACTATCCATTTAAAGTCCAGCAACTCTGTTTGAATTCAATATCAGAAAAAAATACAATTACTAAAGAAACCCTTTGATTCTGGAATTTTCACTGGCAGACAATGCATAGTAGTCCATGGCAAGTAATTCAAATGTAAACTGCATTTAGTTTATTCTCAATTTTTCGGATTTCAAATTCTAGCCACATGATTTTCTATAACTTTCATTGCTAAACTAAAAGTCCTCCACTACATCATATCTCATATGGAAACTGAAGAACACTGCATTTGTGATTTCTTTACATCCCAAACAACAAAAAAATTGTTTCCAATTCTTTAATCCATGTCCTAACTCTTCTTTGAACCGCGAGTATTTTTTTAATATGAGGTTTAAACATCATATTGTAATATAAGCTAAGAGATATTACATCAAACACAGACATCATACTTCAACTCAGAACTGCTCTTTTCATCATTTTAGAAACAATTATTTCTTATAAGCACCTAATTTCACTAGGGTTTTCTCATATCTAAAATGATGACTTGTGTTCTGTATTTACTGATTTCAAATACTTCACCTAAAGAAAATGTGTTTTGATAGAAGAAAAGGTATGTGCAATTAAGTATGAAACCTAGGATGCATCTAGCTGTCATCTTTTAATCAAAAGAAGAATACATTTTCTGTGTCAAATATAAGATATTTTTGTGGACTTGCCAAATTCAGAAGTTATTCTCCAACTCTTCAGATGCCAAAGCCTCTCTTAACAACCTATTTTATCCCTCCCGTCTCTCATTTGTCTTCTCCTTTTCTTCAAGCACTTTTTAAAAAGACCTTGTCAAATCTGCTTTATAGCTTAGATGGGGAAACAAAGGGCAAGAAACATCACTAAGTATCAATCTTCTAGTTTTAACAGCCTGGGTGCAGGGATATTAGAATCCAGAACTCAAAACCATGATCTAACCTTACAGTTATGACTTCCCCTTTTAATTTTTTTAATGGGGTCTAAAATATATACATGTTTGAACAGGGTTGGGGGGGTGAAAGTTAATCCTGGTTGCCATGTCACTCTACAAATCAAAAGCAAGCAATCCATTACAGATAGTTTTGAAGGCAACAGTACTACAGTGGTATTCCTGATGGATTTAGAAATTATGGTCTGTGCAACTTCACAGGCATTAAGCATGAAAATAAAACCATTAGATCTTCTCAACAAATGGAGTCACTATTGAAGGATATATTTTTTTTCCTGCTCACAGTTGGGTTTTTATTTTACCAAATTGGAAACACACCACATAGAGGAAGTAATAACATTGCAGTAAAGTATTCAAAGCCAAATTTTTATTCACATTGATTATCTTTTACATTTTGAAGTATTGCCTTTGTACACCCATCTGTAAATGTTTATCAGATAAGCATTCAAACCCCTTCCTTCATTAAACTGTTCTGTGGGAACACTACCATACTTTTGTTATATCTTTGAGCAAAGTGGAAAAGATCTATTACATGTATGGTTTTTCATTCACCTTCCAAACTCAAAATCTACAGTCCTTTTTCTAATCCCCACAAGTCAGAAAAATACATATATTATTAGTTTCATTTTTACCACTATAATATGAAGTCCCCATGAAAAATGCTTCTTCCAAACAGAATTTGAATAGTTTCAGTAGTATTTGACTCTGATTTTCTCCATTTTAATCCTATTAAAATTATTTGCAAGTCCTCAGATAAAAAAGAAACCACCATCTTTAGATGGCAGTAGATGACAGGTTGCAATTAAAAAAAAAAGGGATCTTTCCAATTGCAAAGTCAATTTGTTCATGCCTCAAATTAGTGTACATCAACACACCTCATGCCAAACAAATAAACTGTGATGAAGGAGCAAGTAGGATGAGACACCTGATTAACTCTTTCTTAAAGGAAAAAGGTCTTCTCTTCAGGCATTCATTCCAGATCCAAAGTGCACATCTTTATTATTTGACAATTAATAATTTTTTACATTCTTTTGAGTGTGATCCAGGCAAATTTTGTTCTCAGTAAAGTCTTCTAAACTAACCATTGTATATATACAAAGATTGTATATATACAAAGATATTTCAGCAGGCACATCCCTTTCTATTGTTTGTGCTCTATTTTAACAGCTAAGTGAAAGAAAGCCATTTACAGATTTGGGCACGTAAGAAGGGATACCCAGCTTCTTTCATCACATAGTGTAAATCCCAGTAAGAAAAGACTTCCTAAAGATAGGGGAAGCTGTACCCTTTTTTGTCAAGTAATTTATTGAGTTCACATTGCAGAGAACCTTATGCAGACATTTCTGCAATGGATCATTAAGTCAAATGTAAGTGAAGAAAAGGTGCATTTTTAATATACCAGCTGAAAAGCTACAGGTAGTACTTTAAGCTGCCAGTCTATTTCTCGTATATTTGCTGCAGAAGTTCATGTGTTCCCTCCCTTGTTTGCAGGATACTAAACTCAATGTTCTCATGGAGAAATTGGTCGCTACCTTTTTAACTGTTCCCTGCTATACATTAGGCTTCATTTTTCAGGGTGTAAAGTGCTGGCAGCTGCCATGAATTTCATAGTTATTGCAAACATGAATATTACACACAACAGATTTTATCTAGCTGGTAGAGATGCCCGCAAGGATTCTGCAATAAATGCCAGCTGTATTTCTTAAAAAATATGCATCACAAGTTACTGCAAAGTAGTAATGGGAAGTACTACTGCAAAGTAGTAATGGGAAAATGAGGGCAAGTACGATTAGAGTACTTATAGTAGATAAAATACAATTAAGCAATGCAACAGATCAATTAAATAAGAGACTGTTAATGGTCACTGGAGTCGCTTAGGAACAAATTCATTTAAATTAGCACACATAAATGGCTCGACACATTGAGTATCTAATGAGCATTGGCTGCAGATATTATATTCTTTGGATTTATTTCAATCATCAAGTTATTACACACTGAATCATATCTAAGCAAGAAAGAACCTAAATGTACTTCTCAATTTGTATGACCTCTTTCACAGAAAAATGCCATACCATGGCAACTATTTATTTATGATATTAATATCAGTCTATAGAAGCTATTGATAATACAATAATAATTGTTGATAATGTAGCTCTAAAACAGAAAACAAAGATGAGGTGACAAAGCAAAAGAAAAGTAGATTCCTTAAATAAAATTTGCTTAATCGTTCAATTGTTGCAATTTAAATGTAAGATAACCTCCACAAAGGGCTCTACTCTGGAAAAAAACTGACCAACAATTAGCTTAGGCACTGCTGCAACTTGCAGAAACAGGCAATGAATCATGAATCATACACGGAAAATATCTAAAGGCTTGAAAGAAATTATATGCGGACATCATCATATGTAATGAAACTCCTGTTGCCATGCTGATACATGAATCATTTCTCTCTGAAAATGCTATTTTACTTCCATTTTTTACAAGATTTTCTGACATAGTTTGAGATACAACATTTATTTACAAATAATGTTTAAAGAAATTATTATTAAAAGTATTAATAGATATACACACACACAACCCCTACATATAAGTATGAAACTGGATTTTCTATTATGAATTAAACACAACTGTAAGTGTAGCTGTAGGAAATGAACACTTTTACAAATCAGTTTAATTTCCCTGCATTGCAATCACCTAAAGCCTCCAATCATTGTGCATAGGCATGTAACATATGAAAGTAAAGTTGTATGGGCAACACATTGGATTTTTTTTAAAAAGATTCCTTAAGTACTTGCTCTGGTTTTTGTTAATGTGTAGCAGCACTATAGAGCTGTAAAAACAGTGATCATCAAAGAAACAGTAAATAATGAGCCTTGTCTTTGTATTTTTCATTCAAACCATCTTCTGTTCCATGTTTCTTTTTGCCCATTTTTTACTATCTACCACTTATATGATAAAATTATTTTGTGTCATTATCAAAAAAAGTTCATAATTATTCAGAATCTGTTTGTCTATGTAATTGTGTTAACTAAATAGCTCTGCTGAAGGACTTAAATAAGGTGAACAGCACATACCGCATAAGGGCTTTCTTTTGATAATTTTAGTTACACCAAGATAGAGTTTTGCTCAAGTAAGAGACATGATTCCACCTCAGAATAGCCCTTTAACACTACTGAAGTGAAAATAAAAGTGAATGCTAACTGCATCTTTTTTAAGTACCACGTATTATCTCACAGTGTAATCTGGCAGAGTGGTAGACTTTACAATGAGGAAAGCATAAAGGACAGCTACACGCTCAGGATAATCTGATTATCTTGCACAGGTAACTACAGTGACCGTATACAGCCACAACTTACGCAGGCAGATCCAAAGTGCTGCAGATCTGCAGACAGATCCAAAGGAGGAAGCTCAGGCAGCTTTGTTAAAAGCAGTGAGCAGCAATCATGGTCAGATGCCAAATAGCACTAATTCTTTTGGTGTTTTTTTACACATTCCAAGGACTACTGAGGCCACACCTACACTAAAACTATTACCACCCAGACGTATCTATTTACCTCTGATCTGCTTATGATTTCAAGCTATGTATTACTTGTAGACATATCCACATTACTTAGAACATAGGAAACACTCTCAGCACATGATGCAAGTTAACACTTTTCAACCAACTCTTTACTATTTGAATAGCTGCCATGGTTGCAGGCCCACAACACACACGGTTTCTGCACAGGCACTTTTCTAACAATCAGATGCCTGTAACAGAAAATTTCTAGCCATAAAACTGTTGTCTTCCTGGATCAGCTGCTTCAGCTACAGCTAGATGTAATGAAAATTATGTGAAGGGAAAATACAGGAGAAGGGAGTAATCGAGATGCTTCCCATGTTTATTGCTGAATTACTTTGTTTAAAACAAAACCTAAGAAATTTTTCCTAAAAGTGCTCAGATTTTAATGCCAAAACTTTTATAAAGCACAACTGTACCCCATTTTATCTCTGTCCATTTTTCAAAAAACAAAATTAAAATAAATTTAAGAAATTAGCATTTCCTTGCTGGAAAGTATGTTTTTATTAAATGTTTCCTGCCATAGGTATGTATATATGTGGGTCTTACCTGAAAGACAGATGTTAGTCACCCTGGAAATAATTCACCCACTCATTAAACCCCAGTACAATATTGTAGGAGTGGGCACAAAAGCATAAAGAACAATGTAGTGGAAAAGTGCTGACGTGCTAGCATGGCAATGAAACTAACAGGCAAAATTCTTTCTACACCAGGAACTGGTACAGAACCCCAGATATCCAGGAAAGCAATGTACCAACATGTAAAATTAAACATTAAGTATTTTTATATGTAGCTACCAAACTGTGTTTGGAACATTATTATATAGACACCCCTGAAAAATAATAGGCTTGTTACTTTTGCATTTTTGTGTCTCTACGAGGGGTGCACAAGATCTGAGAACAGATAAAGGACAAAAGGGGAAAAAATCTATTTCAGTTACACATGTATAATTGCATTTAGTGAACTGAATTCTGCCAAGTCAATGGAACAGCATGTGACATAAAAACCAGTTTAAAATTAGGCCATGAGAATCTATCCAAGTTACAATATTTCCAAAATGTGAATACATATTAAGAGTCTCCATTGCACATATCATATTAGCTCCATAATGCTTTGGTCCTGCTTCATGAATGAAAAATGCTTTAAAACTCAACCAAGTAGCACCACTAAATAGGAACAGCAACTCAAGAGACAGCCAACTGAACAGATTAAATATACTTTTTAATAGCTGTAAAGCAGCAGAGTGAAATAGAAATCCTACAAATAAAGTAACTGCGAAAGTGCACACTTTATGTGCCCAGTGGCTTTTCAAAGGCTTATGGTATGCAGAAATTTAATAACTCTGGTGGTACTATCATGTTACAGCACTAATAAGATACGGAACATTTGGAGAAGTGTAACAGCAGACAGCTACAACCGGAGTTGTTTGGAAATACTATCTCCAGATTAAATTATGAACAAGGACACATGGACTGAAATTCACTATATTATTGTTTTCCTTTTTCATTTTAATACATTTAGTTACTGTAAACTACTAGTAATGAGGTATTGGCTGGTGGCATTTACAGTAGTTTGATCTCTCTCCACATCTGGCTGGACCTATGTGCATATGCTGTAAGTTTACCACTATGAGAGAAGATGACTGTTAACATGCACCCAAGGCTGAAGGTGTATTATGACCATAGCTGAAAGGTACTGGAGCAATACAATGCATCCTAGAATAGAAAGGTAGGAACAGACCAGTACATGATAGCAGTATATCACACACCTGGAAACAAAAGACACATACTGAACACAAGCTTCAACACTAACAGCTTCTAGAACTTCTAAATGTGCACATAGGGCCTCTGAGCCATTGGGTTAGTGCATAAACTACAACCGCTTTTTCTGAAACTATATAAAGCCTGAATTTTTACTTTTGAAAGTACTCAATACTTGCAAGATGGCATCTGTCAGGATATGTCTGGTCTAAATATCCTGTAATGTAGAATTGAGCTACCCCAGTTTGCTTGAAATGGGGTAGCTTTGGCAATGGAAGCATCTAGTCAAAGCAATACATATTTAATGAAGTTCTAATATACAGCCGGACAAGGGACTATCCAGGGTGAATTATTATAAAATATGATACAAAACTAGAGCAGAAAAAAGAGTGAGAAAAAAATATACTAAGAGAGACTGAAAATGTATGCAACAGATTTATGCAGATCAAGGCATTCCTTCTTTACTACATCAGTGGCCTGGCATGTGATGTGAGCAGCACAATAATAATTTTATATATATGCTAAATATCTACCATCTGTGTTCTAAGGCACAAACTGTAAAATGCAGCATAAAACAATTAAAATCAACAGAGACAAAGTTCAGGGTACAGAAAGCTTTTGATCCACAAAAATGGCAGATGTTATATTTGAGTGACTGAAGACCAAAAATATGAGTGAGAGCAAGTACAACTCAGTTTATAAAAGTACACCTCAATCCACATGCCAAAGGGTTATTTGGCATGATTCTCATATTCCTAGTAAGACAGAGAAAGAAAAAGAAAAATTTATTTTAAAACTTTAATTAGGTCACAAGCTAACAAAATTCAATAACTCTTCCTCATGGATTTCAATAGGTCTTTCTAAGTTCAAGTTAAGAAATTCATAAAAATTTACACCGTATTGATACTAAAGCACAGATTTTTTCCAGAGTTTTAGGCTAGTGGACAGAAGCATTCATATTTCACTTTTTTTAGCAAAGTATCCCTGAAGTACACCTGTTCTGCAAAGTCTCAGGCCTTTCATTCCTCGGGCAGCACAAGTAGTACACTTGTAAGGACAAAACAGTAAACCATTTATATGTTGTCTTTTTTGTTGTTGTTTAATGGTTTAATGTAGTCTTCCTCCTGAACACTTTCCAGCTGCATACCTCTTCAGTGAATCATGTGTCTTACAGATTCTTTCAACTACAGCTAGTGCTGATCTCATTCTCCCTTAAAAGTCTTCCTCTTGTTGCTTCTGCTGTTGCTACAGCCTATTTATTTTTCACTTTTCGAACTCCCTCATTGCTACTCCAGCTCTACTCTACGTTCCACCTCCAACAAAGCAGATAGAACAGTTTTTCCTTCATTTTGGGCCTGTTCCTTAGAATCCTCTTTACCAGATGTTAAGATTACTTTTTTTTACTAATGTATTGTGTTTACTAGTGTACACTGCTAATGTAGTTTTATTATTCCAGTGTACTGAGTTTCTGTGGCAAAGTGTTGGCAGGGTTGCTTCAGGTGTGGCCTCTGTGAGAAAAGACCATGGACTGTCACCATGTTGAAGAGACAGTTCCAGACAGCTCCAAAATGGACCCACTGCTGGACAAAGCTGAGTTGACTGGTGATAACATATTTAAGAAAGGGGGGAAAAAAAGCTGTGAGAGACAGGAGCAAGAAAAAAAATGTGAGAGCAACAACTCTGCAGACACCAAGGCCAGCGAAGAAGGAGGGGGAGGAGGTGCTCTGGACATGAGAGATTCCCCTGCAGCCCATGTGATGAAGACTGAGTCAGGCTGTCTCTGAAGAATGTGGATAGCATCACACTGGAACAAATACCCACACTGCAGGCCCTGGAGGACCATATGCCAGAGCAAGTGGATATTCCCTGGATAAAGCTGCAGCCCATGGAAAGCCCATGCTGGAGCCATTTTTTCTTGAAGGACTGTAGCCCATGCAGAGGACCCATGCAGAGGACCCATGCAGAGGACCCATGCAGGGGCAAGGGGAAAGGCATGAGGAGGAAGAAGCAGCATAAAAACCTATTCGTGTCTGACCCCATTTCCCATCTTCCTGTGCTGCTGAGGGAAAGGTTGTAGGAGGTAGGTGAATCAGGAACAAAAAGAAGTTAAACCTGGGAAGGAGGGTGTGGGTGGAAGGCATTTTTAATTTTGACTTTGTTTCACACCATTCTACTCTACTTTTAATTGGCAGTAAGCTAGCTTTCCCCACATTGAATCTGTTTTGCCTGTGATGGTAACTGGCATGTGATCTCCCTGGTTTTCCCTCAGTCCACAAATTTATCTTATTGTTGTATTTTCTCCCCCTGTACTGTTGAGGAGGGGCAGCTACAAAGCAGCAGGGTAGACATCTGGTAGCCCGCCAAGATCAACCCACCACATGCAGATCACGTTCAGATGCAGGAACCCCACAAATGCTCTTCTGACTCACTGTACTTCTAGGTATTCATAAAAGGAGTAAGCTCCTGCCATTAACCAGAACCCTGATAGCAAACAAATGTTCTTCAAATGTACCTCAATGTAGCCCTTACAGAAAACAAAGCTTCTGGAGACATAAAGTACACAACAATATTCTTAATTATATCCATCCTGATTAAGGACTATTGACAACGGGTATTTTTTACAATTTCCAAACCTATAAAGAGTTGTACAGAATTATAAGGTACCATCACATTATAACCAGATTAATCTTTAGATACAGCTAGGCACAAGTAGAAAATAAAGAATACCCCAGGCAAAGCAAATCATTTGAGTTTATCACAAATAAAATTCACTGTAACAATAAAAAAAGTTCATCCAACTTACCCAAAGGAAATGTCTTTGTCATGTCTGTGCAAAATCAGTTACCTGTGTTAGTATAAGTACCTAACCTGCTCAAGCATCATTACAGCAATGAAGGCTTTGGTGAGAGCATATAATAGGATGCCAATTAATAACCAGGATTTCTTCAGAAGGGTTACTTAATCACACGTTCAATGTGAAGAATTATTCCGTTGAAAAGAAATTATACATTCACCAAACTAATCCTACCCATATGGTAGGCTTACTGAAAATAATTTTATCTTTAAGAAAGGTACTTTTCTGTTTCGTGTATCCAACAGATCTATGTGAATTTGTCAATAAATTTCAGATTAGCTGCTAGAGAGCTTTATACATGTATTGTCTCTAAAATGTAACTGATTTTTTTATCCTTATTAGATCAGATTTTTGCATCAGTAGTTTAGAATTCCTGTAATTAAAGTCATCACCTCCATGAAATTTACAGCAACAAAAATGCATGTTCTTCTTTATTTTCAGAATATGAATTTTAACAGATGTTTTATCTTCAATGTCATTTTGCCAGTTTTAATTTCCAGTTCAGCTGCATCTTCTTTCAGGAAAGAGGCACACTTACATATGTTGTATCTCCATGAGTAACTCACAATGCATTGAGTAACTTTTATGTCAACTGAGTTCTCTCTGAGCTACATGTATAATAAATCTGCAGTTAACTATGAGAAAATTAATACCAGAACTTCTAAATTCAATTGATAATGTAAAGCTATATATCAAATGCAATGATTTATAAAACAAAAAAATCTGTGCTAAAATGTCACTGTTTCCAGAACGAAATTACAAGACTAAAGAGAAAAATTCAAGTAATCAAACTATTCATAGTTTATTTTGGTTTTTCTACACACTGCAGTCCAATGTTATATACAACATGGTCATCCATTATCTAGAAATATATAGTTTAATTTGCTCCAGGATAAAACTGAGATCCAGGTACAGAATAATCAGTAATACAGCTTGAAATCAAATTGTTAATTTAAAACAGTTGTCTCATTTCTGTGTGAGTAGCAACTTTCACAGACAATGTAGCATTGATATATATGAAGAATGAATGAATAAATCACTGGGAAAGTCTTGAAGTAGATAGTAATTGCTGCCAAGACTATTGGAATAAAATACTATTACAACAATGCTAGGTATAGGTAATAGCAAGCAAACACTGAACCCTTCCTTGTTATTATCACTAAAGGACCAATGCTGATTACATCAGCATAAACATGGTGAGGCTAAGATACCCATTTGACTTCCAGTACCCAGCACAGAGGACTAGCATGCATGCAATAAGTCTGATGTATTACAGCACAGATGAACATTAACTCTAATGTTACCTATGATATCCACCTCTACAGGACTTTCTGTGGGGTCCCACAAACAGTTTTACCACCAAAAGAACAGAACAGCCCCAAGAATCACACCACATACCTGAGAGCATTATTCAAAATTCTCTCTCAGGCTTGGTGCTGTGACCTCTTCCCTGGGGAATCTGTTCCAATACCCAGCCACCCTCTGGGTGAAGAACCTTCCCTGATATCTACCCTAAACCTCCCCTGATCCAGCTGCATGCCATTTCCTCAGTCCTGTCACTGGTCACAAGAGAGAAGCCATCAGTTTCAGACCCTTCACTTCCCCTCATGAGGCTGCTGAGACCACAATGAAGTCTCCCCTCAGCCTCCAGGCTGAACAGACCAAGTGACCTCAGCTGCTCCTCACACAGCTTCCCCTCAAGGCCCTTCATCATGTTCATGGTCCTCCTTTGGACACTCTCTTTAATAGCTTAATGTATTTTTTGATTTTGTGGTACCCAAAACTGCCCCCAGCACTCGAGGTGAGGCTGCCCCAGTGCAGAGCAGAGTGGGACAATCCCGTCCCTTTCCCAGCTGTCGATGCTGTGCCTGATGCACCTCATGACATGGTGGGCCCTCCTGGCTGCCAGGGCACTGCTGGCTCCTGTTCAACTTGCCATCAACCAGGACCCCCATGATTCTTTTCTTGTACCCAGAACATCCCATTGGCTGGACTGATGCTCGCTCCTTCCTTCCTTCCTTCTTTCCTTCCTTCCTTCCTTCCTCCCTCCCTCCCTCCCTCCCTACCTCCCTCCCTTCCTCCCTCCTTTTCTTCCCTCCTTCCTTCCTCCTCTTTAATTCATCTCTTTCCTTCTCTCTTCCCTTTTACCCTACCCCTTTATACAAAGCCCACTACTATGTGTTTATATAGTAGGTCAGGGACTAACATACCAATTTCCATGCCAAGTGTGCAATTTACTAATAAAATTTGGTGAGTTTTTGTGGATCTTATGACTTTTGACCATCACATTGCCTGTGAAATTCTATATGACTCTGTGAGAGTCTTCTTGACAAAAAGTAGCAAAAAATTGTCTTTTTAGACATTGCAAAACTAGTTAGCATATTAGTTGCAATATAAGTTTAGATATAAAGAGATTGGGACACATTTTACTCTGATCTATGAATAAAACTTCAACCAAGAAGGTTGAAAGAAAGGTTCATCTTTCAGTGGCTCAAGTGGAGTCAGTTGTCTCTATCTACATGTTATCTAGGTCTCTCCTTCTCAGTATGACTGTCATTAATGAGATTTTATAGCTATATATATATGTATATATATGTGTATATACACACATATATATATAACCTTTAGGTTATATACTAACCCATAAATTTGGGCAGACTGAAATCTGTGGTTATGTTTATTCCTAGAAGAGATATAAAAAGATCAGAACTATGTTTTTCTTGTTTTTCTTTTTTTTCCACTAGTTTTTTTTGTTTGGTTTTTGTTGGTGGTGTTTTGGAGTTTTTTTTTTTACTATCTCAGGCCTATCATATCCAATCTTCCCTTTGGAAAGTCAGTAGTATGGCATAAGAGCTTCGGCATACTCAGACCAAAGGATAAAAACAAAACTATAGTAATTCCAAATTTACAGCCACATAGTTAAATGTAAATTCATCAATTCATTAATCAATAATCATAGGTACAATGAATTCACTAATTATTTAAAAATTCTTCTGAGAACATTGAAGTCTGTAAATTCTCTCACCCTTCAAAATCCACACACAGAAAAAAACTATTTTTAATTTTAATAACTAAGTACTTGAATAGTTAGAAACAAAATGCAGAGAAAGTTGGAGAAAGCAGGAGATATTTTATGGATTCTGTATGCATTAAGAAACATATTACGGTGTAAAATATTTTAGCTTTCAAAACATCGGCTTTAATTCCTAATCAACCTTCTATTATTTGGGATAGTTGTCAATTTGAGGACTCCTTAGAAATTACCAAAAACACGAAATTGGGGTTTGTCACAGATTCAAAAATTGAGAGCTGGGATCCCTTAAGTGCAATTAGCAGGAAATTCTTTTCACTATAACTAGATGCCTTGCCATAAGAAGACCTAGAACCTTAATATGTCATGACCCCAGCTCCATAGAGGAGAAGGAAAGTAGAAGTTCAGATGAGTTAATATAAGTGTCTCATTTAGCAATCATAGAAGGCAAAGGGATTAAGTTCAAGAAAGAAACAATCAGATTTCTTACTACTCAAGACGAGGCAGCCCACAGATTCTCCTATCATGAAGATAGCTATCAGGTACAAATACAGCCCTGGAAAGTGTTTAACCCTTTATTAATTTCTGTAAGCTGTTGGGAACAGTAACAATAAAATAGCGCTCACAGTCCACGAAGTAAAGGAGGCGTTCTGATTATTTCACTAACAGCCCTTTTATCTAACTACTTATCTCAGCAGGAGGAACACACACTGTATTTAATGACTACGTTTTCCTAAAACTTTTGCTCCTTCCTTTTCTCCTCTTCCTTTGTTCTTATACACATAAATCCTCCATGTGGTAAAGGGATAAAACTGTTCACATACATACCAAATGAAATATTTTCATGGAATAAAAGCAATAAAAAACTAGTTGTCTAATCCTTAGTCCTTAAAGTGTTTTCCATTCTCATCCAGCTGTTTCTTAGTTTTTAATGTTGCTGGCTTTTCACCATTAATTAATGCAAAGATTTTACTTTCATTAGTTCTTTTAAAATATTTTCAAAAACAAACCCATCAACAAGTTTCCTTATCACAGTTCTTCTTTTCATATTATTTCTAAATTGTGAGCACCAAAGATACAGCCTAAGCTTCCCAGAGAATCAAAATGACAGAAAGAAATTAGAAATTAGCTGCACAGGGCTGTTTCCACTAGACCAGGTTGCTCAAAGCCCCATCCAACGTGGCCTTGAAGACTTCCAGGGATGGGGCAACCACAACTTCCCTGGGCAACCTGTTCTAGTGTCTCACCACACTCACAGCAAAGAATTTCTTCCTAGCATAGAACCTAACTCTATTCTCAGTTCAAAGCCATTATCACATCCCTACATGCCCTCATAAAAAGTCTAGCCCTCTAGAAGTCTGCTTTAGGTACTGAAAGGCTGCAGTGACGTCTCTCCAGAGCCTTCTCTTCTCCAGGCTAAACAACCCCAATTCTTTCAGCCTGTGTTCATGGGATTGGGGCTCTAGCCCCCGATCATCAGCCTCTTTTAGACTAGGTCCAACAGATCCATGGGCTTCTTATTTTGGAAGCCATGGAGCTTGATGCAGTAGTCTAGAGAGGTTTCATGAGAGCAGAGTAGTGTCATTTGAGAAATCCTTCAGAAAAAATTATCACTTGGTCTACAGGAAATTTTCAAACTTAAATAGATTCAAGAATAATTATTTCTTATTAAGAGACCCACTTGTTATCAGGTATTCATTTTGCTACCAGGTATTCATCCTGACTGCAGAAAACTGTGTTTATAGAATTAACAGAGAGAGCAGTTCAGGTACTAAAAACTGCACCTGTAACAAGCGGTGAAAACAAACGTGTCACTGTGCTTGAATGCACAGCATGCAGGGCATCTCCTGTCATTAAGGAGATTATCATCAAAACCTTTACTATCCAGATGGGATCTGAGGCACTGAAAGATTAAAGCATTTCCTCAGGACTATGCTTTAGCTGTGAATAACCAGGAATCAAAAATGTTCCTGTCAACAGTTCACATGCCCATCATGCTACATTGACTGTCTTCCTTAAATCACGCAGCTCCTTTATGCAGGAAATTAAGTCAACCACAAATACACTTTCGTGCTGGGTTTGGCTGGGTAGAGTTAATTTTCTTCACAGTGCTTCGTATGGGGCTGTATTTTGGATTTGTGCTGAACACAGAGTTGACAGTATAGAGATGTTTTTTGCTGAGCAAAGTTTACACAAAGCCAAGGACTTTTCTGCTTTTTCTACTGCCACACTGGCCAGGAAGTTGGGGGTGCATGGGAGGTTGGGAGGAGACACAGCCAGGACAGGTGACCCCAACTGACCAAAGGCATGTTCCAGATCATATGGGATTGTCTTTAGTGCATAGAGTGGGGGGAAGAAGGAGGAAGGGGGGGGATGTTTGGAGGGATGGTTTTTGTATTCCCAAGTCACCATTACACATGATGGGGCCCTGCTCTCCTGGAGATGGTTGAACACCTGCCTGCCCGTGGGAAGCAGTGAATTAATTCCTTGTTTTGCTTTGCTTGCACAGCTTTTGCTTTCCCTATTAAACTGTCTTTGTCTCAACCCACAAGTTTTGTAGCTTCTACCCTCCCAATTCTCTCCCTGATCCTGCTGGTGGGGGAGGGAGCAAGTGGCTGTGTGGGGCTTGGCTCCTGCCTGGGGTTAAGCCATGACAACTTTATGCTCTAAAGAAAAAAATTATAGTAATGAATTATATCTTCTTTATACAAATACAGAGATTTGTACATCTCAAACATCAAAAAATGAAACCTCAACAGCCATCACAGCCAAAGGGATTTAATCAGACTGCTTGAAAATCATGTGTTTGCTTTTATTACGCTCATCACCTGACAAAAATAATTGAGAAAAAATGTTATTATGAAAAACCATAACCCTATTTTATGAAGATTCAGAAGCTTTCACGTGAATAGCATTCCTGCCCTAACAGTACCTAATATTCCCAATGTTTCTATGAAATCAAATAACAAAAACAAGCCATGTCTTTTATAAAGGGAAAAGGAGAAGGTAAAAGCCTACGAGGTCTGAAGAACAAAGACTGTCACAAAATAATAGGACTATGATACCTAAAGCAATACTGATTCTTTACAAAAGTATGAAGATAATACTTCCCAAGGACACTGAAGTGGAGAACTGTGCTTAGCACAAAACATTTTAATGAAAGCAAGAAGGACACAGAAAGTTCAATCTGCACATACCCAAAGAGAGCCTGCAGCTTGCCAGAATACCCAAACCTACAGATATCCTGTCTAAGGAAGATCCATTATCTTCACTCAGGGAAAAGCCTAAGTCTTTAAGGACCAATGAGAATGTATTTGTCTTCATCCAGTGGTTTGTTATTTCCAGAAGGCAAGGGAGCTGGGGAGGAAGCTGATTGTTTTAATTTGGTCTGAAAGAATTCACTAAGACTTTTCTTCGAAATTTATGCTTCCTTTTGGCTTCAGTTACGATGGAAATGATATTAGGAAATCCTTGGTGGATAGCCTAGTGTTTGTGGTTTGAGTCTCATCTGGAAGCAGGGATCTGAAAGAAATACAAAACTGAAATATAACAGACAAAACCTGATTTCTTCCGAGGATGCAGGAAGACCAAGCCAAGATCATCTAGCCCAGCATCCTGTCTCTGTCAGTAGCAGATGCAGATGGGAATGTAAGAACAGAAGCAGCATACAAAAGTAGTTTTCTAGAACATTTTCCTTTGATTCATATGATTTGTGGCTTCCAGACTTTCTGAGACACAGGCAACAGCCTTCACAGATTTTCTTTTCATAAACATTTTTGAACCCTTTAATATCCCCAAAATCCTGGGACAATATGCTTTTACAGCTTTACATTGTACTGTGTGAAGTATCACTTTTTGCTTGCCGTGAACCTGTCACTTGCAGCTACTATTTCATCCCCTCCAGGTCCTGTACAAAAGACAATAAAGCCTGTTCTCTGATCAAATATCTATGACACTTGTGCTTTTCTACACTTCTACAATCTTCAGATTTTTGGAACATGGAAGTTTTGTAGAGTATGTGGTAAAAAACAAGCAGGCAAACTGGAAGGAGGGAGACAGAAGAACACAACTGCTGATTTTATCTGAATGTTTCATCCACAGATCTACATTAGCTTGCAGTTATTCATCCTGAAAAAGAAGCTGCATTCATTTCTCACATCACACACTGTTAATCTTCTGTAACTCTGTACAAACTCTAAACTATATTTGCATAATCAAATTTTCTACTACAGCTGTCTTTCTTGCACTCTCTTCTGGCAGCAACTCTTTGAGAGGAGAGAAAACAAACAGAATCAGAAAAAAAAAAGTGGGGGGATTGTAGGAAGAAAGGTATTCTTTTTGTAGCTGATCAAATGGAAAAGCCCTGCTACAGGGTTAATCACATCATCATTCTTTGCCAGAAGAATCTGTCTGTTATCTCTACCTAAAAGGATGGTTGCAAGCACACATCTTGTAAGAAAGTATTATAAATGAAGTTAACTGTGACTAAGGTCCAATTAGCACTTGTCAAACTTTTGGAATAGTTCTTAAACTTTTAATTTGTTAATCAGTTGATGTACTTTATTTATGTGGATAAGTGCATTAGAGAAGATTAATGTTAAGATTAGGTGTTTTTTCCTTTTTCCTGTAAGTTCCTTGTTCAGCCCACTGAACCTGTACAAGAGAGACGATGGCAGAAAAATAAAAAACACTTATCATGGAAAATGGGAAGTTGAGACTTCTTCTTGCATTGCTGGCTGTGAGAAATCATTGAACTATGGCTGCTGACTGCTGATGGACTGAGATACCAGACTGGCATTTCCATCTAGATTGCAAGATTTTTGGAGCAGAGGGGTTTTTTTTCATAAATATAAATAACCAGAGGACACAATGGAATCCAAACAACTACATGTTGCTGGGTGTAACCAGCAAATATTGGACTACATAAACTGGGAGACACATTTCAGTCTTAAAATTTTCTGAACATGCAGCTCCAGGGAGACCGCTAGAGGGCCCACAATTATTTAAAGTTTTATTCTCCATTTTGCACTGCACATAAACAGTTAACAGGAACTTTCAATGGATGTGCCACAGGTTATTGAAGACAGCAATAAATTATTTTCACAAAAGCCAGTCTTCAGGAAATGTAGTGCTTAAATGCTAAGACCCAGATTAGCTTAAAACCTGATCAGATGTTACTTTGTTAAGCCCAAACCATCTTGCTGAAAGGTTTCAGGCTCAGCATCATTCTGAATCATCTTCCACGGGACTCAAAATGAAGTGACAAAAGTCCACCAGAAACGGACTAAATGTTAGTGCTTCACAACTTCAAAAGCCAAGGGTGATAGCCCAGCTGGACTGCCATGTACCCAAGGAAGATGGAATCTTGGTGTCCATGGTTACACATGCTCAGAGACACCTTTGGGTGTCTGCTGCAAAATTTGAAAAGTGATGCAGTAATCTGGCCCTTAGTGGACCCATTTGGTAGCTGCAGGGTCTAGCACAAGTTTTTTCCTTATTTATTATTCAGAGGAAATTTGGATTTTATATGTAGGTGTACATATATGCATATCCCCACCTCAAATTTGGATAAAATAAAAATATTGAGGAAAAAAAAAAAAACTATTCGGAAGGCAGAAATACTGATTCTCAAAACCTTTAGTAGCATTGTTATTATCATGCTATAAAATAAATTTGAACAAGCTAAAAAACAGTCAAAATCCCTCTTCTTTTTCCATCTTCCTTCATCCATCCCTTTTATCTGTCCAGGTTTCTGCACTCAAGCAGATATCCTGTTAGGTTTAGATATTTCCTCACTTATGCAAGAAAAAACAAGTGTCAAAACCCCACTATTAACCAGGCAAGAGAAGTGACAAGAAAGAGATTGTCCATAATGTACCATCTGAACATGAGGAAAATGTTTTCCTTGAAAGTTGTCACCATGTTGTATACAGAAGCATAGCTGTCTCTTTTCAAAGCTTAGTGGTTTGTCACCATCACCATTATTATTCCAAAAGATAGTGAGAATCACAAAAGCTAGTAAGAAAAAGAAGCAATCCATCCCTTCCTCTTCTTCCCTGTGAGAATAAAACTGTTTCTGTAAGATAGCTCAAAGATTCTGTTGTTGGGAAAAAATTACAATTGATATGGATTTTTTTAAAAAACAGAATTAGACAGCCTTGTATCTTAACTTCTCCCTATGGGTTTCAGTTGGCGTGAAATATGAGATTCTCTCATCATCCTTGATTCTAACTTTCCTTTCATGAGAAAGAACAAATTATCTCAGTCACAGCAGCAAAGCCAATGCTGACATGTATAGTAAATTGTTGTGAGGAAGTAAGGTGTATTGCTGTGGCCATGCACCTGGAGTGAGCAATATGAATATGAAGTATTTCTCTAGGGAAATCATAAAGGTTTGTCTGAACCCATTTCAGGAAAATAAAAGTGAATCCCTGGTTACAGATTCTTCTGTAGCTGAACAGCCAGCTACTTACAATAGTCGCTTCAGAAAGCAATTTAACAACAGCCAGGCTGGCTCCGGTGCTGCCTTTTCAAAGAGCAATACAAATCAGTTTCAGCTGGCTGAGCATCTTTCCCACCAGGGCTGCAGTACCTCGGATTCACACTCCTGTACAACATCATCCAGTAATTAAAAGAACATCAGTAAGCTCTGGCTTTTCCAAGGTCTGAAAGGCATACAATGTATACAAGTGTTTTCTCTTTATGCCAGAATCCAGTTTCGAATTCCCTGAAGTCAGAAGCAACAACAATCCCTAGAAAGTCTTCTGACAAAGTCAGTAGACGTTCCCATCATTCATCTCAACTCCATCAGGATTCCATATTTTGTGCTTACCATTTAAAGCACTACCACCTTGCATCGGACAGCCAGAATGAAAGACTGTCAGGCCTCACTTGAAAACTGCTCTGAAGTCAGCTATAACGTGTCACAGAACAAAGAGGGAAGCTTCTCCTAGCAGGAAGCCAGACCCAAAGCATTTGTCTCACGAATTGAAGCCATGAGTTCATATTCTCCAGCATCTGCCAAAACCAAATTTTGGACTTTGTAATTATCACATTTGGGTTTAGTTCCACGTTGATCACTACTGAAGCAAAGTTGTCTCAAAGTCAGCTTCATGGAAAAAGTTCTGTGCATACTTACGCAAAGATAAATACTATGCCCTAGGGAGCAAATGCCAAAAGTACATCGACTACTCAGAGGGAAGAAAAAAAAAGGGAGAGAGGCAGGGAAGGAAGGAAGAAGTCTTACAGAGTGAAAAGAAACTAAGATACTATATGCAAATGGATGAACACTAGGAGTCAAGTGAGGAAAAGAAATTGGTTGGTAGGAACAAAGACATGCAAGAGATAAAGTAGTTACTGGGGTACAAGGAAATTTTAGGCCTTGGAGGGAACAGGAAGGGACAAAAATGGGTGAGAACTAGTACAAAAAAGAGGCAGAAATGTTGCATTTCATTTTCATCAAAAAACCAAGAGCTTCTCATTGGAGCTTACAGGACATGAATGTCTGATTGCAGTAATATTCCTATTGATATGTACTCCTGGTTATTCAGAGGTAGAGAGCACCCTTCTACTTCTTTCCTGTCTTCTGCAAATAATCAGTCTAAATAAAT
Organism: Corvus kubaryi; assembly: GCF_017639235.1. Lineage (NCBI taxonomy): Eukaryota > Metazoa > Chordata > Aves > Passeriformes > Corvidae > Corvus > Corvus kubaryi. The sequence goes on from NW_024582073.1 coordinate 1,657,780, forward strand.
GATTTTTGTAAATGGAGAAAGTAAAATTTTAATAAAATCTGTGTTTATCATCATGGAATAAAGCAGCCACTTTCATACTTACAGCTCTAAAAAGACCAAAACTGTGTTTATCATCAGCAAGTCAAGTACAAATACAACTTGGGTAAGTTTTTTAAAGGCCTTGTATTTAGAAAATTACTTAAAAAATAAAAATTAATCTACGCTTAGTTAGGCAATCATTATTAATTATGGAAAAATACTGCACTTATGTATGGCATGATTTGAAGAACAAGAAAGATGATTAGGGACCGTTTTTGCAGCCAGAATATTCAAGATTTTGGAAAAACGACAAATAAAGAATTCCAATAAGCTAAACAACCACTTTTCAAGGGTGAAAAGTGCCTCTTTTCATAATTGAAAGAAATACCTACAATCTAGCAAGATTTCAATGATAAAAGGCAGTTCCTTATATATACAAGAAACAATCCTCAGTCAAAGGTAACCACTAGACACCTGCTTGAAGTAGAACTGGAGGTCATTGAAGGCTAGAAAAACAGGACTAATACTTCTCAACAAATTTAAGAAAACAGTCAACTAGCAACTTCACTTTTGTGTGACTGACCAAAAAAAAAAAGACAAGACCCAGAGAGGTCATGTTTCAAAGACACTAAACTAGCATCAGCATAAAAATGAAAGATGACAACATGATGATGAAAATTTTTCCTGTGGCATAATAATTGGCAAATTTGCACAGCAGAGGAAAATAGTACAGCTCACCCTATCACAGGAAGATTCCTGGGAAATGAAAAATACATGCAAGTGTTACTCTCCAAGAGACCCCAAACATATATATAAGACAGTGGCCTACATGAGCATTAACTTGGTGCATCATGAACGGGGGGTCATGAAAGGTTTCACTTGACTGTAGAGAAAAATTCTCAATTTATCCACAAAATAAATTCAGGAGAAAAGCTGCACAAACAGTTCTGCCCAGCAGACTGAGATGGAAAATCACTTCAAAATAACTGCCCAGTGAAAGTGAAGTGAGAGTGTAATAGTGCTCTATATCCCCTGCCCTGGGTCTGGGCAATCTGCTTTGTATCCAGCTGGAGGGTCTATCTGCACAGTAGCACATACCATACAATGGCTGCTCCCCAAAGCTGTGGCACATGCCACAGGTGGAGCATGTACTGGAGGATTAGGTTCAATAAGGCACTTGGCAGCCTGCAGAAAAGGTGCCAAAACCCCAAATCAGGAGCTTCTTGATAAATGAGCATTGTGGAATATGACCCAGAAATTCCACCTAGTGCTGTTAGACTACAGTTCAAAACACTAACAAACAAGGCAGAGGTGGGGGGAGTCCAAACTGCCACATCATCTGAAACCTAGTTAGCAATTGTCACAAATTTTGTATACAGAGGTCTGAATTCTAGAGGCCATGATACCTAGATGTATTTTAGCAAAAAGTGTCACAAGTACTCCGCCTGTCCTTTGGTTTTGCTGGTTTTGTCCCTTATATGAAAAGATCACTTCCATCCCATTCAGCTTCCAGCTGAAGCAACACAGTCGCCTGTTCAGTTCTAGATGCTTGTCTGATTTACAAAATTGTGCATAACCTGATGTTCTCCAAATATATAAAATGTCTGCTTTATTAATTAATACCAGAATGCTAGCAGGTAAAAACTTTTAGCAGTTCTGTAGAAACTACTCAGTGAGCCTCTTTCAGACCTTTGAACAATTCCAGCCCTAATTACTTTTCCCTTCTGAAGAGACAACCATTTCTTTTTGTAGTTTAATGGTGTCCAGGATTATGCCTGGTAGACCGTTATGCCTGATAGACAACATGTGACAAGGAGGTGAACCTGCCAAAGGAAAACGACAACCCTCATGACCGACTGTTGGCACAGATAAAACAGGTAAGCACAGGTTGATAGGAGAAGCCAACCAGCCTGAGTTTTATGAGTCACAGCTTGTCACTAACCTAACCAGTGCAAAACAGAGTTCTTTTGTCAGCATCCCTGCAAAAGCAGATTCTCCAGTAAGCAACTTCATAGCAGTAATCCAGCTTTAGCAAAAAACCAGGCAAGTTAAGGGGAGAAACTGTGAAAGAAATGTGACTTCTCATTCAATTATTAAGTTGTTTGATGTCATTTAACCACTCATTCTGTATGCACTGAAATGGAAACATTTATTTTAAGTACTATTTTCTACCTTTTCTCTTTTTCAATCACATCAATAGACTTTTTTGTTCATCTCTCGGGACAGCAATCTGCTGCTGCTTTTCCGTTAAAAAGTTCGCAATATGGAGAAGCATCAGGAACAATTAGCAAAAAATGCTGAAGGAAGTCTACATAGACTCTCCAAGGAAATATTTGGAAGCACAAGAAAAAAAACCAGCCAAAAACCCCTCTGTCATTTTATGTACTTCAGGAAGTATGCAATAATTTATGGGAAAACTGTGCCTATTGAAAAGTCTGTCAAGAGAGCGTCAAAGTAAGTGGGCTTTTTTTCCCACTCAGTATTTCCATTATCTGCATAAACTTTTGCCACCTTGCAGCAAAATCTCCTGTGATGGGCTACATCTGTTGCTGCATGCTGCCCTCCTCCCTCCTCTTCTCCCTGCCTACTCAGGAATTACAAGCCAATATTCACTGCTCTATCCCCAGCCTTCTGCTCACCTGATAGCTCTTAGCAGAACAGTCCCACAAAAACAAGACAAGGTATAGCTCTTGCACACAAGAACACCAGGCAGTAGGCAGAGTATGACAATATGCACCCTCTGCTAAAGCAACTGGACTTACATTAAAACAGCCTGTTCAGCAGAATGTATTTCGAAGGAGAAGACATTCTTTTTACCAGTTTGTAGCAAAGCCAGTTCCTACAGGTCTTCCTGTTCTGTAACTTTCATTTGACACTGAAGGGGACTAGATACATTTATATTTAAACAGCCAAATAATATCCCGATTTGCAAAGTATTAATAAATATTCATGTTTTAATTAGGACAGGTCACAAAGTAGCTAAAAATAGTTAATGAAACAGCTGAATTTCCTAGGACTTGAATACATTTTCTGCCAGAGTTAATCATTTTCACTAATCTCAAGAGCTTGCTTACTCCACCTCCAAATATTACAATTTCTGAGTAAGGTAATACTCATTAGAAAATAAAAGTATTAGAATATGGCCATTTGTATTAGAATAAAAGTATTAGAATATGGCGCAAAAGCAACATTAAAGCATCGAATTTTCTGGTTCATATGTGTAGGAATTCTATACACTCAGATCTGTTTTGTTATGATGTTTCTTTTGATTGGAAATTTTTGAAGACTTTTGAAGCCTCAGGATAACAGATCTGCTAAGTAAATTACTAAGCAGTACAAATAAAGCAATTAAGATCTAACTGGCTCTGACAAATCCCTAAAAGGAACAGCCTAGATCTGCTGGATTACCTCTTCCCCTTTAGAAGGCCTACTGTCTATTACTTTTTGAAAAAATCACAGATGTCTTAAAATTGAATGGCCCACAACAAGCATGTCTCATCTGAACTGTATATATTTGTATATTAACCAGAGAAGACTTCTGGAGGCAACCAGAAGGAAACTCTGAGAATGCCACCAGCTAAAATTTTGAAACCTTTTTTCCTATGGCATTGAGAAATTTCTACAAACACAACCAGTTCACATTCGGTCTTATTAAATTGATTAATAGCTGCAGGATTCAAAAATCACTAACTACAGTGTAGTTGCCCCACAACTCCAATGTAATCTGCCAGCTACTTCATAAAGTGTATCAGTTATCAAGGTGCAAAGCTTAACTAAGATATATTAGTAAGAAAATCTATTTCCAAGAACCAAAGAATGGAATTAGCTCAAAATCTGTGTGAAAAATCATTTTAATGGCTTATTAAAAGAAAGAGATCAGTCTTCTGTGCAGTCACCAGGTAATCTATAAACTACACCTAGAGGCCTGGTCAACTGTAGATCATTTCAGATACAGTGCCCATTAAAACATACATATTCAGTGTGCTAAGATTCAAAAGTACAGTAACACAAATTCATGCACAAATACTTTATCTACACTACCTTTAACTACTCACTGGTGTGTCCCCTCCTCTTCTGTTAGGAGCAAAACTATGTATCAGTTATGAAGGGACCTATAGCCAGAATTATAAGGAAAGGATAGAGTGCCTAAGTGGTTATAATTTCCTCTGCTTTCCTCTCATAGGGCAATACTACAGCCATGAGGTCCTCTTGTCCAGCTATACCACAGCTACACTCAGCCCTAAGCTGCTAGAATCATGACTAAGAGAAACAAAACTTTCAGCTCAGATAATAGAAAGATGTTCCTTCAAACGCAAAGATGTCCAGTCTTGCTGCAGATGCTTAGCACACAGGCAAAATGATCCTCACATATTTTGGATTCACAGTTCACAGTTTATGATGCTGTTCCTCCTCCCCCCAAAACCACACATATATGCACAGGGTTTATATTCTATTTTTAATGTTGTTGTAATTGTTGTTGTCATTGTTGCTGTTATTGTTGTCATTGTTTGGGAGGGTTTGTTTGGTTTTTATTTTCAGTTCATTCTCCAGGGATTGAAACTGCAGAAGAGAAGTTATGGCCCCCAATCAAAATTTTTGTCTCATTCTTATGACCTCTCTAAACACTTAAAGGGTGTATGACAATGCTGCTGTCAAAGTTTAGGAAGTTCCTATCACATAAGAGATTACCCCATATTACAGTAATAAGACTATGCTGAACTGTTTGTCCTTCTCTTTTTATATCCATAAGAAGTACTGTATTTTAAATTTTCAATATTAGAAAACACTACCCCAGCTACAAAGCATATGGTTGTAAAGATATCAGTATCTAGCCAGGATACAAAAGTAATTTCAAAATTGTAATTAAGCCTTTGAAGAGTATACAATTCATGTGAAAAAGTACTTTGAACAAATGCGGAGCTCTTTGTCTGAATTAATATAATGCTATTGAAAGTCTCAAATTTTTAAGCTTTGCTACCTATGTGAACACCACTATTTTTCTAAATATTTTGTGTTATCAGAACCATCTTTACCAATTACTAGGAGCTGGCTTATGGCTACCTCAGTCTACCTGAGGAGTAGGGGAAAATACACCTAATTAGTTGACTGACATTAGCATATAATCAGCCGATGACATATGCCACATGGGAGATAGGAAGGATGTCTTAATATTGAATAGTGTCCAAGTAAGGGGGATTCTTTAAAATGGGAATTACATGGCTTATTCCACTATCCTTAGGTTCTTCTCACATACAACCATAATCTTGTTGCAGTCAAAGAGCAGACTCCAAAGCTGGGAAGGTAAAATAAAGTCTACAAACAGCAGTTTGTAGACACAAATACAAGATGGGCTAAAATTAGTGTTCTACAAATGTCAGGGCCAGGCCCTGACCAAGCCTTTTCAAACTTGATAAGTTTGTGACTTAGTCCTGCTGGTGAACCATTACTTAAAAGTGTAATATTAATGTGGTCAGTGGGACAATTCATAGAGTTACTGCCCATCACTATGAACTAAATGCCCCGTAGTGAACTAAGGATATCAACAAAGCAGCAATATCCTGCTCTAGAAACACAGTGACCATGTGAAAACTCTTATCAAAGCAGATTCTGCAGTATGTATTATTTCTTCTCTCCTATAATCCACACCATTCCAAAAGCACAGTAAGTTTGCCTTTCAAAGGTCCAACTTTCAGGGTTGTATTTTAACAACAGATTTTGAGTTATCCAGAAGTTACTTCGCTACTATTTGGCAACTCATGTTAGGATATTTATTACAAGGTATTTTAAACAGGAAAGGTTTCGTCCATTCTTCATTCCGTCAGAATTGGATAGAAATTCAGAATAATCTAGAACCGCATTATCCCTGCTTCATACGAAGTACTGGACTTGGATAAAAACACAACAATTCCCTTTTTAAGAGACCACCTGTGAACAGACATAAAAATGACACATATAGGTTTGCATTCTGGATTTATAGCAATGCAAATTACAGCACCACTGCCTCTAGTATAACAACAAATATATCAATAACAGGGTCCAAAACAATAATCATCAATATAGGTAAGGACTTTCATTAAAATTGGAATGACCCATAATTTTCCCTCTGGACTATAACCACCTAATTAGTTCATAAGTGCTGCTCATAACTGGGCTGTCAGGTGTTACCATGTTAAAAACAGCATTCCCACTTTAACTACTATGGTAACAAACTAATATATTTCAGAAATCAGCATAAAGGCATTAGTACATATATTCTGATCAGTGTCAATGCAGTCTTAGACAAAAATTTCAAATACTTCAAATAATTTCCAGCTCCTCTTTAATAAACTATGCGGTATCTGTGTTTATTCCTCACTGGCATTTCTTTACACATTTATGTAGTGGCCCACCTTCAAGCACACCTAATCATAGGGTTGTAATGCTGCTCCTCAGAATGTTTTCTGAAGCTGCAGCTCCACGCCACCTGCTTGTTGATAGTGCCTACTGTTTGTATACCTTTTACAACTACATTCATTCTGGACATGGATGTCTCTAAATGAAAACATTGTTTCAAGGTAAGGTGCTGGCATTGAGTTCTGTGACTGAATTTCTTCCCACTTGTCCAGTTTCCCATATAATTAAGCCTCCCAGTTCTGGGTTTGAAAATTAACAGTTCTTTCCAGTTGCATTTAATACAACTGGAGAAAATAAGGTACTGATGAGGCAAGTTTCATGGCTTTTCAATAAGGCATCCTGTGACCACAGGATGAGCAAAAGTGGATTGGAAATGGTTTAAGATAACTCTGAGGAGCAAACCAGCCCTAACTGATCCAAGGCCAGGACAGCATAACTGTAGCTTGAAAGCCACCTTCCACCTCTCCAAATATGTTCCTATCTGCACTGAGCGACACTTGGCTTGTCAAGCTGAGCTGAACAGAATAAACCCTATGATTATAATTTCCACATCAGGCAATGCCACAACAAGACCTGAGGCAACCCTATCGAGCATCATCAAAAACAAATTTCAGTTTATATTCAGAACTAGATTTACACAATGAGGATTTTAGCAGAGAAATCATTAGACTACTGCACAACATTCAAGAAAAGAAATAATAGATATGAGTAGTAGTTCAAATGACTTACAAATAAAACTGAGATACAATAGTAGTAACTCATAAAAACAGAGTTGTATGGGTAGACACTGCATTCCTACCCTCCCACTGTTCTTGTCAGTAGGGCCTACTGTGCTGTTTTGAACTGTGATTAAGTTAGTTTTTTTCATAGTAATTTGTAGATGGCTATGTTTTGGATTTGTACTGAAAACAGTCTTGATAACACAGGGTTATTTTTGTTATTGCTGAGTAGGGTTTACACCAAGCCAAGGCTTTTTCTGCTCCTCACCCCACCCCTCCAGCGAGGAAGCTGTGGGTGCACAAGTAGTTGTGAGGGGACGCAGCTGGGACAGGTGATCCCAACTGGCCAAAGGGATATTCCACACCATATGGCATCATGCTCAGCATATAAAACTTGGGGAAGTATAAGAAAGGGGGGACGTTTGGAGTGATGGTGTTTGTCTTCCAAGGTAACCATTATGCGTGATGGGGCCCTGCTCTACTGGAGATGGCTGAACGTGTGCCTGCCCATGGGAAGCAGTGAATTCCTTCCTTGTTCTGCTTTGTTTGAGCACATGGCTTTTGCTTTCCCTATTAAACTGCCTTTAGCTCAACCACTACTTTTCTCACTTTTATCCTTTTGGTCCTCTCCCCCATCCCATTGGGAGGGAGATAGTGGCTGTGTGGTGCTTAGTTGCTGGCTGGGGTTAAACCACACCACCTACAGAAATAAAACAGCATATATTTATAGGGAAACTATAGTAACCAACTGCTTTTAACAAAGGATATTGACCACAGACATGAGGAGCCATTCTCTCCTGTTGGGATCTTCTGGAAGTTTAGTGTCTCAAACCAGCAAAATCAGTCATGACAATGAGGACATACTCATGCTGTTTGTATCCATAAGGAGCAGAAATCAATCTTTTCTATAAGAACTGTACATGTATCCACCATTTGTGCCTTTGAAAAATCCCTATTTTTATGTAGACAGAAGCTGGAGGATTTGAAAGTCATAATAACCAGAAATAATCACAGCAGGAGTGATGGAGAATAAAAAATGGTAAGAGATTACATTAGAAGGAATGTATTTTTTAGAGGTGATGGCTTTTCAAATTAGTATATCATATCATATATCTTACTGGGGTTTTTAATGGGGTCTCACTTTCTCTTGTGTTTTAATTGCCAAGAGCAAGAAGAGAGAGCTGTATTATATATTACTTGTAATAATATTGACAAGGACAACAAGTTGTAATAAGAATGAGAGCAAGCTAGGCATAAAAGAGAATGTTTAAGAATATGGAGAAGTGTGAAAAAGCACTGGGAAACAAATATACACAGCAGCTAAATAGAGAAATACACTAGAAACACAGTTAAAATGACCACTGAATCTTGAACAAGTTAAAAAAACACCACACTGGATACCCTTGAGAACAGGTTACATCCTGCAGCAAGAAATTCCCACCTTCAACAGTAAAAAGGACAAAGCAGTGATATGCCTTCCTGATCATAAACACCATAGATTTTCTGCATCCAGTGCAACTGAAAGGCTTAAATACTATTTCCACCGAAATTAACAGGAATCTGTAACACTTAACACCTTGTTAAGGGCTAGCACTGCCAATCACGATTAGCCCTTATAAAGAAAAGAATTTCTCTAATAGAACGTGTTTAGCCACTGTAAGTACTGCAGTTGTTCTCACAAGAGGAAAAGTGGCTGCTATTCCCCCATTAGCTTTTCTCACATAATCCCAATCATAAAGTTACCCAGAACAGCCAATACATAAAAGACCAAAAAAAGAGAGAGTAAAAACTGAAGCTCAGCTAACACAAAAAAAATATATACACCTATAAAATATTCAGCAGAATTTCTGAGGCAGGAAATACAGCACATCACAGTTACCACAGTGTGGTGCAGATGAAAGATAATCAGGGCTCAGACGCACACAGTAACTCATCTGATAGAAGAGCTGTATTTCCAAGGCTCCGGCACGTCACATACATCATCTAACAATATTCCCGCTTCACACTTGTTCAAACATTATTCAGAATCTGACAGCCTTTCAGGCCACTCTCTGCTGATTTCACTCATTCCTCACATTGTCATGTTGCTGCTGCTTCTTTTCACACAGCAAGCCGATGATCCCACAGCAAGCCGATGATCCAGTGTTTCCTCTCATGTTAAGGTTAATACACAAGCAATATAGTTTAAAGCATTCCTGTTAGCCCATGGCACTCTCATAACATCTCATTTGGATCCTTTGCTATAAAACATTTCACACTGTGATTTGAATAATGATGAAACCAAACATGTCTGTAAAATACTTTGTAAATACCTCTGGTAAGTTAGATGCTGTAAACATTGTTGTGATGATAAAGTGGCATGAATGTGTCTTTTTGTTGATAGTTGAAAAAAAAACTTGCCTATTAATATAGAAATGTAAGTATGCAAATAAGAGACACATATAAGTATTGTCAAATAATACTAGAATGAAAATTAAATACCCATCTTTCAGTCCACAGTTACATACACACCAGTTATACTCACATCCTATCTGTAAAATAATGAATGATAAATAACCTAACAACAAATACACCATAAACAAAATTGTACAATAAAATATCACTGTCCGTGAAATATGTAACACAGCAATTAGTAAACTAAAAAATTAGTGAATACACATTCAGGAGGAGTTGGCTCACCTGAACATAATTTATCCCCAGCGCTTATTAAATTGTCATGTAATATTTTATTTTTCACACATTATTTTTTCATACCAATATCCTAGACGATGAGATATAGGTAAGGTTTTAAATTAAACACTTAACTTGGAGGTACCTCAGCAGAAGTGTGTATGAAATAAATGGGTACCTTCAGAAAGACAAACAAGAAACATACTATACTATGCTTCCATCTGGTTCCTATCTAGCAAACTGTCTAGTTCCCTGTCATTTAATACATGTCTAGTTAGAAGAGTAGGAGATGCAGAATTTGAGATTCATGATCTTCAGAGACCCTGCCCAATTTCCTTTATTTTACAACCTGGAATAAGAACACAATACGCAACAAATTAGAGAGGATGCTAACAAATTAATACAGTGCTAATCTACATCATTTTATCCTCAGCATCAAGTAGCTGAAAAATCCATCCCTAGAACTCAGTTGTCATAAAGGGACAATTGTTTTAAGTGCTGTGGCAGAGATTATTTCTTCCTGTAGGGTTGAATATCCACTGTACTTTGAACTCTTCCCTTACCTACAAGCTCTGCTCATAAATCCTGTCTGAAGAGACAACACAGTACTTCAGAAGGGGCCCTGTTTTCTATCTGTCTAAGAATCCATCCATTTTCGAGAGGTTGGTTGCATATTTAGCATAAAGTGGCCAATTAATCACTGGCATGGCTGCATCAGTGAAACATTTTCTGTTTAGTTTTTGCTTATAAAGTTTGCCATTTCTTTGTATCATCCCCAACAACAAGGAACTGATATAATTCACTCTTCAGAGAATAAAACAGGAAACAAAAAACTTTACTTGGAGAAAAGCATTGAGGACAAAAAAAAAATAATGAATAGGTAACAGGAAACAAAGAATGAGACTGCTGAAATCCTAGCAGGATGTTAACATGCCAAACAACCAAGCCTAATACTCCGCTCACAACTTTAACAACTCTCTGATACAAAACAAAAAATATTTTTCATGGAAATGGGGTGTAAAAGAGGAGACGCATAATGTATGAGACAAAAGCAAATTATCTCCATTCCCTAAGGGAATAGCTTTTGTCTCACATGTAGGTCATGCCAGCATTCATATTTTCAGTATTCCTTATAAGCCCATTCCAGCATTATAGATTATTATGTCAAAATGGTACCCTGGGATTTTTTTATTGCAATTAATATCCCTTGTAAGGAGCTTTGTAGAATGAACTCAAATACCACCAAAACCAATTAAAATCTATTGGAGATGTAAAATGGAATGTTAGGCTAGCTAAAGGGAAAAGTGGTGCAACATACTTTTCTGGGATACGAGAAACAGGGCAGAAAATTAACAGAAAGTATACCATCAAGGCATGAGCTTCAGAAAGTATGAAAACAACAGACAGGATAATAAAAATTATTCACTGGTGAGAAAAAATACATATGAAGCAACCAGAGGCAAATCCCAAGCTCCTATTTTAGCACTGCTTATTTTAGGATTATTTTTAAAAATTAATATTAATAAAATTAAATTAAAGGGAAGGAAAAGAATATTCAGGATTTCAATTAAGTAGAAATTAATCTTTACTCCAGTTTGAGACATCTTGGGGAAGTATACTTTGATACCTACGATGCACAAGTCCACAATTTTTTTTTTAATGCTTGAAATGTTTTTAGTGCTTGAAACTCTGCTGGTTATTATTTTGCATTCTGCTTTAGTCTAAATAAAATGAACTGTTATAGAAAACATGTAATAAGCAAAGATGTGATTAGTTTCATTCACACAGCTTCATGCTGTTTAACTTACAATTTAAACTCAGAAAAAAAGACTTTACCTGAAACGCATGCGACTGTGTAATCAGCATAGATTTTAAAACTCGTTTCAAAATAGATATGAATGATAGACGGTGTTTTAGGGACTGTTTAAACCGTAGTTCCAGTCATAAATCAACCATCTGGTCATTTCTCCAAAAAATGGTGATTTCCCAGCCTTTTCATATTATATCGTCCAACAATATTTCTTCTGCGTTTTTCATTACAGTTACTTTCTAGAATTACCACATTTCAGTGACAAGTGTACATCCCAACTTCCTAAAGCTTCAAATACCCAGAACCCTTTTTCTGTAGGCTTTAGCAGGATTCAAGCGCCTAAACCTCAATGTAGGTTGAGAATTTCGGCGAGCTGTATCTAGCTGACACTGTATATTTATACACAATGCACATTCCAACTAGTAAGTAAACATCATGATCTAAGAAGGAGATTATGCACACCAGTGCATCTGCAGCTTTCACTTTGGCATTTTGTAACTTTTCAGATGTGAAATTCATACAACTCCTTTAATGCAGTTGTTCTGTAACACAAAAAATTATCCTTGATATTTTTTAACAATATAAATTTCTTCTCTATAGTAGGCATGAGATTGAATCTCTGATTAAAAGTGCAAAATTTATCTAACCCTAGATTACCAAGTGCCATAGAAAGAATCCACAAAGATAATAAACAGCAGCTCTTTATTGTCTCAGTTCATTAAGACACTCTTGAACAGTAACATTTGCTAATGCCACTCTCTCGTGAAGACAGATTTCATAACACCACTTGGTTATCATCAATGCCCTTTCACCCTCTCTAAGTCTCATTTTTAAAAGTACTTTGATGCCTCTTGCTCATTTTCTTGTTTCAGCATACTGCAATCTATTTCTACTGATAAGATTACCAGTGAGATATTTTCCACAGAAAATTGTATTTTTCATAAAGAAAAGCCATGCACAGCTACTCTTGATAAAGTACTGAAAAGATTTTGTACCACGTTTAGTAGATTGATGAATTAGCTGTAAGTCTCTCACCTCTCTCTCTCCTCTAACTTCAGTATCCCATGACACTGCTTATTTTAAACTGGTAAAGCCCACACTGTCCATCCTTTCTTTACAAATGCATGGGACTTCATGCAGAAAAAAGTGGTATTCGCATGAGGAAGGCTGTCAGAGCACTATAAGCAAGCAAATTACAGCAAAGTACAAAAACACACGGCAGGCAACATCACCAATAATAGAATTGCTAAACACCTTTCATTTTAAATTTAAGTACAACAGTTCCACCTAATACCTTTCATTCTGTGTGATAGTACAAACAAAAGGACAGTCCTGTGGCTGAAGAATTGAATTAAAGCAGGAAACAAAGTTAGTTTTGTGCTCAGCTTTATCATTTTCTATGTGCTGAGACCATTCTGCAGTTCCATATGACTTCGCAGCAAATTAGGTCTGCTCAGAAGCTCTGAAAATTCAAGCATTAATTTAGGCATTTAGAAAAAATGATGGTCTAGAACAAATGATGTACCCCAAAACCCATTTTGAGAGTTCCGTTTTCATAAGTGCTTTGCACTGAAATTTATTGCATATGTTATATGATCTGGGTTTTGATATCATATGCAAATTCTGTAGGCAAAATAAATAAAGAATATCCACAGACATCTTCATTGCAATATTCTGGAATGTAAATATAAAATAAAAACTCTCCTGTAAGTATGGTTTACATCCCTATGAAGCAAAGAGCATTCATCTCACTCAGTGCCTTTTTTGTTCTCAGTTTTCCTTAAAAGATGCATTTCTGCCATTCACTGAAAATGAAATAGACGCTAACATACTAAAGAATAATAAAGCCACTTTTTAAAATTATTTGCATCATTATCATATGTCAGCCAGCTGGATATGTTAATCCAAAGATAAATGTGTGAATGAATGTACAAATGGGTACATAGTTTTCTGATAAACCTTTTTTCCTCTAATCATTATTGTCACTAAATTTTAAAATCTCCATCAGATATTCAATCCCAGTTCCAATAATGACATAAAAAGCACCCATTTAAATCTGAAATAATATAAGCCTATTGCAGGATTATTTCAAAAAAAGCAGTTTTTTGACTGTTCCCCTTATGTTAAAACTAACTGTATGTTCAGAATGAGCATTGATTTGCACTTCTGAGTTCAAAAGAATTCTTTTGATAGTCTCATATTTATAGTGGTGTAGCTGAGACTTGGATCTGTCCCTCTGTTTGCATGTTGAAAGACAGCCACAGGAGCAAGTGATCAGAAAACATGATTATATATTCCTGAAAAACAGCCAGCTGTCAGTTTTCTTGTTGCTAGCATATCAGTGCAAGAATCGGCAGCCAGGGTTTCACAAGACACAGTGCCAGCACTATATAAAAACGGAATAACAAACAACACTATAGTCAGTGTAATGTATTTGGAGAGAGCAAAAAATAGGAGAGTATATATCTCAGCAAGGATTCAGGCATAAAGAGCTGGCACACCTCCGGTCTGAGTGAGCATCTCAAAGAAACTTTCATTTCCATGAAAGCAACAGAATTTTAATTACTTTTAACACTAACAGGGAACAATAAAATATTTGTCCAAAATATTTAAATAGGAGTATGTATAAGACAAAGCACACAAATCCCTTAGGACTCCACCCTTTAAAAATGGTTGCTTTTTCTTGACATTCCAGGAAATCTAGCAAATATAGATACAAGAGGTTTACACTGTCAGAGCACAGCAGCAAGCACAGCAGTACAAGGAGGCTCTTATGCCATATTAGAAGGAACTCTAGTCTAACATCTAATTTTTAGATCCATACATGCTTTTTAAAACCTGTACCAGGACATCAGGAGACACTGAATTTATAGGGCTTCATGAAGAATGGTATAGCTTCTCTGGCAAACAAGCCATCTGCATTAGCTATTCTTCCCTCATGTAAGCACTTTAGCGTATCAACATCAGCTAGAGTATAAAGATGCAGTTGAGACAGAAGAAACAGGAGGGGTGGTAGAGAAAACCTTTCAGTTAAATGCTAGGCCAGGTGATAAAAGAGCTTAGCAATATTTTCAGTGTTCTGCCATTTAAACTGTTGCTTGAGTGAATCTCTAGGATAAGACTACATTTGGACCACGCACTGTGCAACCACTGGCTACAGATGGGAACCGGATTAGCTCAGCAGTGTACCCTGTCTCTGCTCAATCTCCTCCAGGCTTCAGAAGGTTAGCAGTACCATGTGTTCTAATTTAATAGGATCTTTACCTCAGACTTTTGAAACTTTATCACAAAAGCACAGCAAATTCAACAGCAGTTAATAATTTTGCCTCATTTAAGACTTGCCCCATGGCACAAATGCCCAGACTCCTGACCCTATAAAAATTATACTCTAAATAGGAATCAAAACAAAACCGAATCTCCTTACCCAAAATACTCATTCTTTCCTTGCTATTCCTTTCTCCAATAAGTGAGAAAAACATTAATGAAAACAAAATCTACATTAGAATTAACATCTAAATCTACAAATTGAACTTTGTTCTTACTGGTAACATAAGCAAGATTTCTGTGTGATACAATCATATTCACTTATTATTAAACAGTACCTAGAACATCCCCAATATTTCAGTGAGCATGGCACCACATCCATTAGAAAACAGAAGACTCTTTAAAACACAAAAGAACACACAAATAGTAGCAACTAATTTCAGCTCATTACCTAGGCTTCATTGCACTCAACAGTCAAAAACCTGTTGGGTGGAACAGATGGGAGAAAAGCAGAGACATCATTTTCATTGCTTTCAAAATGAATAGGTCAGAAGTTTTAGGAAGGCAGAACATTCTAAATAGCACAAATAATTCTTTCCTTCAGAATTTCACAACCTCATGAGAAGTATCTTTGGGTTATACTGCTTGATGACTGGCTGCATTACAGCTAATGAATCATGATGATACTTGCTGAAGACAAAGTGTACCCAATACTCTATTTGTGTGAGAGGGAAACAGTTGGGGATGGGACATTCAAAAGAACTTCCTCTTGCTTTGCTGAGGCATATTAACTTCAGTATTTCAATCTTAGCAAATATTTCCTACTTTGGGAGCAAAAAGTGATCCTGTCCAACACTTAACTGCCTGTTGTTTAGTAATAAACACCTGTTAGTGTTTACCATTAAAAATTCTTTGAATTGCAATTAAATCCAGATTTGAGCAGATCAGTGGCAAAGCTCAGACTCTCAAGATTTTTTTTTCCTCTCTCATGGTAGAGGATATCCTAATTTCAGTTCTTCAGGTCATATGACTGTACACATGGAAAGTTCAAACATGGATGATGACTACATTGCATTAGGTTGAAAATTCAAGAAATCCATATTACATGATTTTTAAGGAGTTGACATTAGTGCACTACATTTTTGAATCTTCTTTATCTGTTTTATCATAGTTTTTGCTAACAAGGCCTATTGTTAAATTTTTAATGTAGGAGATGGTGGAGGAAAAGGTACACAAAAATGTGGGTTATCTGACACAATGGTATTTTTCTTTCTTAATAATGAACCACTGTTCTCTTTCTTCTATGGCCTGTAAATACTAATACTAAACACTGCAATGTCTCATAAAGTCCATTATATATCCCTAAGACATTCAAATAGTCACAATTTTGTTTAAATAGACATTCAAATAAAACTAATTTTAAAAGGCTGCTTGCCTTCTTCCATTTTTCTCATTTCTGATGGGTAGAAGGACTTAAAAATTGACTAGTTAGCAAAATCGGATTTCAGTAATTACAGGTAGCAATTTTACTCTATTGCATTTCTAAATACAAAGATGAAACAAATTAAGTCAAACAATTATTTTTATAACTAACTTTTATGTCTTCCATATTGTTCTAACCAATGCTTCCAAATTCTGTCGCACTATAAAACAGAGACAACCTTAACACATTGAAAGAAATTTAGTGTCAGTTTAGGGCTTGGTATGCTAATTAATTAATGCTATTTTCATTCCTCTTAAACCTGTAATGACGTACATATTAAAGAAAGCAGAGAAAAGGTACACTGCCAAAAGCCTTTGCTATATTGGGACTGTATTTTAGAAATAAAAGGAAAATAGTTTATTGGTAATGGATACCCCTCAAACTATTATACCAACAAACTACATTCCCTGTTTCTTTGAGACTGGGAGCTTACGCTGGAACTTGAAAGACTGAATGAGACCTTGTGCTTAGTATGCCTGAAAGGCACAGGTTCACTCTTCACAGCACTGATTTGCTAGGCCTGCTCTCGCTGCAGGACCAAGAAAGACAGAGAGTAGAGGGGGGAGAAATGCAAACAGAAGCAAAAAGGAGAGAAGCAGAATAGGAATCTGCATGACAGCATGAAAAGGCACAGGCAGACAGGATCAGCTTTAAAGAGATGGACAAAGGTTAAATAATTAACAAAGTACAATTTTCTTGAGACCTGAAACATAATGCAAGTTTTATCACAAGTTTTCCTTACTCTCCGAGCAAATACTTGTGAAATCCCAAGGGAAGAATGTGTCTATTATTCTCACTGTAGGGAGCCTGACCCAAAAAGAATAATTATATTACTAGTCCATGAAGGTGCTGAATCCAGTTCTCTCACGCTGATGTGCTCCACACACCACAGTTTCAGGGGGTTCTCACAGCTTGTTTTTTGATCACAGAGACAAGGACAAAACACAACTCTCAGAAGCTGACATGCAACAATAAATATTGCCAAGGCAATCTAGATTCAGTCTCAAGTCAATACTTGTTATAAATGGTCTTTCATTACAACAACACAAACTATTTTCCTTGCACCTTTATCTCAATTAGAGATTTCTTCAATATATATACAATGGCATATCCTACTACATCTAAAATACAATCTCACATGTTTACATTTCTCCTGAATAGATAGAACAGTGCTCTCTATGTACTATCACTCACACAAGTTGCTACTTTCACCTCTAATAAAGAAAAAAGTGGGGAAAAAAGCATTGGTGATACTGATCCTACAATAAACCAGTGTCCCAATGCCCAATTCTTGTTCAAGTGGCTTTAAAAGAAACATACACTTGCCATTATTTCCAGGCCTCACAGTGGCAGAGGGGTTTTATTTTATACCCCTGCTTCCCAGTACCAATAATGCAGATATTTTGAGAGATTTATTGCACAATTACTGTGCTTTAGGCATATTTCCTCCTATGTGCTTCAAATTCTACTGAGCATTTCCAGTATAATACCAAAGCACTCAATTTAATTATGCTGGAAACTATTTTTGCTTTTTTATTTAAATCCATTAGGGTGCTTATTTTATTGGATTCTATTCATTTTTAAACTGCAAACATAAATAGGTATGAATGTCACAGAAAAAATGTATCCTTACAAACCTCTACAAATTGGAACAATTACTGAAATAGCACATATCTCTTTTACTAGAGTCTGCTAATTGATGTTTCTCTTGTTTCACACTGGAACTTACCTAACACAGACAATTAAGACCAACCATAGTGCCACCACACTCTTTCTGCTAAAATCTTACCTCAGCAACTTATTCTAACTATATTAATAGAAACATTTTGACAATAAAGAGATACAACAGCCTTGCAAGCGCTGTTATATAATTTGAATAGCACAGAAAACACCTAAAAATGCTATCTGACTAGATCTAGTCTGTTAATCATGGCAAGGTCTGTAACAGCAGCCCTTGAAATTCCCTGTTGCATGTGTTGTAAAAATATTTGCTTTCAAAGCAGTGTGCATCTACAGACTGCTAAATCTGGCAATAGCTATTACCATAATTTACCTACATTTCAGGGCACAAATGTACCACCCCCTGAGCATTCTAGATAGCAAGTCACAAATGTACTTTTCACAAGTGCTCTAACATGGCAAAACTCAGACTTGACTTTAGGTTATTAATTGTACAAAAGATGTTGTACTGGGACATAACAAAGGTAATACTTTGGAGAATTACTGCTGGATTAGTCAGGTTTTTAAGAGTTGGTCCTTAGGTGACTAAGGCTAAGACTGTAAATATGACATTGTACACTTACAGAGCCTGTTTATTCTTAGTTTAAAGAAAATGTGACTCAGCTATCAGTTCAATATGTGAGAAGTAATAAAAGTAAAACCATGCTTTTCTTTACTGCCTTGAAAGGCCTCAGGGAGATCATTATTGTATCTATAACCCTTCTTCATTCCACTCTTCATTAGCATTGATCCAACTCTAGAACTAGAGCAGCAAGCTGAACTGTCACTCAAATCACATGGGTTGTAATCAGGTCACCTTGTCTACACTGGGAAGGCAGCATGCTCATCCTCTAGAGAGACCACTCATTCATCAACTTTGCCAGTTAATGAATGGATTAACTCTGGCAGCAACTATGAAGGCATTTTTTTTTCCTAACCAGTTATGGTTCAGATAAAAAATGCAATCCTAAACATACAGTGATAGTCCAAAACTATTTGCTCTCCCTGAGCATACAAGGAAGAGTAGTACTAATATGGATTGCTTCTCAGTATCAAGAGGCAACAGAATAATTATATGGAGTAAAAAAGACTGATCTACCATAATACAAGATTAAAACAAAAATGCTAAGTAGGTTGAAGCGCTGAAGAAAGTCTTTCTTCACAGACTTCACAGTGAAACAATTGTCAGCTGCGTAAAATTATACCCAACTACTACTACTGCCTAAAGGCATCAAAGACAACTATTATGTTGATTTTGTATATGTCAGAACTTCTTCACACATCAGTTAGGACGGCTGCATGACCTTGATGCTAGAACAACAAAGGACTTCATGAAATCTGCAGACTCACACTGAAAAGCCTGCCTCAGGGAAATGTCACTCACAGAACCTGCACTGCTCTTGTAGAGACTGATGATTTCAGCTGTTAAGATCCTTTTTGAAACATAGCAATCTTGAAACAGTAATTAAATGTGGAGATCTTTCTCCTTAGCTACTCTCGTTAGCACTGCAGAAAAATGTTGTAAAAGCAATGTTTTATCTTGCTTCTGAAAATTAACATTAAAATTAAATTATCAAGAAAAAGGACATTGTAGCTCTAGGAGGCTTACTATGAAAAGATCTCAAAACAATTTATAGACATGGATTAAGTTAGCCTGGAATAAACTACAAATATATTTCTTACTGATATAAGGAAAACTGGACAATCAGCGGGACGAATTATGAAGGCATTATGAAAGACCACACCATTAACACCCAAATCTTCCAACCTCCTATCCCAAATACAGTTAAAAGGACATCCTTTATTCTATTAGGTAGCTAAATCATGCCCATTCAGCGGTAGGCAAGAAAATTAAAACATATGTGCCGTAGGTGTGGAGTCAGCACACAAAACTTACAAGATTTCTAGTACCTGTGGGAATGCTCTCCTTCACTACAAAGATCCTTCACCCTCCTTCAAGAAGCCTAGTGAGTACTGAGCAAACCACAGAATAAACTCTGCTGAAAGTTCTGTATATAGGGAAGGATGCTTTCAGAGCTCAGAATGGTACAAAAACATTGATTTCTCAATATTTGAATTCATAATGTGGTTTTAAATTTATGTATATAGCACAGGCTTGCTATAATGGTATCCTGTGTTTATTGATAGCTGTAACTATCATAACTGGGGTACAGAACTGTCAGGAGATACTTGCATCAGGTAAACATCACTAGATAATTTATTCCAGCCTAGTACCATGAACCTGCAGTCACGCTTATTGGGCAGGACTGACAGAAACTTGAGCTAAGCTACTGTTATATCACAGTTAAAAATTTTATTGTCTCTCCTTCCAGGTGTAACAGAAAACAGATTGGAGGAATGCTTTGGCAGCCTAGTCGACATTTGCCCTAATGTTTTTAAGAAATTGCAAATCATAAGACTGATTCCAATAGCACTCTGATATCTCACCCATGATATTCAGGTATCATATTCATATCTCTCAAACTGAATAACTTTATTACTACTCACTGAAAACTTCATATTTACTTTATCAAGTGTTAGGTTTTGCCCCATTCTCACTATTTGTTACATGTTGATTAATTAATCTATTGTGACTAATTCTAATTAAAATTAAAGGAAATATTTCCACTGAGTCAGGCATCTGATTAAAGCCAGTAAAAGTCATATTTCCAAGTTCTGGGAAAAATTCACTGAATTACTTGTAAAATGGTAGTTGTGCTGCTAAAACATAAAACCTATTTTTGATTCTTCAGGAAAAGGGACCACAAACTACAGCTTTTGTTGGTGTGACCCAGCCCACTGCGGGGCTGGGGCAGCGAGATGCCAATCAATCCCGGCCCATGCCCTGGATCGAGTTTCCCGAAGAGGCAGACTCAGAGGGTGGGTTGATGGGCGGCTCAGAAGCCTCCGCTGCACCCCCTGGGCGGTGCCCGGGTCCAAGCCACCTCCCCCGGTTCGGGAAATTCCCGGTTCCTCAGTTGTTCACTGGTTC
Organism: Corvus kubaryi; assembly: GCF_017639235.1. Lineage (NCBI taxonomy): Eukaryota > Metazoa > Chordata > Aves > Passeriformes > Corvidae > Corvus > Corvus kubaryi. The sequence continues at coordinate 1,678,848 of NW_024582073.1, forward strand.
TCTGTTATAACTCCCGCCTCTTGGTTTACCCCCGAGTGGTTCTTGTTAAATTGTATCCTTCCCCTGGCTCCTAACTCATTGGTTGTTTTCCCCTTTCACCGGGGTTTTCAAATTCCCTGTAAAACTGAGGGAAAAGCCTCAGTATAGGATCCCATCACATCCCATCATTCCCATCACATCGGATTCCAGCCTTCCCAGCTTGTTTGGGTTGCGAAACTTCTAACAATAAACCTGTTAGAAGCCAGACCCGAACAGCCTCTCTCTTCCTTTGTCTCCAAGCTAACGTGAGCTGATCCCGTCGGCTCCTGCCGTGTTTCTCTGCAGAGAAGCCAGCCAGCCCAGCCAGCAGCTCCTTTCCTGATGCCGAAGTCACTTCAGCGACGCACAGAAGTAGCGCAGCTGGGCTCTCTCTGACCTGGGGCACGCCAGAGCTCATGCTTCGAGCACAAGAACTGCGTTAAACTTTCAATTCTAAGCTAGCAATTTCCTCAGTATTCTTATCAAATGTACAAGACTGTTATAGGCTGACTAAATATACTTCTAGAATTTAAGACCCAGGACACTCAATCTCATATTCAGCTTAGTCTTTCTTCTGTAAAGAAGCCTAAAAAGGAAGTTCAAAGGAGACAGATGTGACAGTGGAGTGTGCCACACTCACAGTATTTCTCATAATCTAAAGAGGAATCCAAAGCATTAAGTCTTGTGTTTGAGCTTTGATATAAAGTTTGATGAAATTACAATTTTAAAATTATCCTGGTCTGAACAAATGATGTTTGTCAAGCCAGCCAGATCTGTTTCAATGTCAAAGATTTGCAGTCTAGCAGAATAGCTTAGAAATTGCTTAGAGATTGTTTAGGGAAAAGCTGGAAGGAAGAGCTTGTAGTTGAGCACTATCACTGAAAGAATTAGTGAGCATTTCCAAAGACAGGTGCAAACAGTTGCTCTCACTCCACTTGGATGGAGGTTCTCTTCATCCAGGCACTGAGACGATGCCGTTCAGAAGCTACTTACTAATGTTAATAAGCTATCCGGCCTAAACTAACATATCCTACGCACAACAAGGCCTACTGCCATGTTAAAATGACTCACAGCAAATGAGCACAATAAACTCACTCCCACCTGCTGTTTCCACAGAGTTACTAGTGGCAAAAACACACTTAAGAGGGTCCTTACATGGCAGGCAATGGAATGGAACAGAAGATGATGAACTTTTTAAATAATCACTGAATGAAAAGTCACAATTAAATTGCAGCAAAAAGATAAAATATATTTAAATCAACCCGGTTTCAGAAACTCTTTTCATAGTGAAAAGCAAAAAAAGAGTTGGCAGAACGGTAATTATCTACATTATTATAATTAAAGGAAGAGAGATTCTACATTTTCTTGCTAGAGAAAAGAAAACTTGAGCAAATAAAGCAGAGCTGAGTCATAAGTGGGTTACTGACAAATTAAAGCTGCTGAAATACACTTGCTGGAAAACAGGGAAGGGATTAAAAAACAAACTCCTGTGGAAAATCTGCTATCTTATTCCAGAGAACCAGAACGAATTTTAAAGAAGGACTTTCAAATAAGAAGCAAATTGGCAACTTCCTAAGAAAGAACTGCATAAGCTCTAAGCAGCTTGGTTTATCACATGGAAATTTGCTTTCAAAAGGGGTATGTTGAAACAGAAATAAAGAAAACAGGGAAGTTTGCCCAGGAGTGAGCCTTCAGCTTATTTGTAGGGAAAACACTGATCAAAGCTTGCCAAAACTAGAGAGTATTTAAGGTCTTGTTAACAAAACTGACAAAAATCAAACTTCATTTTCAGCTATTAATAGCTGTACAAGAGCTACAACAATCAAGATTTAATCTGAAAGAAAAAGAAGTGTTTCAAGGAAGTTTATTTTAACTTGATATTTCATCTTGTTCTTGTCAATTTAAAAAAAAAAGAAGCCTACATTGATTCCTGACAGGATTACAAAATGTCAACATACAGTGACAGAGACTTACTCAAAAAGAGCTTGGGCTTCAAATGCAATCTGATTTGAGCAGTTACACACCACCATGAGTGTAAAGGTGAAGAAAAAAAATCTCAGCTGGGGAAGGGAATACATGCAGTGGGAACTAACATACAATTTTATGCAATCACTACACGAGACACAGGTTAGTGAAACTATCTGCAGGGGTGTTGTCAGGGAAATCACACAATAGCACAGAGGAAACTACATGCACTACTTCTAATTTAGCAGGACTGCCCTGCTTACACTATCAAGGGTCCATGCAACAGCTAAGGTACAGTTCAGTGCTACCTGAAAAGGGAACTGCTGCAGAGTACCATATTTCTACAGTTCCCAGCCTACAGAGCACTGGCCTCCAAGTGTCTTGGAGTCAATGTCACAGAAATAAAGACTAATTGACATTCTCTGAAAAATTCAAATAATTACTACAAACAGGAGATTTTTTTAAGCTATTATTGAAGTCACATCCTTTTCCTCTTTTCAATTAAGCTTAGGTGATGACATTTTTACTATTCCTGTGGTTTTGCATGGAAAATTGAGAATACTTGACCAATGCCTGCACTTTTCTACAGGATTAAGCATGTACAGAAGTATTTTTCCTACTCTCTCCGCTAAAATATCTAGCCTGTGTTTAGTCATTAAACTCTGTGAATGTTTTCTTGACAGCCTCTGCAGTGGCTCTGCACATTTCCTGCTGGAGGTCTTCCACTTTTTATAATTTAATTCAATGATCTTTCGACCAAAATGAAGGAGACTGACTATAACGACATGAGAAACAAGAGTTGTAACTTCGAGACATATATTATTTATATATAGTGGAGCGGTTCCAACCAGACAGTTTGAAAGAATCTACCTAGAATAAAAAAGCAAGAGCCTGCTGCTTGGACATTTGCTTGAGTTGTTAGAAATTGACGTTACACTGAATCTAAGGTGACTTTATCCACTCTGAGCTGTTTAACCTACCTCTGGCCACCTAAATTTTGCCTTGAAGTCTGTATCAAATATGCACGACACATATTGCTCTTCAAAAAGAACCTAAAAATGTAAACTTTTTTTCAAATTGTCTTAGGGTGACTTTATGATGTGCATGCCCTATCGCCTGCTCTATGCCCAGACATGAATCCTGTGCCTTTTCTGTAGCTTTAAGGCAGACCTTTAAGAGAGGGTGGGGGGGGAAGCCAGAGGAATTCCTTCGGCACTGTGTTCAAAAACAGAGATAAGCTTGCTGGCTTCTTCTGCCCGGCTGCTCTGCTTCTGCAGCAGGGAAGAGAGTTACATTCCTTTTGCTTGTTAGCTGGTTTCTTGTTCGTTAGCTAAAGTACAGAGCCCTGGGACTTTGGCTTCTTCTCTTCTGGACTGTTCACCACCAGAACATCAGCCAGGACAGCTTACACCTCGGCCTGCAGGTGTAACCCCAGCCCCGGAGAGGAGAAAGCCACACCCACAAAGCACTCTGAAATCTACCTAGGTTCTCTCCACAGCGAGAGGTTTTATTATTTAGCATTATTCTTTTCCCGTGCCTGCGTGCATTGTGTTTGTTAAATAAAAAACTTTTTTTCCTTTTTCACTTTCCTCCGAGGAATTTTCTTTCCGTACCTGCTGGGGGAGGGACAGCTGAAACCTGCCTTCTTTGGAGGGGACGTTCCTCCCAGAGCGTTTCCCTTAATTTGTCTCAAACCGGGACAAGAATTAAGAAGCCCATTCAAATACATAAATCCACACACTTCCTTTTAGCAATGTACAGAGAGGTTCTTTGGAGAATTTGCAGAGGAGGCAAATTACAATATCTGCTTATGTTAACCCTTGGAAGAACATGAAGGGACTTTAAGGAAGGCACTGCAGCAGTTTTAGCTACAGTTTTTTAACTGACTTCTTGAGGAGACAGGTAATCTATTTGTGAGTGATAACCCCTGGCTGAAGTTGGATGACGACTGCAGAGAATAGCATGGCTGTTCCCATACTTGGAGAGAAACTAGCAAATGCTGAGGAAAAAACCAAATGTCAAAAGTATCTAAGTTAGTCTTCCATCAGACAACCATTCACAGATTTTGCGCAATAGCAAAGTTGATCCACACAAGTTTCTGAGGAAGGGAAGGGGAAATAATCTGGACTGAAGCTTTCCTGTAATTTACGTGGACTGAACAACACCAGAGAGCTTCAAACCAGCAACTAGTGCCTCCATGACAGAGCCCTCAGTTTTAGCCTATCCTAATTGGAATGGACACTTGCCTACCTATAGCTTTTCCAGGAATAGGATCAAAGCCAATCCTAGAAGAGAGACATCAGCTATGAAGCAATAAAACTAACTAGAGCACAGAAGAATTGCCACCATCATCTGGAAAAACTGAAGCTTCTAGCTTTGAAAAGGCTGTTGACTGCCAAATTTAATAGCTTCATTTAGCTTCACACAATGCTTCCTGATTTACAACAACAACAACCAGTTAACTTACATCTTCATCTCAACAAGACTAAATGCCACATTAGCAGCTTAAAGAAAAGGTTGAACCTAATTTTATAGTTACTCTCATCCAAGTACATTTTATGCAGGAGCTTTCTGGTACATAAATACATATACATTCACAAAAGGAAACCAAACCAAAGAAACACAGCCAAGGATGTTCTTAATTCTGTTTTTCACTCCTTGGGGGGAAAAAAAAAAAAAAAAAAAACAACACAAGTATCTTGTGTTAGTGTTACTCCAAACACTTACGCAATAAAAGCATCCTTTTGAGATTTACATCAGTCAGTAAAGACTATTACACTAAAGATTTTTGGCCACAGAAAGATCTCATTATTCATAAAATTATTGACTAATCCTTGACAAATAATCTAACAAAACATCAGGAGGCTGTTCTAAGAAATTAATATTCATGTTTGCAGATGTATAGTACGAAAACAAATTGTCAACTAAGCTGCCACTACTCTCAGTAAAAATGAGGAAAACATTATGATGGACAGCTAAGACTTGAAGAAACTAGAAACTATCATTCTCATAAAAATTTTGCTATACCAACCTCAGTTAAAAGAAAACCTGTTAATATTACTTTTTCAAGAGTAAAGAGAAACTTTAGCCAATTGTTATAAAAATGTTCTAATTAACTCCCCTAATCCAGGGGAGATTCCATGAGTCTTCTCACGAATTAAATACCCACCTGGCTTTGGAAAAATGAAAGCCAAAACCAGAAACATCAACCAAGTAATCACACAATGCATAACTAAAGTATGAAACTAACTGGCACAGAATGTTACAGAGAAAATTAAACATAAAAGGTTTCAAAAAGCAAATAAAAAAATTCATGAAAGAAAGATAGTATACTAAGTGCCATTAATGGCTGTACTTTTCTGGTATGTTAGACTACAGAGAAGTAAGTTAACTTTCAGTTTAGAAAAGGACATCTTGTCATTACCACATAGTGTGGTTAACCACAGTACTGAGTGGTTAAAATTGCTCATCTGTTGGTGTTTCAGTCTAACATGATTGCTGGTTCATCGATTCATTTATTTAATTTTAATTGCAAATCTGATTAATACTTAAAATAGTTATATTTCTTTCTAGTTTAATGAAAATCAAAGTGACTTTAATTTAATTATATGTTTGGGTTTAATTTTAACTTGCTTGTTACAAGTCACAGAAAGAATGGAGGTGATTATTTTTCCCTCATTTTCTTTCTTTCAGCAACTTGTACCTGAATTGTGAATGGAAATAAAATTACTGAATTTATCTAGATGCCATATAGTTTTCAATACATTAATTTGTTTTTCCTTTACACTCCTGAAAATGTCAATACATCTCATGGCACACGCACATGAAATTAATGGCCATTAATGATCTCCCTTGGCACCCAGCTTCCTGCTGTGTGATGAAACATAGGCCAGGCTGGTTGCCACTGCATGAATCTCTGATGTTTACCTAATCTGACCTTTTTTCTTCATCCAAAATAACAGAAAATGGAACATAAACAAAATTTGTCTAAATTTATCTTAAATGATCTTCATGTTGCAGCTAGCACTGCAAAACTTTTTTTGTTTTTTTTAAAAAGGTCACATTAATAGTAGTCCCTTAAGACTTTTAAAGGTCAGGTTATCAAATTACATAGAGATACTAGGGTTTTGATTTGGTGATACCAAAGACATTCTGTACGTGTCTTGAAGGATGAGTTTTGACAAGATACAAAATATACCCTATCAAGTTCTTTCCATGACCATTTAATTTAGCAGTATGTGTCCCCATTGCATTTTCTGCCAGAGATTACACTTTTAAAAACAAGGAGACTTCCCCATATTAATTGTTTATAGGTATTTGTCCTGCCACAGTGAAAAGTACATCATTTCATTAATGGTGAACATAAAGTATTCACTTATGTGCATCCCACTGTATTTTATTACATGAGAAAATATCATTCCCTGAAGCCAATATCTAAAGTTCATTTCATGTCATTAGCTTTTACTTATAGCAGCTAAAGATCAATTAAGTCATTATATTTTTATTACATTAAATAAACTGGAGGGGGTTGAATGAATTTTTTTCACCTCTTCACCGTTACAATTTGTTTCTATTAATTATAAGTTGATTGCTACCTTTGAAGCATGGTAGTTAACACTAATATACAAAACTGTTTAATTGTTGTTTATGTTTGCCATAAATTAATTGCCATCAAAATTAACCTCTCTCACTGACATGTGATAAATTACAAGGAAGTTGATAGTCTTCTACAAGCTTCAGTAGTTTTCGTTCAGTAGAATAATAGTTTAAAGAGTAAGGCCAATAAAAGAACAGATATGGGTCAGCAACACATCCCAACACAGGCTAATAAGGTAAACTAATCTGATATTAATCAAATGTGCAACATAAAACATCAGTTCAAAGAAAACTGAGAAAAGCATCTGCTACTTAAGACTCTCCACCTATGTCAGGTCTAACACTCAGCTCATAAAACCAATGCAGCAGGCTGCATATGGACCCAAAACCAGGGTACAGGTGTGGACAAGCATTTAGGCAATAGGCTGGAGTCAGAAATAAGATGTCAATGCATTTGTCTGGGGAACACAAAGACAGGGACTGTATTGGAAATTGGACTATATAGGAGGGATGCAGCTGAACAGTGAGACTCTCAGGTGGTTGTGAACTGGCAGTCCAGGTGGTGGTGACTGGCACAAGCCTTTTGCAACCACAAGAACTGAACAAAACAGCAAGAGTCCTCTGTGACCAGACTCAACTTGCAGACACATAATATAAAAGCTGACCCATCCTCTTACAGCTGTTGCACACAAAGAAAGTTCAGCCCACTAGTTGCAATCTGGTGTTGGTGGTAGCTCACATAGCTGCATCTCTCTGCAACAGACTTCAGGAAATAAATTCTGCCCTCAGGTGCCTAACAGAAATCAGTGGAGCTGTTCAGATGTAAAAGAAAGAATAATTCATTCCAACCAATATACTTCTACTGATTTCAATTGATTTACACCTGGGATTAATTGGCTATTGATGTGTGCATCCAAGCCTACAGACCAGACCATGACTTTAAGGCAAAGCCCCCAGTTAGCAAAGAAAGCAGAAACAATGCAACCTAGCCAAAACAGCTGAAGCGGAGTGTGATAAATGCACAATAGATCCCAAGCTCTGGGTGTCAGGGAGACATGGGATTAAGAGTCCTAATAAATTATATATATTCTAGCTTTGCTGCTTCCCTGCTGAGTATGCAATCTTGAAGGATGCAAAGTGTTTTAATGAAGGGAGGGTAACCCAGGAGGAATGTAAAACAGCATTTAAAACACACATCTCAGAGCTAGAAATCAAATTCTTTCTATTTTTGTGATAATAAATTGGCAATTGACCACTGGAATGGAAAGGGATTTCTTTTCTGCCAAATTTAATGCAACAGAAAGATTGCCCTTACTCTCAAGGCAACAGAAGAAACTGAGCTTTGGTCTGCTACATATTGAGCAAATATCCTAATCAAAAGGAAACCTCATCCAACAATTGCATTTCAGAAAGGCAGCACCCATAGCTATACTTCATAAATGTAAGGTCATTTCAAACTGTGGTAGATTTACCTGCAACTTTGAAGGACTTAAGCACTAGAAGACTACTGCATGTAAGACCAACAAAGAGGGCCTAAGCGATGGCCATCTTTCTTTCCTAATTCCAAGAAACTATGCAAACTAACTTAAGACATATGAGTTGAACTGCTTTCTCTGTTTCACTTAAATAGAACTGGATTCCCCCTAAAAAGTATCTTTCCTTAAAATTTCTATACAGTAGTGTTTAACAAATAATGCACTCATAACTATCATGTGTGTGACTCTTAAAAGAAAAGATAGCTCTCAAGAGCTTGCCAATAAAGCTTTTTACACTTAACGCTTCACCTAGAAAAGTTTATAAAGAGTTTGCATATCACATAATGCAGCTTATTCCAGATTTTTTCCAAAACCCGTATAAGCTCCCATATGCCCGGGTGTAGCTCTGAGCACTGTTAGCTGGAAAAATATTTTCAGATCATTCTTTCATGGTCCCGTGTTTGGAAAATATATTCAGTATTTCAAGCAACTTGATATTTGAGGTAGATTAACTCATTGCATATTCAGATTCTGTCATACCTGCCATTGTAAAACAGGAGAATATGAATTATAAGACCCTTAAGCAACGTATGCAGAGGATCAATCACGTTGTAGTCTGACTGGGCACTGAATGTCACCACTGCTTCACACAAACACTGTGCTATTAAAAGTGCATTTACTAGAATGTTGATAAAGTGAGCCATTAAATGAGAAATCTCATCATATTTGACAGTGCATTGTGAAGCATTCCCCATTAAGGGATGAGAATAAAATGTTTATGAGCTAATTTATTCCAAACATGTTTGTAACTCTATGGTTAGCACAGTTTGATCCAAGTAAAGGTTATACTGATTTGAGTGAGAAAGACAAAACCCCTCAAACTCTGAGCTTTTATACCAGCTTGATTTTTTTTTTCAAACCAAGACTATATCAGAAATATTACTTGCAGTCACATCACACAAATTCATTGCTCCCTGGTGGCTAAAACAAACCCATTGTTTCTCTGCTTTTATTGTTCAAATAACTGGTATATGTGTATTATTTTATCTGTCCTTCCTGCTGTCATATTCAATACACTGCCAAGAAAATTGTTAGGTTTTTTCCTTCTGCACACCTACCTAAAAAAAAAATAGAGGGGGAATAAAACAACATGGATGTGGAAAAAAAGAAAAAAAGAAAAGCTGTTAATAATGAAAAGCTGAAAAGCATTATTTTCTGTATTTGACAAAAGAAAATATCAAGCTCAGCAATATAAAGTAATAAAAAAATAATAATTTTTAAAAATCCAAAATAGCTGCCAAAATTTAAAGACAAAATGCAAACTGCAGAATGTAAGTCTGAATAATAATGGTGTAATATAGAACTGAATATCCTCTAAAAACACAGCTTATCCTTCTGAAAAAATAAAATAGGCTAATAATCCAGTTTAAGTGATAGTCTATTATGTTTGAAAAAGCAATCTTCACTCCCTCAAGGTAATTAAAATTTCCTTCAGCTGTCTCAGCTTGAGCAGTTGCCAGTATTTACACCCAATACAAAGAAGACAGAGCAAACTTTAAACCATAAAGGGTATTGCACTAAAGCTATCCACCAGCATGAAAAGAGATTAATTTGGTAGATAATAAATTAATTATAACCCATGATACTATAAGGACACTCAAACTCATCCCACTGTCACACTAAACAGATGCAGAACTAGTGAAAGTGAGCCATGAAATAGGGACCCCCCTACAAGTAGAGGGATTTGGTCCCTGAAAAAGGGTTGCAAAAATCAACATAAAATTAAAACCTAATCATGCCATTCATAAAGTAGGTCACACTGTCTTCTTTTGCATTTGCTCAGCATATTGTGTAATCACAGCTGGTGAGGAGAGCTAGTGGTAAAGCTGGGACTACAGCTTTTAGAAAAAAAAAATTAAGAGAAGAGGGAATATTACTTTGATTCACTTGAGGAATCCTTTTACTCTGAAATTAAAGTGACAACCACTGTGCCTTCTGAGTTCATCTGGTCCACCTATTTTAGAGTAGGTGACAACAATATTCCTACATATGTAAAGATAGGAAAAAGTTTTCCAATTGGAAATTTCTTTAGAGAATTATGTAGCTTTTTCAAACTCACAAATGTATATGGTTTTCTGATGCCTCATGCACCCCTCTGCTGAGACCACAACAAGCCATCATGAACATGTGTGTTCCCAGATGGGATAACACTGGCAGGCAGACAGGCTTCTGGCTGGGCCACAGCCCAGGAACACTGAGAGTCTCTGCCACAGTTTCATCCCTTGCAGGCAGCTCTAAAAGGTTTCAAGAAAAGGAGAGAGTACTGTTAGTTTTTCTAAGGAGGACTTCTAAATTCCTATTCCTAAGGAAATCTTAAAAATACATTGTTCCTTCCCCTTACCAAAGGTTTTTCTTTACCCCTCAGAACATGCATGCCAGCTGTTGGACATCTAAAATCCCTCTTGTTAAACTTAAAGCAAGAGTGGGCTCTCTTTATGTTAGAAACAGAAGTTCTGGCACTCTGACTTCATTCGACAGGTTTATTTTCACAAGGCATTGTTACATTCAGGAAATCCATCCTTTTAAATTTCACAGCAGATTGGTCTTCCCTAGAACAATTTTGTCACCATTAGATCAATCCAAAAGACACCAAAAACTATAGGATTTATCCTGCCATATTTCCATTTTGCTGTTTTATTACTTGCTCTAGCATGTATGGTAGCAGACTTATAAGCCTGATATGTGTTACTGCATTCTACTCAGAACATCCAATTCCCACTGAAGTGAATTATCAGGTGGAAGACAGGCTTCACTGGTGGAGACTGTTGCTTAAACAGACATACATTATCTACAGAGCAAAAGAAAGATTTCCCAAGATACCTAGTGAGAATTGTCAGACTGCATTATGTTCCTGCTTAGGGACAGCCTCGCTCACTTGGAAAAGTAGTAAATGTATGCTGTAAAGGTATATTGTTAACAGACCTGTGGCCCTGGAAGTGATAATCTGAAAGAGACTCAGGCATTTAAGGAAGAGAAAACATTACTATACATAAGCCCAGGGATGCGTGAGACTGAAAAGAGTTACAGCAAGCAGAAGAGGTTAGGATCTCTAAATATGGAAATAGAGCTAGATAAAGAACAGAGATGATACCTACCTTCTGAGTGAAGGTATTTCTATTGAAATTTTTAAAGGATTTTTTTTCTTGTCTCTTGTTGTTTTTTTTATTCAGACCATTTATACTGTTCCCCAGAAAGCAGAGGGGGAAAAAGATAAATATCCTAGGTTTTTTCTTTTGCAATAATTTCTGTTTTGATGGATAAAGGTATGCAAGTTTTTCAAGCATACTACTGGATAATACTTATCTATCCACTTATACATCTTCTACATAGCTCTTGATGAAATAATTGGCAGAATTCTCTTCTTTCTTTCAAAATGGAATTCCAGTTCGCTTTATTTAATCAGGTGCCTGAAGTATTCATTCTGGACTAAAAGTATTTGTGAGCTATTCAACATCTTCCTCTCAACCTAAAGAAAAGCAGTGCTTAGAAAGACGCAATGAGTTAATGTTATTTAATTCATCCCAGTACTACAAATGCCACAATGGGATGTATTTACCCAGTACTAACTAAATGCGTTTTCAGTAGGAATCTGTGGGCTCAGCTGCTCTCCAGAACCTCAGGTCAAACTGAAGACGACTTATAAGTTTTTATACTATTAGGTCTGACTATTGAAAAGTTACATTTGCTTTAAAAACACACTGTGAAAATCTAGTAAAAAAAGGGTTCTCAGGGTGGAGTCTGAAGATGAAGCTAGTAGCTACAAACTTTTTTATTTGAGCCATACCTTAGCTTTTCCTTCCATCCCTTCTCCCTGTAATCTTCAGTGCTCAGATTTTTAAGCATTCACAGAGTAGTGCTGCCTCTTTAGACACATCCTGAACTGGGTGTGGTGGAAGCTTTGAGCATATTAGGTGATGCAATTCTTCACAAAATGATCTGAGGGGAATAAAAGCCTACATAACTACTTGTTTATCTGCTCTTCACATTTTGTGCTGGACAAACTGATGTCCGGTTTCTTACCAGGATAACACAAAGTTGAAAGCTTATCCTGTAGGTCTCACTGAAAAAGGTGCAAGTTTAGCCCATGTATCATGAAAGCAAAATAGAAAAAGCAGCTCCAAGGCTGCACCACACAAATAAAATCTGAAGTATGGTAAACTGACAGATAAAAGGCAGGATAAGGCACATGGTTTAAATATTCTGCATACTACATCTGTACCTGCTTTTACTTCTGTGTTTCTTCCAAAAGAAAAAAAAAGACCATTCATAACACACACTCTCCTAGATGTATAAAAATTACAAAGCCCGGCCGTTGGAGAAAACGTTTTTGAAAAATTAAAATCAAAACATCAGAGTAAGTGAAATTCTTTGGATGGTATGTGGCCTCATGTGGAATAAAGAACTCACATCAAAATAAGCAGTATAAAGCAAGAATTCATAAACATTTAATATCTTTTCCCCCTCTTCTTAGTTTCCTCTGTGTTTAATCCATCTAGATATTGAACTAACAGTGTCTTTCCTTTTGTTCTTACCTTCAGTTTAAGGTGCAAAATTGAAGATGCAAAGTGACAGCTAATTGCCAGATGCTGGGCACAGTGACACAGTGCATATCAACATACAACACTCAAAGCCACTAATACTTCAGTACAAGCAAATCAGGGAGGTGTCAAGACATGTCAGGCTGACATTTGTACAAAGAAACTTATTTTTATCTCATAATACAACAACGACAACCTCCACTGATGGCAGGAACAGCATGGTCCAAACCCATCAACGCTGAACATTGCTGACACGAGTACAATACCTGTTGATACTGCTGGGAGATCCTGCTGTTCACATGGTCTCAGTTCTCCATCTGCCTTGCTGCATAGTTTTTCCAAAGTACATTTCCTATTCCTGACATCTTCATCCTTACTAGGTAATGACCCAAATTAAAGTGCATGAACTAGAAAAATCTGAATTTTCTTTCTGAACTTTTACACTGAATTGTTTGTTTTGTGTCATCATCCAGTGTCCACTGGCAGAACTATGAGAATAATCCTAGGAAAAGGGCATTTTGTTGGTTATAAGTTGGTGAAGACTTCTTGTGGACTTGGCAAAGTTGAATCAACAAGACAAAATGCCACTGACATGCTGAACTACAGAGCTCAGCCCCTCAAGCTGATCTGTCCAGTCAGATCTTTCCCTCTGTCTCCATTTACATATATCTGTTCATCTAATGCTTTGTCAAATAAAGTATTTTAGAAAAGGATCTGATCAGCACCTACTCTCATGCTATTCTGGATGACTTTTACTGTACATGATATAATTACTTAATCAGACAATTATCAATTTCCCTACAGGTCTTTAGCTACAAAATGGATGAGCACAGCAATTTTCTGTCTAGTAGTGAAGAGGAACTGAGGACAGGTGCCTGACTGAATAACCTAAAATTTAAGATTGCAAGTAAGAGAAATCTCTGTAAAGGTGATATAATAAATCTATCATCATATCCAACAAAATTTAGCCATTCTAACAGTGATGAATCTTACCAAACACAATGCACAATTGTGCATTAATATCATCTTATCTTCAAATAAACTCACTTTGGCATTCAATCTTTATAAACAGTTGACCCCTACATCAGTTTTATGGCATAAAGCTTTCCCAACAACAAGTTCAAGATGTAAAGCACTTTTTAACAGAAAGAAATCCCAGGATACTTTTAAAGAAGATCTTAAAAAAAAATTCAACCGTAGTCTACAACGCTAACCTAACAACAAAACTTGAGAATAGGAGAAACATTGGATTATTTGATTTATAAAATGGCAGCAAGCATAAAGAAAATTTATTACTCACTCGATTTAGAGTGGTCATTTGTATGGACTCAGTTTGCACAAAGGTAACCACAAAAATTTAGGCTCCAAAAACCACCCATTTATAGTAAACAATTGTCACACTCATGCTCATATGCTTGGCTGACTCTGAGCTACAGTTATTTCTGCAGAAAAATCTATTGCAGCACATCTAAAGTAACAAGAAAATAACTTACATATTTCCCACTAAGCTAAACCCTTACCAGGCATATGCCAAGAAGAAAGCCACCTAAAAGAATTGATTGCCAAAAGGAAGTAAAATTATACCATTCTACTTACAGAGCCCTTTCTGACTCACGACATAGTGTAGTAGATACCACTTGCAAGAATGAATTTTAGGGAATTCTTTGTCTCTGTAACCAATGAGGAACCCTCTCCATCCTTTGTATTCCCTATAAAAAAATTCATTTCCAGGCAGCAGGAAAGGCAAAGGCATAACTTTCAGGGCTCTTCAAAAGAATTCCACCCTACTGGCCCAAGGCAGGGGAGTCAGAATGAGATCATCTTTAGGGCCCCTTCCAACCCAAACCATTCTATTATTCTATGATTTTACCTCCATTTTTCACCTTTTTCACTTCCCAAGTAGGATCTGCCCCAGCCAAAACCTTCATCTTTGGAGACAACACACTTCAAACTGGTTATCTTGTCAAGAAGCCTTGAATGAGTTCTGTAATAGATCTAAAATTAATTACAGACAATCCAAACCACACACACACCCCCTCTCCCCCCCAAAAAACAAAAACAAACCAAACCAACAAAAAAAAAACAAACACCAAAACAAAACAAAATGCCACCAAAAACCCAATAGAAACAAACCCACCAAGCCAGTAAAACTTGCTGATCCAGCACAAGCTGGGAAATTAGTTGAATCCCAGATACTATGTAAAGGCCAACTAAATTCATTGATTTATTTAACATATACTGTGAAAAAATATGTTCTTATATTCCTGAATGCTGACAAAGCCACAGAAGTCATTATTTAAATCCAAGATTTTTTATATAGAAATTAAATACAGAAGGTAGAGGAGGAAAAAATAGCTGATATCTCAAAACTTAATTTGAGGTTTTTGATGGGAGAAAGTGGAAGATAGTTTGAATCTATCACTTAATAAGAGAGTTCATGGCTTTAAGCTTTCAAAAGCTCCTAAATAACATTTCTCCACAGTAAAATTTAAAGCAAAAGCTGTGTTCAGTCCTTCACAAGGACTGCAACAAGAGTGAGAGCAACCGAAATCTCTGAAAGATGTAACATCAAAATAATATTTTCCAACTAATTCAATAAGAAGAAAAAATATTACAATCTTAATTATTACTTCAAGACCTTTTCAGGAACTCTGAAAGTCAAAAAGAACTATAGAAGTTGTACTATGAATATAAAGCAGAAACACACAGAGCTGACATAAAAAGGCTGAGACACCAATCAACTAACAAAGAAACAGAAAAAGATCCTATAAACAGACTAAAAGACAAAAACAGAAGAAAGTACATGTTGACTGTTTTACAGGAAAACCAGGTGAGTTGATGATAATAAAAAGGTTAATTTATCAAACAGCTTTGGTTTTTTACAAATAAGATGAATTGTAACCAGATATTTTTAAAGGGGACAGAAGAATTGGCCAAGTTAGGAAACATGGGTTAAGGAATATTTAGATAAATTGTATGTACACAGGTTTGCAAGGCTTGATTAAATTCTGTCTTTAGGACCCAGCGAAACAGTCTCTCAAACTTTAATGGATTTTTCTAAAATTCACTGGATACTCTCAAGGGACTGGAAAAGGATAATCTTGGTACCATCTTTAAGAAGGAGAGAAAGAAGGGACTAGGGAATTGGAGACAGCCTAACTGATTCCTGAAAAGATTCTGGAACATATTATTGAGCAATTTATAAGCACCTCAAGAATAATAAGATGATAAAAAACATATGACATGGATTTGTCAAGAAAGGAGGTTGTATCAAATTGGCATAATTTATTTCTTTGACAGAGTTGCAAGCTAATGGATAACAGGGAAGCAATAGATGTGATAAACATAAGCATTACTTTTTTTTTATATTCTCTAAGGCATTCTCGTAAGTACGCTAAGAAAATCTGGTCTGCATTAATTCCCTGTAACATGGCAGAACAGCGCTTTAAAAAATCTCCCAAGTACAGGCCTCAGCAGTTCCATATCAAAGTGAGAAAGCATTTCAAACAGACAGCAGCAACCCAAAAAGCCCCTTACTTCTAGTCATATATGACGATCTGAATGACAGGCACCATGGACTATGAAGAACCAGGAAAATAGAAAATGAAAAACTTGCAGATAACAAAGCTTAACAATGTTGCAAACACTTTCAATTCACCTCTGTTTTCAGGATGATTATGAACATTTGCAGAAATTATTCAAAATCAGAAGCTAAAATTCATGATGACGGGTAACACTGTACTAAGGGGGAAGAAATCCAATGCCCAATTATGATATTCAGAACATCTGCCCAAGTTAGGAACTATGAAGAAGATACAAATCAACAATAAACTGAGTAACAAGATAACAATGGAAAATGCAGTGCAGAATATTGAAATCTGTCGTCAAATACACTAAATGGAATTTTATCTGTAATATAGGAATAATTTTTTCACTTTAATTATTGCTTTGAGCCCTAAGATAAAAAGAATGTGCCTTGTCTTAGATAATGACTTTAACAAGAACACATAGCAACTTGAAAGAGTCCAAAACAAAACCAATAAAAATACAAACAAGTTTGGAAAAAACTGTTATCTAGGATTAGAGCTTGAAAGATATTTACTTTCTTTCATTTCATCTAGGGAAAAAAAAGGAAAATTAATTGTCAATACTTAGACAGTGGTTGTAAAATTAATGGCAGTCAACTCTTCTCTATGCTGACTCATAAAGAGAAGATATTTCCATTTGAAAAAAGATTAAACTCAGATTCTAAGAAATATTTTTGTCATATGAGACATATCTAAATTGTCCTCACACCCTTCAATGCAAGGGAAGGAATTGATCCAGTCTGACATGACAGGATCTAATCAATAAGAGTTCTAAACACTGAGCTACTCTTTGCAGAAAGAGGATGTTGCAAACCTTCACTGTCTGCTCCAGTGATCCCAAGTAGTAGGGCACATTCAGAGCACGTACTAAAGAAAAGGAAAGCTTCTTCTAGGGACAAAAGGACTACAGGCTATTACTGGGCAGGCTAATGAGCAAAACTTCAGACTCATAGGAAATTTCAACACAAAAACTTAGTGCACTTATGTCCATGATTAGGTAAGAAAAACGAGCAGAGGTTTTGTAATGCAACTTTGTATTAGCCAGTAAACCACTACCAGGTGGGACTTAGGAGTTTGATATCTTCTGTAAACATACAGCCCAAGCTCTTTAAACAGCCTAATGCACTTTGACATTATGAGCCCAGGTCAACAAAACTGCCATGTTTTTCAAAATGACACTACATCATCCCTGTTTTATATAGCCTTTTCCATTCACTGAGAGAATGGATAAAACAGTATCAGTATCCACAAGAATTTAAACCTTCAGCAAATGTATGAATGAATTTACTAGTAGTACATATAAAAATTACTGATGTACTTGGGAGAAGAGTGAGCCAAAGCTGGATCCTATGGATCCTATGTAAGGTGACAGAGCTCTATTAATATTGTCCATTTACAGCAGGTCAGGTTCTACCATAAAAGATAAGTTTGGTAAGACAGAAACTAGCATGAAAAAGAAAACCCTATTATGAAGTAAACCTAAGATCTGCTAAATAGTGAGAGATTGTTGTTTTTATCTTTCATTCTGAATTTTAAGGTAAGTTTTACAGAGACTAAAGTAAATTGCTGTGAAAGAGAAATCTTTTGCCTAAATGAACACTGAGACTATGGTGTTATAATAAAGAAGGCATACACTCCATATTACACTTTTTTCCCCATTAACCCCATCTCACCCCTTGACAATCACTTTCTGTTAAAATATCTTAAAGACATGTTTTATATGCTGGGAAGAAATTACAGCAGGCATCAGCCTTCCTTTTTCCCTAGAATGAGAGAAAAGGGTGGCAGTGCTCTCTGGCAAGGAAAGTTAACAATCTGTACAATCTAATAAGTTCCTACTGAATGATAATTAACATTACCATATTTGCACTTTAACTTCCCTTGCCTGAAGCAACATAGGCAATGGCAGTTTTCACTGACCTATGCAGAAATCCTGAGCCTGAACTGAATACCACACTTCTCTTGCTCATGGACTTTTCTGGAAGTCACCAAGCCTTTCTCGCTTCTCACTTATACCTTAAACAGCTTTGAATCAGAAGTGGTATCCACCAGAATGATATAGCTGCATCAGTGCAAGTGGACAATTAGACATTTTAGGCTTTAGTGTCTCATGTTGCCAAAAATCCACAGCTACATGCTAAGGCGATGTCTTGGGAGACAAAAGAAGGACATAGAGGTCCTAAGTGGTATTTGTTACCCAAATCAGTATGGATCTATAGCTGAAAATCTCTCACTAAGGACTATGATGCTTAATATCTTTAGGCAGAGATCCAATCCATCTTTTCTGTATTGCTCGAGCCTCTCCTTCTGCCATCAAGCAGTTCAATGGTTTCCTAACTTCTGTACTTCATAAGGTTCTATAAAGTGACAGCACGTACTCCATGTAAAGTTAGTACTATTTAAAAGGGAAAGGTTAGTGAGTACGTGAATCTTTTCCAGGTTTTTTTTCTATCACCCACTTCCTGTTTCTGGAAGAGGAAACATTCCTTCCGTTCAAAAGGAAAATTTTCACACGTGCAATTTTAAATGTTTTTAAAAATTACCTCTCAGCACACATGTACAGACCAGTTAACAAAACTGCTGTGTCTGTCTCCATTTAATCTCTGATTGAAGGAATAGGACTAGCTCTCCTTAATCATCTCTCATGCACTCTTTTCATTTAGTAAGATTTCTTTCTGTCTTAACCTTCACTGTATCCCCTACATACTGTCAGTTAAGCTCCTAGTAGTAAAAGAGATCCTGAGAAGAGAATAAATTTTCCTTTTAGAGGTTGAAAAAACAAGATTTCCCACATAAAGCTACAGTTAAACACCAAAGTGATAGATCTAACTTTAGAAACAGTTCCTTTATCTTCAGTGAGTCGTAATGTGACTGCTGCCTCTTATAACACTTCTGAATTACTGTCATATACATCATGACAGATGTGGGTCATTAGAACTGAGGAATTAGCTACATGCAGAAGGGATTGGGAGCAGACTGGTTTTGATGGAAAACATAAAATCTACCAGAACTGGGAGGTCAGGTAATGCTTAAAAATTACTTTCTGCCAGTAAAAACAGAACCGTAGGAGGTAATTATCTGACTCTATAAAAACACTATGCTTCTTGATTGGACTAACATATGGACTCCACAAGTTCTCCGGACACAAAAACCAGTAAAACTGTGACCCTGATAGAGTCTGACATCAGTCATCATAGGTGGCATGGAAAACATTCACCACATGGAAGAACAAATCCAGAGTTCTAATCCCGAAGGGTACCCAAAGATCTTTACTTCCTGCAGAAATGTTTTCCAAAGTACATTCATCTGATTTCCTCTGGACAAAACAGTAAACATGATTTTTGGTCGATTATTTTATTAAAAAGAAAAAAAATCAAAGTAAATATTTACGAAAGACTGTCACAAGTATCTTTTATGTAACAGACTTAGTAGTTCTCAAAAAGAAAATTACACAAGCAGTAATTATGTTAAAGGATATATTTAAAATGCTAAAAAAATGATAATTTGTGGAAATCAAGGGTTCCAGTTAATCACAGTGTACAAAGGCTACCCTACAGTGAACATTCTGTTTGCCACTGCAGTGCTTGCATATTTAACAGCAACTAAAGTGCATAGGCATCACTTTGTATCTCAAAAACTGCCAAGTTTTTCTACTCACCATATATTCATAAGAACAGGACATTGAGAATTACTAATTCATCATAGTATTTAAATGGAAATAAAATTATCTTACAAAATTTTAAGAGAAAGCATCAGAGCAGGAAAACACAGACTGATAAACAGAATGATGACAAGGAACTGCCTCTGTTAAACTCAGCAGAAGAAAAATGATCAGTTCCCCAGTCCTTTTTTGTTCTTTCCTTTTTGCAATTAAGTTTATAAGAGCCTTTGTTCTGAGATGACACAATGAAATGTAAAGAACTCAACTTTAAAAAAGCCCAGGGATAAACATCTCACCACTGTTTTGTTGCTAATTTAGCAGATACAGTATCATGAGAAAGAATATACCTTTGCCACTAATATGGCTCAGTGCAGTCACAAAACACAAGCATTTACAACAAATCAGAGCATTTCACCTGTAAACACATGGGGAAAAAGCCACAAGAGCTGAATCTCACACACAGACAGGAATTTGGAATGAGATACCTAGTTATTTTTATTTGATTTAAACTTTAAACTTCATTACAGAGAAATAATGGCAAATTAAGCAATGGTGTCTCCCCCTTGAAAGCCTCAGCTGCTAGAATGTTCATTCAATGTTGCTTCAAATTGAGAAAAGAGTACAATTTTGATCTGATGGGCTTTTCTTTTCATTTACAGGAAATCTGCCAGCCAACACAGAGGTTTGCACTATTGTACCACATTCATAAAAGATAAGCAAGGCACAACTCTGCATGTAAAACAAAAGTAATTATAAATCTTGGTCTTGTTGTCAGGATATATTTCAGTTGATCCTAGCTGTTTACAGGAAAGGAGCAGGCAGGTGCCAGAGCTGTGTGCCTCTGTTTATGGTAGTAAGCATAATGATGACTTGACAGCAACACTCATCATAATCACTCTTGCCCCTCACACATATATATAGCCAGCTAGGAGTAAATCCTTATGCAACAGAAAGCTGAATATAATGCAAGTTGTGACTTGTGGGGAATGTAAAGTGATTCTTTCAGGAGTTATTTGGTACTACTACCTAATGTCTGACATTTAACAGATGTGTGTCCACATGGTGAGTCAGTCAGAAAAACCTCTTGGTCAAAATGAATACATCTTAAGCACTAACTGCATTTTACAAATACCTTAGACCCCTGACCAGTTGCAACAGCACAATTCACAAACTATCTCCTTTTACAGAAATCCTTCCATGGTATATTTTGAAAGAAGCATTAACTGGAAGACAGATGCCTTTTAGTGCAATAATAGATATGCTGTGTTATACATAGATCCAAAATTGATTGGTTTTCTGATGGAAGCAATATCTATTTCCTGAACTTATTTCACCCAGTGCCATGATAGATGCCTATCATGGCACTGGATGAAATACAGTTTACAGCACAGTAAACTGTATTTTCCTCTTCAATACTTAACTATTTCTGTACAAGTTACTGTGCTTAACATTAAGGAATTCACATCACAACTCCAATTGAATTGGAGTTGTTCAATACATTTCAGGTAAGCTGGTGGCTTGCATTTTTACAGGACAAGATGTGTTCCTTTTTAAAAGCTATAGAGAATGAGAGGGTATACATAGAGCTGTGATCCTAATAAAGGCCAGTTTCTCTTCTAAGCTAAAGAAACAGGGTGGTTTTAGCAACCTAAATTTTCAATGGTTGAGGGATATTTGTGAATACATTAATAATTTTCCCTAGGTCTTGCTAAGCTATATATTAATGAGTACATTTTCTTCTGTTAATCAGATTTGAAAGCAGTCAAAAATAGTCATTATACTAACTACTCAGAAACATTTTGCTTTCTCCCAAATGGAGAACAGGTGACAAGCATGTTTCTCTATTCAGCTATCTCTGCCTCTAATACCTACAACTAACAGCAGAAATGCGCTGTCAGAAGTTCAAGAGCCACAAGCCCAGCAGTCCTGCACTGCTCTGCATGTCTAGGCCTTGACAGGCCAGGCTATTTCTGTATTTTATTACCTGTTATTACAGTGTCTTTACATTTGACCTGTAGCTTGCAACTATGAAATGTGGTACACATCAAGGTACACTAGGTTATTGAACTTTTAGTACAGTAGAAACAAATGGGACTTAATGCAGTAGTTTAATTGCCATTTAAAACAAGTGCCAATCTTTTAAGTGATTTAACTAACAATCACTTACAAGTAGCAGGTGTTTTGCCTGCAGATGAAAGAAGATAGCAGCTAATTTCTCAAGAAGCTATAATGTCAACAGTAGAGCTATTTTAGGAGAAAGATATATGAATTTTATAGAATCTGTTATGTTTTATCATAAGAGAAAAGGAACTTGCATTACTCTGTGCTCATAAAGAGGTATTTAAATTTATATGCATCCCTGTTATTCCTTAGCAATGGATCAAATTCAGCATTAACTAAAAGCTAAGTACTGTCAGCAGCAGAATTCTTATTCCACTCAGTAGGCTGCATCACAGCCTTTGAGGGGATGCCAAATGGGCACAAATGTCCTTGAACCTCAAGAGATAGCACTGTCACTGCTACCAGCCAGCAGTATGACCTGCAGGTTCAAAGCAGCAATGAAGTCTGGAAAAAGCTGAACTAAAGCATCAGGAGACACTCTATACATCTTTATTTTAGTAAAACATTGCTTAAGGACAGGGCATAGTCACCAGAAACATAGGATTGATATAAGCTACAGCCTAGCAACAATTTATCTTAAAAGTACTTATATTTTTATGGCTAAATATCTGGTTTCAAGTACCAGTTTTCCAATGGGGAGGACAGAGATTGTCAATTTTAATCAATAGGTGTCTGATTGCAAAGTAAATAGCATTTATAACATTAAGACTTTGCCATTCAGAGCAGAGAAGTGCCACTTGATCCCCCTTGCATGAAAGCAACACATAGGGATATATTTTCCTATAAGTCTCCTTTTCACAGCATTAATGGCCAAAGCTTCATTTTCTTTTCTGTTTCTGGGACCTACAGTTGCAGTACAGATTTATGAGCATTTAATTAATAGTTGCATATTGATTGAAGTCAAAGGCAGACAATCCCAAGAAAACAGAGAAAGATAAAGGGCCAGTCCTATATCATAAAGGTTGCAGATGACATCATGTTAGTGGCTTTGATGTTTTTATTACCTTTAAGCACATAAAGCATTCTCATCCTGATGAATCAATTTGTGATCTTTCTAGACAGCTAGTGGAATATGACATATTCTTACATGATTAGAGACAAAACATTTCTTTAATAACTAAAAGGAACTACCCATCATTTTATTGGCCTTATATAGCTGTTATGCCATGTACTCCATTTCTAATACGATTATGTATAATTACTACATTAAAAAAAAACTGTGATCAGTTTTTTGCTTAGGAGCAAAAAAAAACTGCTTAGGAGCACAAAAATGGATGCCTATATACTAAAGACTAATGAATAAATCTAAATGCCTTCTCTGTAATATCTGAGGTATTTCCCACTACTTGTCCCAAATCAGAACCAAAGCTTTTATTTTGAGAAAAAAATGTGAGAGTAATTTTTCTCCTCTGTCCTTGTTCCTCCTCTCTTGCTCTTCCTTTTCTTACTGCTAACCTTTTTATCCTCTATCGTTATTGTCTTTGGTTGTGCCCATGGGAGCTAAGTTGTAGTGAGTTTTATACTTTGCCTAGGAGACAGAGAGATTTGTGGTCATTCTTATCTACTCAGGTAATAATTTCCAAAGCTTTGGCTGTGTTGCTGAGGAGGCCTTGTCTTCTGCCCTCTCAGGCTTCACCCTTGAGGTTGACAGCTTCATAATTCCTGAGGAACACAGCTGTCAGGAGAGGTTGTATTCACAAAGAGAGTTTCTCTGAGGTAACATGTACCAATTCTGCTAAGGACTTTGAAGATTAACCCCATGACCTTGAATTTAACATAGCATCCTGTGAGGAGTCAGAATCATGAGGCAAGTATCAATATGATGTGCCCTAATGGGCTGGCACGTTGAAAGAAGTGGGATGTTACATTCTGAAATACTTGAAAACTGCTTCAGTCTTCACTGAAGATACACAGTCACAGACAAAAGCTTACATAATACCAATGTACTCCAGGTCAGAGAGTCACAAAGAATTTACTCACTCTCTAATGTAAATATATGAACAACAGTATTGCCACCAAAGGCCTAAGTTGTGCTTGAAGAAAAGCATACACTTAAAAGCATTGCTGGATTGGCAGAGCATCCTTCATTTTTGCAGATTCAAACAGGCAGTGGGAGTGAGGAAAGATTTCCTATTTGATCAGTTATAGGAGAAACAAATGTATTTCTCATTCTGTCATGAGTTCTGTGTGTAGTGGCTTGAAACGAAAAGATTAATTTCCCAGTTTGCAGAGCAGTTTGACAAACAATAATAGATTCGTTTTGCAGAAGACATTGGACCTTGTTTTACCAGCACTCTCTTTGACATGCTTGTGTTAAGCTCCAGGCAGATGACTTCCATGCAGAGATGAAAATCAGCAGGAAGCCAGACAGTTGGCAGAAGCAAGCCACAAGTAAAACTGTAGTCCTGCTGAAAAGACAGCTGCTACACCAGTCATTTCACCACCTACATGTAATGACAGCTCCAGCCTCAGCATTTTGTGTAATCACAACAAAGGAAAGAAGCCATACCATAGTAAAGGTAATAAGCACACAGAAAGCTCAAGAATTAAAAACAAAAAAACAACTAAAAAATCCCCAAACACACAGATACAACTGCTCCCTTTTCTGCAAATTCCATCCTAGCAGTGATGTCACTTAAACTCACTTTGAAGTCAGGCCTTCGCTGTGGTTTTGCAGTGGCATTGAGAGCCGCAAGTGTAACTAGTGCAGCAGCTTGTCTTGCATAGAGGCCAGTAGCAAAAGCAAAAGCTGCAGGAAAGAGCATTAAAAGTACAGAAAAACTTGCCTCATTTTGCCATTCCAGCTTCCAGCAATTACATTTGAAAGATTTTATTAGTTGAACGTTTCATCAAAACATTGCTTCACATTTTCTTCTCTGAATGGGCATAATCTCCTTTTAAATGCACTTATTCTTCATGATGTCCTATCTTAGTGCATTGCAAAACCTAACTATGGAACCTGTGAAAAAAAATCTTAATTTCATAGGTACCAAGTCTGCCCTTTGATATTGTCAACAGACTGTCCTTACTTCCTATATTGAGAGAAAAGGGGTTTTTTTCCCCTTTATTGACTTTCTGTATCTATCTCATTTATGATTTTGTATTAACGTATTGCCAACTCACTCTTTAGTCCAGCTAGCTCATTTAAAAGGCAAGTGCTTCAGAATATAGGTAAATACTTGGGGTTTTCCAAACAGCTCTTTATATTATCTGATTAAAAATTGCATGTGCTTATTCAACAAGCTATTTTAAGGAGACAGTGTTTAATGGCTTAAAGAGGACTTTGTGGGGAAGGGGAGTAGAAGACAATTGGTTCATTTTATAGATTTCTTTCTTTTAAAATCACTGGGGAAAATTCACAATATTAACCAGGATGGTCTGACTCCGGATTGTGGATCATGACTAAGAGATCTCCCAGTACTTTAGAAAGATTTAATCACAAAAGTCTGTTCTATTTAGTTCCACAAATTTACCCAAAAGTGTTAGGAGAAAATGTGTTTGATGTGACTACTTGAAAACAACATCTTAAATACTAATGATCTTGAAATAGAAAGCCTGGAATATGTGTTTTAGTCTCTTGTGCCCACTCCAGATGCAGGCTGCACAATACTCTGTCTTGAAACTGTGATACATATAACATCCACGTCTAATAATAATTTGTATCTGAAATACACTTCCCCTTAGCAAAGAATATATGATCCTAGCTCCCAAAGATCATGACAGATGTTGCTTTATATAAATCTGTATAAAATTTTCCTAAACAAATATCTTTAAGAATAACATTTAATAACTGCTATGATGAGTCACTGTGGTGGAATAATCTAAAAATAACTTCAAAATGTCTAATGCTAAATATTTAGAACTTTGTTTAATCTCAGTAATATCAGGATGTATGTGGGAATCTATGGAATGCTATAAGCGTTCACTCTTTGTTTCTGTATATACACAGGAACAAATATAAAGGCTCTAAATTTTTCATTTAGATAATGATAAAAGTATGAATTGTTGACTTTTCCCTCTATAGTTCTTTTAATTCTGTTGACAAGAGATTGCTACAAACTCTCTTAGTACAAAAATCATCTATTCTGCTAAACTAGAGATTACTGTAGCTATTGACAAGAACTGAGGGAACTTAGTGACAAGAATTTCAGAGGGAAAACTGGTAATAAAAGCAACACTGAATACTCTGATACTCAAGAAAACCCAGACTAATCATGGACGCATTAGGTGATATAAAATAATTCTCATTTTATACATAGCAATATTACGGACTGGACTTCCAGATTTATATCATTAGAGGCCAGAATTTTTTCTTTAATATACACTAGCTAGCTAGTTAAGCCAAGTCACTGTTCAGAAAAGAAATGTCTAACAAGCACCTTTATCCAAGAGATTGTCTCAAACTTTATAAATTAATTTACCTCCAAGTAGATCCTGGGATCAAGTCTATCACACTTTACCAGGAGGCCATATCCATTACCCAACATAACCAACTGTTTACAGGAGCTAGGCCATTTCTTCCCAATAGTACAATTTAGAAATATTGTACACACAACTTCTCTGTTACTTAGATGTGTTGCACACTGTCTTCAACTACTCTATAAATTTACATCATTTCACAGTTTGAAGAATCCTTAGTGAAATAGAAATCAGATATATACTGAAGCATTGGGAGTCTACCATAGTAACAATATTATAAATGCTAAAATTGATAAAATATATGAACACATACAAATATAATTTTATTCTCTCCTGCACATAGACCCTATTTTAAAATCTTACCTAGACTTGAGGTAAAAGGGAAAAAAAAAAAAACCCTGCTATGATAATATTTCTTGAAATGTCCTAACCTAGATTGCTGTATTTCTCCACCCCACCAAATTCAATACCTCTGCCCTGTTTTCTAGGACATCAAAACCAT
Organism: Corvus kubaryi; assembly: GCF_017639235.1. Classification (NCBI taxonomy): domain Eukaryota; kingdom Metazoa; phylum Chordata; class Aves; order Passeriformes; family Corvidae; genus Corvus; species Corvus kubaryi. The sequence goes on from NW_024582073.1 coordinate 1,705,790, forward strand.
GTCTTTTTCAGAAAGACTAGCGGGCTAATCTGTTTCTTTAAGAAAACCTCGTCATCACTCCACTGTTCCTTTTCTCCCTGCTAAACTAACTGACCTCACTCCCAGCAAAGTTCTTCATCACCCTTTCTTTCCACCTTACTATGGGATACCTCTCCCAACACCTGCCATTGCAACACCATTTGAAACAGAAATGGGCGATTGAGATCACTGAAGATTTTTGCACTGAAAGGCTTACCCATGCAAAAAAAGCAGTGTATTTGGCAGCCATCTGTGGGGCATTTAGAAAATATGAAAGTTTTGTTTATACAAGCACTTTCACCTGCACTGTGGATAAACGGTTCTTTTCTCACAGAAGTTTCATGAACATCCAGAAAATGTTTTGACAGGTAAGAAAAAATGCTCAAGTTTCCCTAGCCTGTCCTATTTCTAACAAAACTGCTTAGCCAATTCATTTACAGATCATACACTGTTCAGTTGCTTTCATCTTCTAATCTCCTGAAATTTGAATGTTAATCTGAAAGTGAATTTGGAATAGATAAAATATATTTTGAACTACAGTCACCAAGAAGGATTTTGCCTTGTTAATCTCAAAGGATTGGCATAGAAATTTTACCACATTTTCTAAAAAAATCCATACAGATTTAAGGTCAAGTTCTGGATTTAATTGAAGTAACCTTTTGTACAATCTAGCTTTAATGAAGTTAAACTCCAACTGCAATGAAGTTAAACTCCACAGGAGCCATTAATCTGAAACACTCCATTAAAACAACTACAAGGGGAGTTTTTAATAAACAGTGTGAACTAATGCCCATGTGGAAAGGTAATTGAGAGGGAACTGGTGTCTAGGCCAGATTGTTATTAAATCCTTATCACAGGTAAAGCTGAAACCCCAAATGGCAAGCTGCCACGTGATTTATAGTGACCTTCTCTTCCCAGCCTTAAAGAAAAGACTATGTTTAATAATAAAAAAATCCTGTGACTAAGCTATAAAATAACAGAGCAATTACTTAGAATAATTTATACAGTGCAATACACTGACCTTGCTCCAAGCATAAAATCTACAAAATAACTTCAGTAATAAAACTGTGAGCTACTAAAAGGACTAAAGGTTTAACCATTTTTATTGTGCAGAACCTGAGGGTACTATAAATACATATCACACTCCTAACAGGAGAGCTTAAAAAATTCCTAATTTTTTAATCTTAAAAAAACCTTCTCTGAAGTCTGGTAGGGTTTTGCCATATTGTAGGAATGCCTAATGTCCTATTTTAAAACATGTTGCTGGGCTGCTGAAGTCCACACTTTCTAACATAGGATACGTTCAGCAGCTGAGCCCTGTCTATGTCGAGTCTCACAGGAAGCAATGCAACAAGGGACAGAAAACTGCACCAGAGAGCAGTTTGGTTTATAGCAGTGTAGACTGTACTTCTACGAAAGAAAAGAAAAACTGTTATTATTCCCTTGAAAGGTAGCATAAGAACAGATACTCACTCTAACAAAATGTGTATAAAAGTAGAATTTCTATATAAAAACAAAAAATAAGTATTTTTTTAAAATTCAAAATAATTTTCTGTATAAATTTGAATAGAGATTACTTCAAGTCAAAATTATAAGAAGCATGGCTTCAGAGAAAAGTCAAAGTGTATCTAGTACATCACTGACTCTATACTTTTTTTTATACTTCAGATGTCTGCATTTCTTATCTAAATAACAGAATTGGGATGTGTTTTGTGACCAGACATATAATAAGCATAAGAGTGCTACAATGGAAGTTTGACAGGGTCAGGTATAATCAACAGCAGATTACTTCAGCTAAAAAGAAAAGTAACCAGTTTCACTTTCAGTCTGGCAATAATCCAGGTTATAGCAGATGCCATCCAGGAAGGATACAGGCTACGCACAGTATAACTGAAAGACAGAAATTGTCAACAGGCTCATATCATGCAAGACAAAAAGCTGTTATCCTTGATTAATTGGATCTTAGTTAATTTGGCAATGTGCCAAAGGTTAGGACACTGTGTTACATACAAGTTTTGTTGCCATCATCGCTGGGCACCTCTTCACTGCAAAGTGCTATCTCTGATTTCAGAAAAGAGGAAAGAAACCCAAGTAGGCCAATTGCAACATACAGGTAAAGATACTCAGAAAAAATATGCTTGTCAACTTATTCACAAGTGTCCATCTATTTCCAGGGGGTTAACATGTGCTATCTTTTTTGAATTGTGGCCAAAACACATCTTAACACTCTTATCATTAGAAGAGATACTTTTGGTAGATTTAGATTAGATATTAAGAAGAAATTCTTTCCTGTGAGGACGGTGAGACACTGGAACAAGTTGCCCAGAGAAGCTGTGGATGCCCCATTCCTGGAAGTGTTCAAAGCCAGGCTGGATGGAGCTTTGAGCAAGCTGGTCTGGTGGAAGGTGTCCCTGTGCACGGCAGAGAGTGGATGGAACAAGATGATCTTTAAGGTCACTTCCAACCCAAACCATTCCATGATTTAAAGATTCTATGAATCTGTGATGGTTACTAGGGTGCATGTGTATTTTATAAATACAGGCAAATCTGCACTTGTTTCTGTTTATTGGCACCTGAAACATACAGCCAATAAATACAGTCAGTGGAAACTCTGGGTTATGAAGAAATTACTCCTCTGTTATTCTATGCTTCCTCAGAAGAAAGTGTGAGGTTCATATGTCTTTGTACCTCATTTTAAAAATAGAAATATAATTTAGCTACATATTGGCAAGCAGACAACTCTGTCATTTTAATAAGAGTAAAAGTGAAAGCTCTGTTTAAAAACTCTGGAAAGAAATGGACTTCAGCATGTGACTAAAGTTAAATACATTATTTAAGTACATTATTAAACAAAGATGAACTGAAGCATGTGTTTAAATGTTTCACTGAACTGTGTCTGAGAAAGGACTATTTTCAGCTTCTGCTTATGATTTTTCCAATGCTAAATCTCAAGCAAAATGAAGCCATTCCAAACAATTAAATGTGCTTAACTGTACTGGGCTCTTTCCTCAGCCAGCTGATTCTTGTACTTCAATGGAGCCACTCCAGGTTGTATCAGCTCACTACCTGCCTCAACATCTGCCTGGGAAGATTTTTACTTAAAATAATCTAGGAAAAAAATCTGTTGAGGTCTTTCAACATGACTGAACTACATTTCATAGGGAAATGCCCTAAAACATAGGAAGTTTTGGTCAAAAGAACATACTAGTGAAAATGCTTTATCTCCCCAAAACGTTTTTCTTTTCTTGCAATTTCAGAAAATAATATTGGAATTTTTCAACTTAGAGTAATTCAGTTATTTACAGGTCTCAAGAGATTGGCATGAACAGAAAATATTTTATTTCTCATAAACTAAAGGAATTCAATGTTACATTTTAAGCTTCTGTTTCTGAATTTTCTGATGGAAAATTCTTTCTCAGCTCTCAGTACTGTCCCCTCACCTTGTATTTTCTTCCTACCTTGTTTCTTTACCATGACTCTAAAGAACCTGTGCACCCCTGACATAGCTCTACTCAGTAACGGGGAGGGTATCTGGCAGTCTTTGCACTGCTGTTTAGAGAAGGGATCTGAAGACAATCTGAGCTGTTTCTTCTTTGAAGAGTTGCAAGACTTGTTTTGGAAAATGTCAGCAAATGTTAATAATCCTACACTGTCAACCCCAGTATTGGCTGGACATTGCTTTACTAACAGAACATCATCCACTTCAGCACCACTTGCCTGGTTAAGAGTTATTGACTAAATCAGTATCTTCTGTCAGTTCTCTTCTTCAAAGAGAGAAATCAAGCTCTTTTCCTATTTTTGCCCAAATTTCTCCAAAGACATCTCCTAATAGGTATGGATAATACACTCTAGCCCTATGGCAATATATAAATATACACACACACACAAGCCCACTACATCTGTACGTACAAAATACCTTCAAAATTAAGCTTCATAATACTAGCCATGTGTGTATCCATACAAATAAAATATGCAAACACATACAAAGCTTTAAAAAGGTATGTTATTTCCTGAGCTTAAAGCAAATAGCAGGCTCCTGAGGAATAACAATGCCTAGTCAGAAAGGAACATACTGAATATTCAGAACAATTTAGGTATCTGCTGTTCTGCAGTTACAGTTTCCTCCCAACACATACATAATTTTTACCATATAAAATTCACTGCCCCTTAACACAAAGAAAATTACCTAAGTTTCTATACAAACCTGGCTGTCAGGAAGCTCCCAAGACAGATGAATGGAAGAAGTATAAAATCTTCTTCCTCTTATAAAATCCAACTGTTTCATTTCTGAAGGGAGCTTGGCCTCTTTGAAATGGTTAAGACAAAATATGAAAACAACATCTCATTTTTTTGGCAATCTGCAAAATTATTCTTTTAACCCAACCCAGAACTCAATATTGTTTTGTTCTAAGGGGATGTCCCAGTTGAAACAAGGGTGGCTCATGGAATTCATTGCCTGCAAGCTACTTTCATAAGTGATGGACACCTTCCAGTTCTGCACTGTCACATGAAGAAGTTAGACCCTCAGACAAATCCCAACAAAGGATTTCAGTCACCTGATGGTAAATTTTATCATAGAATCATAGAATAAATAAGGTTGGAGAGACTTCCAGGATCACTGAGTCCAGCCTTTGACTGAACACCACCATGCTAACTAAACCCTAGCACTGAGTGCCATGTCCAGTCACTTCTTGAACATTTCTAGGGATGGTGACTCCGCCACCTCCCTGGCCACCCCGTTCCAGTGCTTAACCACCCTTTCAGTGAAGAAATTCTTCCTGATGTCCAACATGAACTTCCTCTGATGCAGCTTGAAACCATTTCTTCTTCTCCTGTTACTTGTTATCTGGGAGAAGAGGCCAACACTCACCTGTCTACGACCTCCTTTCAAGGAGTTGTAGAGGGAAAAGATCTCCCCTAAGCTTCCTCTTCTCCAGACTAAACAAATGCAGCAAAGCTCCAGAAATATGTAACACCTGTAAATACGTGCTCTTCAGTAATGCACTTTCAGAATACAGCATACACTGAAAACAGTGAAAAGCTAAGGAAAATAAACCTTTATCTTTACTGCCCTCTTCAGGCTGCAATAATTTGGGGTTTGTTATGCTTAACAAACACACTCTTCAATGCAGCAGGCCCTTAGAGCCATACTGAAATATTTTGTTTAATCTGTGAATTTTGCCTAAAAAAAGCTGTTTGATTTAGGCTGATAAAAGAGAGTGAATCTATGGGTGTATGAAAATCAAAAAACTTTTTGGTGGCTTCATTTAAAAATACACTATATGAAGCTGTTGCAGTAATTGAGAAATTCACAGTGAAACAAGCTCTTAAGATTTTTCAGAACAGCAGAAACATGGTAGTGTTCATATCAAACAGCTGCTCCATAATTTAGAAGTGTTTGTAAAGGATAGAAAGCTGGCATCAAGCCTTTAGTAAATGTATAATTTTTCACCTCTTACAAAGTTTACATTTCATATTAACTTTAACCATGTTGCATCATTTCCTTTTACAAACAAGAACTTTCATATACTATTTTTTCCACAGCCTAAGTCCGTCTATTTCTTTAAGTTCTAATTAATACTGTTAACTTTTTCCAAATGTGGCTTATTTCATATTTCTTAAAGTATTGTTTATTCTCTCATCCAGTATGTTGGAGACGGAAAACTACTCTTGAATTTGAACTAATTTCTGAACCATCAAGTCACCCAATTTCATTAAAAAAAATAGGTATTTTAAGATTTATAATATTTTAAATGCCAGGATTACTCTTACTCATTTCCTTGAAAACCATTAAAACTTTTACTTTTCTGTGGCATTTCACAATTTGGTCTTAGAATCCCAACATCAGCCATATAAAAATGTTACAGCAAACTACATCTTGTGCATAAAGATCTAGTTTCTATTTCGTATGTAAGGCCTGGTGCAAAATCATGTGAGACTTGTCCATTACATTCAGGATGCTCCTGATTAAAAATCCAGCCCCAGCTAACACAGACACACCTTCTAACCGACGCTCTACTTCACATCATTGCAGTATTCTGGCACCAAGTTCCATACTTTAGGCAACAACATCTCCCATCTTTTCTGTTCATCTTTCCTTAATTCACCCCGCATTTATTCTTGACTTTTAGCCACTATTTTGGGCTCACAGTTTCAGTTTCTTCTAAGATTTACTTTTTTTCCACCTCACTTTACCTAAATCTTTATTCCAGCATTTTCCCTTTCCTTGTTCTTCCTTGCCCTTCTGTCATCATCCTTTTGACTGCTCTTCTCTGTGTTTTAAAAAAATTTGTCCTTCTTATCTTGATTAATCTCAACATGTAGAGTCTGAGTCCGCTGCTTCTGAAGTCAGTAAGCTAAGGGAAGGATTTGACCAGTATAAAATGGCCTTGATCCCATGAATTTTGTGAGTATGAGATATGAAATACACACAAAAGATATCATATATTATCATTTTGTTTTCTAATATGTACATAACATGGAAACAGCAAAATAACAGATGCTTTTCTAATAATCATAAATATAACTGCACTCTTAGCATAGACCCTGAATAGTTGTGTTTGTTCATAAGTAGTAAGGCCACAAGTGTGACAAGGATTTGACCTGCATTACACATGACTTTGGCTTTTTGATTATGGCACATTCTTATGAATGAATTCTTCTTTTTTCTTACACAGTTTGGAGGAGGAAAGGGTTAAGAGGTCATAGAAAGCAGGGATTTAGAGAAAGCAAAGGTATTTGGATAAAACCAAACAAGTACCTTAATTTGTTTGTGTTTTCCAGTATTTCTGTCTGTTCAGCCTGGTTACTTTAGGAACTAACCTGCAAAGCATTTAATTTTAAGCATATAACCAGGTTTAATCACACGCTTAAAATTAAATACATGTTTTGGTTTCATATTGAACCAAGGCCTATGGCCCTCTGACTGACTTAAATGGATTAAAATATAATTGTATTTCCATCAAATACAGTTTGTGCAAATAATGCCAGGCAGTCAGACTCCTCAAAACAGATACTTTTTAATATTTATTTGTTCCTGAAGCATGCTCATCCCTTTGGTATATCAAATAAGGGGGAATGAGGAAGAAAATTAGCAGACAAGGCTGAATTAGTTAAAAATGAAAAAATAATAGTGCCTTATTATGTTTGCTAGCTAGCGTGTGGCTACTTACAGAAAAACACTTTTCATCCACAATAGATATTACCACATGTGCATGTATTTATACATATCTTACAGTTCCTGCATTTCTCTTTTGCTCTTTTAATTCAGTTTTTAAAATGTGCCAGACAAGCAGATACAAACAGGACCTTGTTTGATTTGATTAGGCTACAATGGAGAGTTTGATTTCTTTCCAAAGTTTTCCAACAGTTAACCTGAAATGTATCAAAGCAACTTCCATCTCTTGTGTTTCTATCAAGTTGTCCCAATTTCTTAATTTCACCAGATCCCATGTTGCCATGTCTTTGAAGTTCATTTGTTGTTCATCATTATTTTCTTTCTAGTGATTAGTTTAATAGACACTCAGACTGAGAGTGATTTTGGGTTTATCTGTAATTTATTCTAGTAGAGAATCTACATGCTTATGCAGAAACACTATATTCTATAATTGAAGCATGCAGAGATCAGGATGTTAACATCTTTGGCACTGAGTACTGCAACACCATATCATAATCACTGTATTACTTGATGTTACTGCAATGTTATTAAATTGGAATGTGAACATGTACACAGAAAATTATGAAGTCTGTAAGATACTTTGATTGTAGAGTAGTGCTAGACATCATGTGCTGAAAGACTTTATAATTAAAATTATGAGATCCTGAACACTCCCTTTCTAACAAATACTGCGCAATTTATCATTAGTATTGTTTCACAGAATCAGTCTTGGTTTAAGAAGAAACAAAGCGAAGCTCATACCAATTACAAAGCCAAATGTCATTTATTTTTAATCCATTTCACCACATGCACAGTCATTAGCTTTGCCTCAAGGTAATGATATTCATATAAATATTGCAAAATATGTTTTCACAACTTTGTATTTTTCTTAGGATTTTTTTCCAAAATGAAGAGGAACGGTCAGGGGAAATTGGCAAAGAAATTATGCAGCAGCCACAAAGTATTTCTTTAGTATCAAAATTCAGGCTTTGCTGAACCTTCTTTTGAGACAGCATTTTGTCTACTTAAAAGTTCAAGTAGGAAACTAACAGGCAAATCCTTTCATCCCATCGAACACCAGGCTTGGCACATGGATGGTAAGGCAAATGTTTCCTGAGAACAGAATTTCCATTGAGACAAACCTTCAAACTATAATTGCAATCCACAGGGGTGCAGGACAACTGCCAGAATGGAGGGACTCTGTATTGGCCAACTTGCACAGGCAGCGTCTTGCCGTAACATCCTCATCTCTCCTGAATCCAAAGGGCCACTGTAGAGCCACATCAATACACAACTGAGAACCTGTCCAATCACATGAGGCCCCAGAAAGATTTTCTTTCTGGCACTTGGAGCTACGCTAATCAGGAAATTTGGCTCTGAGAGAGGAGTAGAAGGAATCCCACTTCATAAAACAAACTAAGTGAACACAAGGGAAAAGTTCTCAAGCAGGAAAATCTCTGACATGCAAAGAAAAGTTTAGGGGACTTTTTAAGCAAGTAACATAGGAAGAGAGAATTAAAAAAATGCTATGTACCAGTTCAAAACTGTGTGAAAAATTGTTAGCATTTTGAGGAGCACCATATTAAAAAATCATGACAGACTGCCATGTTCTCAACATTGCAATAGCAGTGGCATATGTGGCTTTCCTGTTACGGTTTGATGCAGAATTCAAAGCCATTAATCTATCTTTGATAACTCTATAAAGGTTACTGACATTAGTGGTTCACTAAATGACTGATACTAAAACATTTGATGAAGAAGAGGAATTGTTTTCAGAAGCAGACAGACATCCTTCGACAATAGCCCATAAATCCTTGCTGACAGAGACACAAACATGTCAAAAGCTCTAAGCTTTACATTTTAAGACTTCCCTGTTTCTAGGGCCATGTCTACACAGTGATATGTAGTGATACCTGATCTCGCTTCAAATGCATTTATTAGCAGACTTGACAAGACAGTGTTCAAAGTCTATATTCTTTAGCTGATCCTAAATGTTGAGGACAAGTAGTTGCTTTCACTTTGTTTGCTCACCTCTGCTGGTGCCTCTGTCATCTCTGGTAACTTGGCATTACTGTAATGGCAATATTTACAACTGAAATCCCAAATGCAACAGAAACAAATCTACGTACAGATATTTTTCAAGTATAAAGTATCGTTTAGTGTCAAAAACTTCAAATTATTCAACTATAAGCTATGTAATTTATTCTTTTGAGACCTCATGTGCAGTCCAAAATAAAAAAATACACTGTCCTTAATGTGAGAAAAAAAGAATTTTCCCCACTTTGGTTAACAATGACATTGTTGGTGAGCTTTTTACTTGCAATCATTGCACTATTGGCCACATCTCCTGGAAAGAAAAAGAGATGAGTGTTTGCCTTTGCCTTATGCAGAACATTTAACGTCAGTAAAGCTGGGTATGGCACACAAACAGCTAATATCTATTATTTTTAATTTCGACAGCACTCTTTGTTAATATCACAAACCATTGTAGAATCATCATTGTAGCCCACATTCTTTACCATTTTTATAAGTAACGGTTGTTTTGTACAAAAGGTTAAACTTGACACTTGTAGACACCTCATTCTTAAGATGGAAAAACACATTGAAGACAGTACCGCCTCCTCTAATCTGCTGACATTCCCAGGCCCCCTCCTGTACTGCCTTTCTTTTCACACTTCTCTTTCTTCAATGCAGCTTTTAGAGAGAACAAAAAAGAAAATTTTCCACGCCTTGACATTAACAAATCTCTCTTAACACCTCACACCTCTTCACTTTCCACTGCTTCTTTTTCCAACTAAGCTAAATGTCAGGGAGAACTTCTTTCTCTGCTTACCAGATATGCCTTACCACACTCTGTTCTGATGACTCAAAGAATAGCCCTTGGCTAAACTGTTACTGATTTCCCAGCACTTTGAAATAATCAGTCATCATTCCTTCCAAGGACTGTCTTCTCAGGAATATTGTATTTCTTTGACCAAATGGTCCCTCTAACCCTCTGATTCTTTCTGCAACCTTTCTTTATAGCTCCACAAGCAAGACCAACTATTCTGTTCATACACAGTAACTCCCAGAGCTTTCTCTGGAATCTCACACTGTCCACATTCTAGTTTCCTGATTTTACTTGCAGAAATCTCTAAGTCCAGCTAGCTCGTGGCTGGGAAATTAGTCTGATACAGATAAACATTGACAGACACACACTTTTGACAGTATAATTTGCATTTGCGGAACAGAAAAGCTAATCCTTTTGTCATCAAGGACTGTTTTCAGCAGAGAAATTTCCCAACTCACCATAATGGGAGACATTCAACTGGTATATGTTTAAATACATGAGATTCTAAAGGACAGAAAACAGGATAAAACTTACTGCTCTTGCTACCTCTTACTTTGAGTCTCCTGAAAATACAACCATATATTCTAAATGAGTCCCCCTAAAGGAGGGGACACAACACATGTAATCTAGGAAAGTATTCAGACCCAACAGCAAAAATTGGGAAGGATACAATCTAACTTGCTCACATTTTAATTGAGCTGGCTATTCCAATCATTCAACCTGCCAGTTTGATATCACACAGGACATTCTGCAACACCCCAACATCCTAAGACAGAAATGTCTGCTCTCTTGCTGGTGTCAAATTCCCTGCTGCTGATCCCATCTGCTGCTTTAAGTGACATTTCTGGCAAGCACTGTTCTAGATTAATCTCTTGTAAAACCCATCTGCCTTTTCCCAAAAGAACACCAAGTGCTTTCTTCTGCCACTCAGGGGAAAACATGGTAAGAAAAATGTCTTTCCTCCTCAGCTAAATGAGTGCTAAAATGATTGAGGCTCTGTTTTTACTCTTACACACCCTCAGTTTCCATCATGTCTGGATAGATGTTAAGATACACAATACTCCCAACTCATTCATATCCTGAGGTTCATCTTTGTCTTATCGTCTACATTAGATTTATGTATTCAGGCATCTCTAGACTTAAATAAAAGGAAAACCATTAGTGTTACCTAACTCAACTTCACATCTATCTAATTTTGTTCCTAAGGTTCTTTGGAAGAAAGAGATCTTTCTCCTAATTTCCCTAGAATTTCCTAAAGGATTTCTCAATGCCAACTGATGTCAGTAATAATGAACTAGAAAATGAGCAATCAATTAACTATGTCACTACATTATTTTTATTTCTATGAAGCAACCAGAAGATTTGTGTTAAGCAAGAAAAGAGATACCTTCCTTCAGCACAAGCAAAAACCAGCATTTGTACCTCTAACTGACTTTTAGCGACATCATATCAGTCTTCATATAAAATGCCACCATCTAGCTCTTCCATTACCTTTCATTCAGAATAAAACTATCTATTTCTTGAAACCTGACTAGCCTGAAAATGCACTTAATAGAGTTGCACACTGGCTTCCTGCGTTGCAGGGGACAGAGCTATTCTCAGTGATACACATTTTATGCCTAGAAGCCCAGTAAAAGGACAATCCACTGAAATGTGTGTATGTGAGCAGAATTCCAATGTAAACACAGAGAGAAGTATCAAGCATCCTTAAAAAGCTGATGAGACTTTGTTTATATATGAATTTTTTTTTTTACTTTATTACATGCAAAATCCCATTGGTATCTGCAAAACTGATTTCATACATAGTTTTCAGCTATGGATATGACTCCTAAAATACCAGCAGGAAAGGAGGCAAAAAAGATCTAATAGTCCTTAGCACATCTGTGCTCTTCCTTTGTTCCTTGAAAAAATCAAAAGTGTTACAAAAGAAAATTTTCACAGCTTTCTCAAATTTAGGTGTACTTATGATATTATATGAACAGAAAGGTTAAGCTTAGCAAAAGAAAAGCAAGATTCTCTGCTTGAATCAAATGCAACATTTTTCTAAAGATTCCTAGGTTGCCATTAGGAATACTCACCACCTCTTCAAAGTTTTGTATATCTCTATACTCTAAGAAATATTTTGGGGACCTCAGTGACACATACAATGATGCTTATATGAGCATATGAGGGAGAATTTCAAAATAGACATTTGAGGTGAGTCCAGGCATGCAGATTGATCACTGCAGTTAAAGTATATAAGAACCTCAAGTCAACTGTGTCACTATCAATTCACTCACATCAAAGCGGTGCTGAACAGAACTCCTCAGTCTTTCAGAAGACTAAAATACTGCTGACTGTACTTAAACCCTCTGTTTTCAAGACCAAACCTAGGCTGGTGGACAAACAATTAAAACTCAAGCATCCCTTAATATTTAGGAGAAAAAGTCCTGCTGTCTAGAAGGATAAACTCTGATGCTCCAGAAGGACTTAAAATGAGAGGTTCCTGTTCTTGTATTATGTTCTCTTAATTGGTGATAGGTATCATCCATAAACTTCTGAGCTTCCAAAACAAACCTGAAATCTCCTAGAGAAAACAGACTTCCTAACAACACTCTTTAAAATCAAGACTCTGAAAAAAAAAATAAGCAGGCAGGTGTTGGCACCACTCTATCAGTATCTACTTATAATAGCTTTATACTTATATATAGTCTTCATGTATATGTGTATTTGCACATATGCAAGAGATGTCACATTCATAGTTGGTAGCTGTAGTTTTGTGACTGACACAAAATTAGGAACACAAATTTATCACTAATCTTCCTAAAGATGTTGCTCTGAGATCTTACTTAAAAACAAAAAGCGAGTTTTAAATACAAATACTCACAGCTTTTGATACCCCTCGGCTAAATTCTACTGATCAGATTTTTAAACTCCTGTTTCTGAATTCTGTGCCCTTTGGTTAGTAGAATTCTACATCAGAATAACATCAGTTCTGCTTGAATAGGGAAAGCAGAGTAGTTCCAACTGTACCAAGAGTGCGTGAAAAGAACCATCAATAAGCACTCAAGAGATGTATATTGAATCTACAGTCATCTCCACAGAATGCTCTTCATCTACTAAAACATACTTTATTTCCCCACTTTTGATGCCGCTTTTGTATTCTACAAAACACTGAGGGTGGCTTTTTTTCTATGCTGAAAAATTCATGCAACTCCTGTTGTCCTGTTTAACATTATTTCCCCATATACCCCTACATGGTGTCTTTAAGATGAATATTTTAAAATTTGCTGCAGGCTTATACAGGGAACACTTGACCTTTACCTTATATTCTGATCTATCAGTCAGGAAACAAAAGGTCCAAGAAGGTCTCAGCCATTAGGCGCTATTGCCCTCTCTTGGAACAGTTGTATTCATAGATATGGGTGAGTGACATGAATTGGGGCATCTTCATATTTTTATCCTTTGCATTTGCCTTCACGGGTAAAAATGCCAAGTGCCAGTTCACATAAGCAGCTTGTCTGACTCCTTGCCATGCTTTTGTATATTTTTATTGACAGGTAGAGCATGACATCAAAATGGCTCCCAAAAGTTTTTTGGGGTTTAATTGGTTTTATTTTTAAAACAAGTCTTTGCCTGTTAGAAATGATACTCATAGAATGAAAGATGTATAAGAATGGCACAGCTTTACCAAAGATGAATGGAAGAGCGCAATAACTCCATTGCTATGAAGGAGCTCGTCTGAGTGGAAACTTGCTTAAGGTTTGCCTTTGTTCCCTTTCTGAGTGTTGGTATTTTCTAGTTTTGGGTATAAATTGGAATAAAAACTCTAAGCAATTTCCCTAGAAAATTCAGCCATCACACTAATACTGAAGAATTTATTTCCGAGCTTCACTCCAATGCTGGGCCATAATTATTCCACTTGACTGTGATATGGTATGGTTTATATAAGTGGAGCAAAAGCCACTTACATAAACTTGTTCCCAGGTTTCCTCAGATTCAGAGAGCCACAATTCACCAGTAAGCATTAATTTCCACAAGAAGTATGGGTGAGGTGAGTAGTTTCAAGTGGTCCTTTTCCAGAAGATGAGGCTTAGTCAGCTTAGTCAGTGCATGGCAAGAGTTTTGTTCTGTAGAAAGACATGAACAAAATGAACTTTCCTACATACTCAGAAATGAGGCTTTAACAAAAGCCTGTAATAGTAGGGCAGACTTTCAGTTACGGAACAAATCACATCTCTAATAAATTTACTCTGGTTTGGATTCTTTAGTGAGCCACTCTGAGCTTGAAATGTATGCTAATGAAATATGTAAAGGTATCATGGATGCCCTGTTACTCAAAGAAGCATAAAATAAATGAATACATGTTCTCAAAAGATGGGGCCAGTGCTTTTGGGTAGTCATTCATCAAGCAAGTGCCCATTGGGGGGCATTTGGAATTTCATATTTGATGATACTCCTCCAGTGTTTCATTAGTTCTGTTCACTTAATAATGTCTTGTCTAAATGATCACTTAAATTTTTTACAGAACCAGATTCCATTCAAAGAAGCCAGTCATGCAATACTAAAGGCATGTGGCTTTATAGCTCCTAGCAGCCATTCAAAGGAGTGGAATCCCTCTGAAACTCGATGGAAATTTCAGTGGGCACAAATGCAACGAAATATTATTAATTTTGCATTACTTTTATACAGAGCAGGTGTCTCACTATAAAATATTCCTACAGGTGCTGAGAGAAGATGAACCATCAAGACAAGATAACTTCACTTTAGAACATTAGGCAATTGAATTAGGCAGTATAGACTCTTTCCCTGTGTCTTTATCTGGGTACATTTTATGTCAGTGGAGATCCACACTTACAAAACAAAACCCTCCAGCAGATATGACTTAAAGAAATAGGGCATTATAATCACAAAACACTTGAAATAATCTCAGTATTTTCCCCCTCAGGTGAAAACAGTTGTGGAGGATGGGATTGTCATGTTTTACTCATGTGCTCAACCACAAAGTAAGAACTGTCTGCTGGTTCACAGAACAACTTTTTCCACATATAAAAGGCTAAAAATATAAATCCAAAGAGCCTAGATGAACGAGTTAAAATTCCAGTCTCATTTAACTGAATTTACCGATTTAACCACTGGTTTCAGTGAAAAGTTTCACATGGCATTTATACAACTCTAGCCTGACCCACCTTTCTTTCTAACACTTGCCATGGAGCTTTTCAGACAAATTCATGCATCAATACCATAATCATTATTCAGTCAAGTACCCGAGGGGGTGTGAGAGCAGAGGAAGAAAGGAAATGGATACTCAGTGAACCTCTGCAATTCAGAGATGCTAATAAGCACAGCCGTGTGGAAAAGAACAGCAGACTTGCTCTGCCTCCTCCTCAGCAGTCAATGCTCTCTCTGTGGACCGACCACAGGCTTTCCTCTTCCACCTTTCTCTTCAAATGGAAGAATTATTCTGAGCCAGTACTCCAGTGTGAAGTAAGTGTTCGACTGAAAACAATGCTGGTCCTGGGCCTCTCACAGGAAACCTCCCAGCACAACATCCTGGATAGGCAAATCACTTTAGTCTGCCATACAAATGTTTTCATTTTCATTTGTTTCAATCAAAGGCTGCATTAGTGGAACTCCAGTCAAAAAAAAATCCAGTATGACAAGACTGTCTCTTTAAAAGAATTCATGTGTTTCAGGATGTAAATCCAAACTTCAGCAGTGAGGATGAATAATGTGAGTATGGCGGTTGGTAACTAGTCCAACAAAATGCTCATACCAAAACTGGACTATCTCTGCCTCTGTTTTCTTCACAAGATTTTTAGGGGAATTCAAATGCTTCAATTTTTGCAATTCCGCAAAAAAAGTTTGTCTTGTAATTGTAAAATAAATACTCTGTACTTTGTAGGTCTTTAATTTTCTTTAGTGCTTTGGCCCTCGAGATGGACTTGAAAAGTTATTTGCATTTAATTACTTTCATAATGAGGATGTACAGCACAAGTAAACATTGTTTATCAACAATACTAACTATATATATAAAATACATAATACTAACTATAGTCAACAAATATTACCATTCTCTACCTGCATTGTGTACATCTATTTCCTAAGATCACTATTTCCTGTTCTGCCAGAACATAAAGGATCCCTTGATTTAAATAAATAAATAAATAAATAAATAAGAAAAAAATAATCTGTGATTTCTATTATTTTCAGTAAAGGTTGTGGGTGAGCTGGATAGTTTGCATATCCTACCATGTTCTTTTGTATGTTCAGTTTTTATGTCTAACCTTCATATTTTTTCAGATGGGAAATTCTAAGCTGGAAAGTTTTTCTCAATAAGCAGTGAAGAAACACTGAAACAGTGCTCTAATGTCTAAAAAATATTGTTACTAAACCTCCACTTATATTTTCAGACTCCCCTGGAAGTAACCTACTCATAAGTGAGTGCCTACATGAGAGAAAAGGGCAATACACTACAGAATCACTACTTGTGAAGAACAACTGTCATAGTCTAGCTTATGAAGACATCTCTGGTTGCTTGACTTTCAAAAAGTATTACAAAAATCTTAGAACCAGCTTCAAAAGTGCATTGGCTGCACTGTGCAGCCTTCTGACAATTTCTGCTCTGGCTCTATTTTTACACTAAAGAAACTCAGAATAAAAAAAAAAAAATTGCTGTGGTTGGGAAAAAAATATATCCAAACCACTGACACTTAGGTAGTTACACTTAGCAGCTTTTCAAGGCTTTGATCACCTGCCACATGTCTGAAGGTGATATATGGTTAAACACTTCCAGCCAAAAGCAGTTTCTGGGAAGAAGATATTATCACTGCAAGAGTAGCAAAGGGGATTGATCATACTGCAGTACATTGAACTGTACCTCTGAGACTTCATATTTTCTTCCTCAATACACAGACAACTGTAAGAATCTGTCCTTATTGTTTTTAATGACTCTTAGCCAACTAAGATTTTTTTTTTTTAAAGGCCTTCCTTTGGCCAAGTTTTGGGTGTGCAGTAAGAGAATTATGTTTGCAAGTAAAATTATTATTACAATTAAATACTAGAGAAAACATTAGAAAAAAATAAAACTGATTACCACAAGCAGATGAATATCTACAAAGATATAGAGTTACTAAAATTGGATGCAAAGTGATCACTGGACTTCATTTTCAGAACAACAGGGTCTCAAACTGACACAGATAAAAGGGTAAAATCGTGATCCAAAGCACACTAATGTCAATGGAAAGATTGATCAAGCTCTAATTTCCATGGACAAAGATGAGACTGGGGGCAGGTCAGCCTTCAGAGAATGGATGGAGAAATAAATTACTGAAATGTCAGCTAAATCACAGATTGGAAATGCATCAGCTATTCTGCGGTAATCGCCCCAGTGCAAAGTATTTGTTCCCTATAAAAAGTGTAAAATAAATTGCTTGTGCTCCAATAATAAGCATTTTACTTACATTAGCCTTAGGTGTCTAAGAAAGCCATACAGATATTTGCCAGATACAAAGGATAGGCTGCAAATTGACACCTAGTCTATCATACTTTAACCTATTTAAATAGCCACACCCTTTCTTGCCAACATATTGTTTGTCCTCACTATCACAAGCAAAGGTAAGAATTCTAACAAAAGGTCAAAAGCTGCCATGGGACTTAAGACATAACCAGGTTAGCCATTCACACAGTAACCATCATTAGAGTACTAGGGGCAAAATATGTGAAACTGAGAGTAGCATAAGCCTTGACCCCCAAGGCGGTTAGGCCAGGTAAAGTCTGGCAGCAGCATGGGGGGCAGTGCTGTCACTACACGTGGGACCCCCAAGGGTTGGGCTTATGCCACCTCGCTGGTCAGGGGCCAGCCTGGGTGGCTGCTGTGTACTGCTGCCATAAGGCTCCACACTGATTGCAACCCAGAAGGAATCAAGCAGGTAAACCCATATACCAATAGCAGACCAGTCATAGCCTCTTCCTTACCCAATTTGACTCTAAATCCTTTAACTGAATTGACACAATTTCCAGACATGATTTTAACATGGTGGGAGTCCCGTTCATGGGAGCTCATTCACATCAATACCATCTAAGACGGGTGGATGGGTCACCTCTAGCCCACAGAAGGGATGCATCCATGCACGTGTTTGATAAATAAACAGTTCTGATTCTCACTTGCCTTTGTGCTGATATCTGAAAGTGCATTTTTCCCTCTTCCTAGGAAAGCCTAGCTGGAATATTAAGCATGCACTAGTTTGCAGGCAGGGAAGTTTGATCAACCAAGGGCTAGAGAAAAACCTCCCTTTTCTCCTTTTGGACAGTTTTCTATAGTGGTCTGCCACAGATCCAGAAAGGTAAAAATAGCCTCCGAATTTCCTTTAGCAGGTGCCATCAATTTTGTTCAGAGGGAGGTAGAGATATGAATCTCAGTGGAACTGAGTTTCCGGCTCCAGAGGCACCTCTCGCTTAATGCTTGGGAAAAAATCCCAACTTACTTGTGAACAAAATAACAACACTGTCTGTGTGCATACTGTCCCACTCTAAATCCCTGAAAATCAAGAGGTTCCCAAATATCACCTATGTACCAAAAATACCCACATGAGAGATAGCTGTATTTTATGACGATTAATCACAGCAGTGACAGAAAAAATCTGTAATCTTGCTATTCAAACTCAAGGAAATCATGTACATCACAAAAGGAATGATAAACAGATTTCAAGATTCTATTAATATGCCATGCCAGCCCTGGATACTCATCAGATTACTACACTACCTCAATTTACCAAATAGTTTTCATTGAGAGGAAAGAAAAGTTTGACTACGTATTCAAAACCAACAGGGAAAAAGAGATTCCCTTTTGTATCTTGAAATTAATATCCCTGAGGTATCAGTACCGGCACTTATCAGTGTAGGGCTGAACCCAGGTCAGCAAATGTCTAGTACCTTTCCTGTGCAGATGTTTGTATTCCTGAAGTTATTTCCCCGGACTATGAGATGAGAAAAGAAATAAGGAAATGGGAGAACTCTTACAGAGAACCACAGACCCCCTTGCACAATGTCAAAAGACTCTTCATCATAGCAAATTCTCATGTCACACATTTTGGAGATTATATTTCAATATTTCTGCATGTGAGCTATATAGACACGATCCCATCAAACTATTGGATTACTAAAAATCAATTTACTATGGGATTACTTAAATACCGTACTATATATCCAGTGACTAACTGCACATAGTGTGTGTGATATTCTGACTTGAGTGAGCTCAGCTGAAAAGGCACCTGCACAAAGCTTTTCAAAGCAACTGCAATAAATTTTACTGGTTGTGGGAAACCTTATAAAAATTAAATAATGTCATGCTTTATAAGCATTTCATTCAATGTGACTAAACACATGGATAACATTGAGGATGATATTTAACTTTTTCCATGTGCAGATTTAATGCCACAAGAAAATTTGAGTCCCCTATTGCTAATTTTCCACCATGTGGTAACTATTTAGTTGGTTTTTTAAACGTTACTGAATTACAGAATTAAATTACAGAGCACAGCAACCACCAGTGGGCGTTGTATGTCCCTCTGGCTTAGCACAGGGTCACATATACTGGCATTAAATCATGACAGTATTCCTACTGCAGTACTGGTTGAGTTAACACAGGAATGAACATGCCAGCTGGCAAGATCACATGCTTATGTACTTCTAAAAATAGAGCACACTAATGTCAGATTTGATTGATGTGACTCCATCAGGTTCCTGTCATTTTTAGCACACCTGTGACAATAACACACTGTACAGAGGTACATATGATGCTGGTGGAAAGCCCTGTCAGCATCCATACCTCAATTAAATCAAGTTAGACTAATTTATACAGCTGTGCAGGTCCAGATGTAAAATGAGAAGTGTCCATGAAAGTTGAGGCTAGAAACATTCACAACATGGAAAACATGGAAAAAGTATGGTGTTTAGCTTCCCTCACAGGTTAGTTTACAACCTTAATCACTCTTTTTGGAGAAAGAAGCACTTTAACAGACCCACTGCAAACTACCACAGGAGAAAATGAAACCATAACCACCAACACTTCATTCCTTCAGTATCAGTGATGGAGACCATTTATTTCTAGTGGATGATCTTTGTTGTCTTTAAAAGTACAACATCTTTTAAAATTAAATTAAAGTTTGGAGATTTTTCTCTACTTTATATACTAATGTACATCAATGTTGTGCTATCTGAATATGTTCCTCAAAAGCAGGAAAATATCTGAAAAATCCTATTCACCCCAAAATTGTGTATAAATATACAGGATTACAAATATACTGCATAAGCTTTATGGAGCATTCTAAATGCTCCTGAAGCATCCAAATGCACAGTTCCTGAATTAGTTTATTTCTTTACTTACCAAGCTTGGGGGTGTTTGAGACAACACTCACAGCAACACAACAGATCATAATCATAATAATAATTAGTATTGATAAGAATGGAACATAGAGTCCAATTCCTAGCCATATGAGCACAAAGGTTTTAGTTATTCTTTTTAGAAGAATCAATGGTAATTAATGTAGCCTTAGCCACGTTTAATTAATTCTCTCCTAGTTGTTGTCTCTCAATATTGAGGAGAGAAAAAATTTCATAGTTTCTACTACCCAGCATTTTTAAAGACATACATAGAAAAAGAGTGAGTAGTTGTTAAGAATAACTCCCAATTATCTGCCATTGTGTTCCCTCTAGACATATTACCTAAGGGAGTAAAGAGAGCAAGGTGTGAGTTTAGTACCTTGTACACTGCTGGCTCCAATTTATACCTGCCAAAACCCTCTGTATTAATATTATTATTAAGAACAGTAAAAGGCACAGGAAAGGATGGAAATAGACCCTCCCCTCAAAAATCATAACCAAAAAGAAAGATGAAATTGCAAAGAAGGAATTAAGAAAAAACATATGGGAGATACCCACACAGAGGGGCAGGAGAAAAGATACAAAAGCGGAAAGGGCAAAAAAAGCATCGAGTAAGTATCCATTCTTATGATTCCCATTTAAAAAATCCTGTTCAAGACATTGTGTAAAGTGCTGAATCCGCTTTCATTCATCTATCAGTAAGGTCTGTATTGTGGAGAGTTTTAGGATAGAAAACCCATTACTTCTGCTCCAGGGCTCAAAGGGGCTCAGTTTCAAAATAGACATTAATTCTCAGACTATCCTTTCACCTAAGCTTGTACTAAGACCCTTGAATCATGTTCCTGTCCTTGTATTATTAACTCCCCATGCATATTTTCCTGGAAAGTATAATGTATATTAACAGCCTTTTGATACACAATTCCACATATTTTTAGATCTTGTTTCAGTTAGATGTTACTGTATTTTACATAGCAACTATTAAATTGCATATCAAACTACTGAAGTATTCAGACAGCATCAGTCTGGCCTTTATGCTTTTTTGTGCTCAATATCAGACATAAACAATATTTTCCCTGGCTAACTATTTTTTGGAATGAGGCAAACATCCAAGACCATAGTATTTTCTAAATATTAATTGGATATTACAACTACACAACTGCTGTGTGGACAAACAACATTACTCTTCTTTTGTTAATAATGCCAAGCTTCCAGGAGCTCATTAACAATCTTCATCTAGACAATCATTTAAGCATCATGTCTGATGAACAGGATATGGGTCAGTGAATTAGCAAGTAGTCTTTCACTGAGACACCACTCAGCAGCTACAGCATGGCTTGTCAGGCCAAGTTGAAAATGAATGCGCACAGATCTCCATTTGCCTCTTGCTCAAAACACAAGTTCTTCCATTTCTTGTTTCCAGTATGACACCATATCCTCCGCTCTACTCCACCAGCCTCTAGTGCTTCAAAATTTCACAAAATACGGAAAAAAGGACTACACAGCATGCATTTATTAACAGTTTCTGTAGAGAGAGGCTTATTTTTCAATTCATATCTAAGATTGTTTCTAATAGGTCTTATCTGACTGTACTGGTTGAAAATCTTAAAATAGCTCTTACAAAAGGAAAGACCATCTTCATGTTACTTGCATTATAATACAAAAGCAGTTCATTAGTACCTAAAGAATTACATCTCTGCAGGAGATTAATACCATTCTCCTTCTGCTGTAGGCAGGATAATCTTTCCCAGAACTTCAAAGCTCCTCCTAGTATCCTGAAGAGGAAAAAGCTCCTTGTAGGTAAAGGGAATTGAGTGTTTCTATGTCATTCTACCATTTCCTTTGTTTGGAAATTTAAAAGACATTGCTTTAGAAAGTTATCTAATAAATCTTTCATTTGTTGTATTATGTTCTATATACATAGAATCTATCTTTCATTATGCAGAAGCCAAAAGGCCAATTTGTGTGTGCCCATCACCACAGAAGAAAAAAGAAGCACAACGAAGCAACTTCTCCCCGAGGAAAGAACATTGTCACAGAACATTGTCATCTGCCTTAAAGAAAAACCAAAGGATTTCAAAGCCCATCCTAGAGATCAGTTTAGAGTGCAGACATTGTAATGGATAACCCAGAAGAATGAAACCTGCAACTTTCTATGTATATTTTATTACTATTTTCTGCATCCTGTAAATATTTGCTGGTTCAATTAATATTGTAATGTTATTTGCACCATGAGTGAAAAGGGAGACATAGTTTCTCATTTCAAATTCCTCTGTCTTGAAGACTACATTGATTGCAAGAGGTTTAGAGATTCTGAGCTCCAAGATAACACATAATGTCTTACTGCAACTGCAATTAGACTGTAAAACAGCAAAGAAATGCTAGTGGAGCCAACTTACCTCTGTTTGAGGAAAGCTTTTTTGTCTCCCTGAGTACATTACAACACCAGGCATCAATATTTATTTATGGGAGGAGGAAGAAGCAGGAGCACCTGCAGATGGATATAGTGCAGACAACGGATGCTGGGCTAACTACAGAAAATGAATGCACACATCTGCTGGCATAGCAGGTGAAGACAGCCAGAGCTTTGATAGCCTTGCCACTGAGCACTGAGACAAAACACCCAACCATACCAAGCAACAGGCTGTGTCAAACAAAGCTTGGACTGATCCAGTGCAAAGGGGAAAAGATGGTGCAGTAGCTTCACAGTGACACTATGCTACTTAAGGTCCTGTGGTTTTATTTCATCTGGTCGAGCTGTTATTTTCTTCACCAAACATCTGTTCGTCATCTCTGCCTCTGCTTATGATCTACACTGGTATAGTGTTGATATGGGAGCACTCAGACTGAAATTAGATACTGAGTTCCTGGACATCCTTCTTAAATCATTTCCTGGCACTACTGCATGAGCTGCCTACAGTACAGATCTAATGCCAAAAGTAGCTACTGCTTTCTGGTTTATATTGCTCTGATAGTTGTCAGGGAAGAGAGCAAGCAGATATTAAAGCTGCAGGTAACTATTTTAAATTACTTCTAGGGAAATAGTACTAACCATAGTTATTCTACAGTACAATGACAAGAATCTTGTATGTATAAGCCTGCACATCAATACACAGAATAGAAGATTAACCTAGATCTGAAACTTTCATTGCTATCTGTATTTCAGTCGTAGGATCTATTCTGATATTTGTATTTAATCCATACAAATGATTAAATAAAGAAATTGTCCCCCAAAGCCAAAAAATTAGCATTGTTGTAAAGAAAACTATAGCTCATCTGCCCACCACAGATGATGGGTTAGGGTTAAGGTGTAGGATAATGTCTGCACATCAAGTACTGAACTCATTACCAAAAACTGCACAGCACACATTTCTATCATCTCCCATGCAAACCCAAGCCTTTATCTTCAACAGAAATGAAAGCATTCTTTTCTATTCCTGGATCTACCTGGGGGAGGGGAGGAAGGAGCAGAGGGGAGTGGAGAGGAGAAAGTAAATAAAAGCATTTACCCTCCAGAACCATCTTCTACCAAAAGAAAAAAAAGGGAGAGATTATAACTGCGGGAACAATTGGTCTTGTCAACAAGGGTTCTCAGATAACACCTTAGGACTTGTTTAAAGTACCACAGATGAGGAATCTGGATGTTTGCATTGTTCTGAGGAAGAAAAGCGGTAAAGAGAACTGTTTAAGCATCCCTACATATAAAACTAAACTCTGCGGTTTGAAGACAGATTGCTTTGATTCCTCATGGCATCACCCTGCCGTTTTTAAAGGTCAGAGGAGCTTGTGAAGCTGAGTGGTTGTTGGGATATTCACCACGTATGACAACTGACTATTAAGCAAAAATAAAGATGAACACTGATTTGTTGAGTGTTACAGGAATACTGGACTGAAGATTGAGAATGGGGAAGTGAACAATAAAAAGTTGAGATTTCTCGTAATTCATACCTGATGGTTTTTTCCTACATCCTGCTGGTGCTCTGTTTTTCACCTTCCCATTTGTTGCCAATCCTTGTGCACTCAAAGTATTGAGAAACAGGTGAGAAGAGTAACAAAACATGGGACAGAATACAAGTCAGGGAGCAGCTAAGAAACCAATGGTAAAAATTGCTTTGAAAAGTAGGAATACTACAGGGAAATAGAAGTTCTTCTTGGATTTCTTCTTCTGCAACATCTCATTACCCTCAAACTGAAAGTAGATCCAGTGTTATATTTTTATCTACGACATCACCTGTTACCATCAGATTTCTCAATTGTGTAAAAACACCTGCTGAAACCACTGCATATCCAGTCATTATTTCCCTTTATCTTCATATAGGAAACACATCTTCATATGTTAGTGTCATAGGTTAGCAAGCATAGTCCCGGAAGGGACGTCCTTGCTAAGGGGTGCTTACAGTTTCCTCTGGGAACTGATAGAACCTATCAGCTGGCCAGTTTGAATATGGACAATTCTCTAAGCCACTTAAAGTTGTGATCACCTCTGTGATCCACATTTAAGAATAGGCAAACTCCCCCTCCAAGCTCTCTCTCGTTTCCGGCGCTGGCACAGGTGGCTGCAGGGCCCCGTGTGGGGGCCAGCGGGCCCGGCCAGGCCCTGCTTGGGCCAGGCCAGGCCGGGCCACGGCCATCCTGAAGCCATGGACCTGTTCCAGCCATGGAACCCCCCCCACTGCCTTGCCGTGGGCAGCCGGAGCGGCTCGGCTCTCCCCCCTCTCCACTGCGATAAGAAAAATTCAACATTCCAGCTGCAAAGCTGCAAGGCCGAGGTGAGATTAACCCTTTTTATTGCTGTGAAGAGCTGAAAACCTGAGGGAAGAGAGAGAGGAGATGCTTAAAGCTGAAATTCTGTTGTGAAGCTATGATATATCAGAGTATCCTGTTGTAATTCCATGAAGATATGGGGGGTGGAGTGTTCAACTCGTGAGCAAAAGCACCTGCGCTGAGATAGGCAGATGCTGACGCAGCTGTAATTTCATGAGAAGTTTGGACAGGGAGAGAGGAACCAGATGAGGACTTCTGCTCCAAACGGGAAAGGAGAAAACCTCAGTCCGTAGAGATGAACCAGATGAGGACTTTTGCTCCAAATAGGAAAGGAGAAAACCTCAGTCCCTAGAGATGCTCCCAGAGATAGTCCTAACGATGAAGATGATGAAGACCCTTTGCTCCCAGGGAAGGAGAAGGGCCTCTGTTTTTGTTTCTGAACGGCTCAACCTTAAAATTATACCCCAAAAAACTTCAAGAGTGGACCCTCGAAAGCAGTTGCGGGAAAAGCTGCAAGTCGGGGAAAAGGACTCACACGCAGGCAGAGAGACTCCTCTTCCTAAATGGACTGAACAATATTTGGAAGTGGGCGGCTGTCTCGTTGTGATACTGTTTTCATAGCATGAGCAAGAAGAGACTTCTCTTTCTAAATGGACTGAACAAGGTTATTATGGAAGTGGTAAACAGACTGAACATCTTAAGGGTTGTCTTTGAACATTGTCAGTGGGAGAAGGGAGGAAGGTGGGGGGAGGAGGAGAGTTCTGAAGGTGGTATAATTTTTTTTTCCTTCTTCTTTTAGGTCTGTTAATAAACTTCTTTATATTCTTTCAAGTTTGGTGCCTGTTTTGCATTTCTCCTAATTCTTATCTCACAGCAGATAAACAGTAATGAGTATTTTGGACCAGGAAGGAAAGGAAGGAAGGAAAATCTGCATATGCTAGGAAACATTTCTTTCCCAAGGATAGTGCAACACTGGAACAAGCTTCCTAGAGAGGTGGTTGATGCCCCAAACATGTCAGTGTTTAAGATGCATTTGGAAAACAATAATATGCTTTAACTTTTGTTCATCCCAGAGGTGGTCAGGCAGTTAAACAGGATGACTGTTGTCCCTTCCAGCTGAACTATTCCATTCTGATCTATTCATATTTCAAGGAGCAGACTACATCATACTTTTTCTTTTTTCTAGCTTCCCCCTCTGAAACTTTTTGTTCTGTAATTCAAGCACAGCTGCTCTAGGCAAAGAAAACAACCCTTTTGCTCCAGTTAAATAAATAAGTAAATACAAAAAGCTGCCTCCCTCTCCATGTTTCTCATGTGTAATCTTAAATTGGTAAAGAGTTCGCATCAAGTCATGCCCTGCACGTATTTACAGGATGTGGATGTGTGCATGCACTAACAGGCTCAGGCATATTGCTGTACTACACATCTAAAGCAGTGCCTCAAGCTAAATTAGAGAATTTATCTTTTGCTTTCTGAGACATACAATTATACAGTAGGTTTGGGTTGGACAGCACTTTTAAAAGTCATGTACTCCAACCCTCCTGGACTGAGTAGGGACATCTTCCAGTACACCAGATTGCTCAGAGCCACGCCTAATCTGATCTTGAATGCTTCCAGGGATGGGGCATCCACCACCTCTCTGGGCAACCTGTTAAAGTGTTTCACCACCATCACTGTAAAAGCCTTCTTCCTCATATCTAAACTAAATCAACACTTCTTCTGTTTACAACTATAACCTTTTTTCCTATTGCAAGAAGCCCTCCTAGAAAGTTTGTCCTACTTTTCTTACAAGGCCCCTTCAAACACTGGGAGGCTGCAATTAGATCCTTCCAAAGCCTTCTCTTCTGCAGGCTGAACAAGCCCAGCTCTTTCAGACTATCTTCAAAGCAGAGGTCCTCCATCACTCTGATCATCTTCATAGCTTTCCTCTTAACCCAGTCCAACAGGTCCACACCCTTCCCTTGCTGAGAACTTCACAGCTGGACTCAGTACTCCAAGTGGCATCTCACACAAGTAGAGCAGAGGGACAGAATCCCCTCCCTCGCCCTGCTACCCACACTGCTTTGGATGCAGCCCGGGACACACTTGGCTTTCTGGGCTGCAAGTTCACATTGTCAGCTCACGTCCAGCCTCTCATCCACCAGCACCCCCAAGTCCTTCTCAGTAGGGCTGTTCATGATCCGTTCATCCCCCAGAGTCAAGAAACAAATTATGCCTAAGAGAAAAATAAAAGCGTGTAGCAGCGGCTGCTGTGAAAACTAATAAATCAGAAGCAACCACTGCTTTAGCTCAGTTTGTCAAGTACTGCTTTTTAAGTGATCTTTGAAAGACTTGGATAGGCTGAATAGCCTTTCTTTGATCACAGGGGATGAAGCTAAATCTATTTTGCACAAAGTTAAGTAGCAGAACATCTTTGATGTCGCAAAAGGAGGTGTGGAAGACTTGGGATAAAGATTAGAAGGTCTTCACAGAACTAGCTGTTATCAGACTGTGATCCATACCATTATTCTTTATATAGACACTGTTCATTCTCTAATTACCACAGGATAAATTTGTGTGCAGGCTTAGAGTGGGCAACAGCAGCTATGAACTACTTGTGCATTAACACAGTTGTAACCCAAGATCTATGTCACACAGGTATTCACCTAGGGACCAAATACAGTTGTCTTACACAAGATTCAAGGTACAATATTAACAGCTTGTCTGTGTGCCTACACTTACAAAATATTACCCCTTTTCTTGTTTGTTTTCAGAGACAGTCAGCTGTGGAAGCAGAGCCCATAGCCCTCCTGTGGCCTATTGCATTGCCTATGCAGTTTCCTCAAATGGCTTAATTATGTACCCTAGGGAGATTTTAACATCTATTAACTCAAATTGTTAACTGTTTACAAAATCCTACTTGTATTACTAAAACAGTTTAGAGTACTTGTTACTGCATAAATGATGAGAGTGTATTTTCCAGGCTCTTTTATGCCTGATTCACATCAATCACATCCAAAGACAAATTGACACAGGCCCCAGTAGCAGAACTGTGACTTGGTGATCAAGTTGCAGGAGTTCATGCATTTAACTCTGAAAACCCTTTTATCAATTCCTATCTGTTGGCCTAGAGCTGATTATCTAACAAAGCAAGAAGGATTTGGCCCATTGTGTGCTCCATTTTGGAAGCACACAACTGGATTGCCAGCATAAGCAAATGTTGGCAGTGTTTAACTCTGACAGGGATGCTCTGTTACATATGCTATGGGACTGTCCAAATCCCTGGAAGAAAATAAAGTGCCAGTGTTTAAGTAACCAAATATTTAAAAAATCCACATTTGTTTATTTTAGAAGCTCTAACTGTACTCCCAAGGATAGCTACAGCACTAGAAGAAGGCTGTTCTGAGAATAATCCATTTTTTTATAAGAAAAAGTCTTATGAAATAAAAATCAACAAGAGAATTTCTCATATTCCTTGCAAGAATTAGCTCTGAACTGAAATTCTTAGTCTTTGAAGGAAATTGCCTTCCATCTAGAGTCCTGGATTACTTTTATTGAAGACTGAACCTTCCTCATTTTATCACCTTAGGTATCTTCTCGTACTGGCTGTAAATCACAAACTCGGAAGAGAAGCTGCATCTAAACCACATTTACTGTGGCTTGCTTGTCTCCATTTGTTTAAATTGCCTCCTATCACAGACTGGCTGAAATTGGTCCAGGAATGCTGAACTGTAGCAAATATATGTATATTTAACAAAGTGGGCTGCAGCTAGATGAAAGTTATTAACAAAATTATATTTATCATTTGTCTTTCACAAGCTCATAAATACATGCCCTTCTTTCTGTATCTTACAATGCTCTAGAACAGAAAAAAGTTGACTGACCAGCCATCAGTGCTAAAAAAGACATAAAAATCTAAAGTAAATCATAAAATTCTAAAGCAGTATACGCTTAATTTCATTTACAATGCTTATCAATATAACTCATTTATCCTCTCATCTAAACTGTCTAACCACACAGTAAACATTTCAAGAAACTTTTTTGCCCTTCTTGCTAAAGCACTTTGAACAGTGTTGGATTTCAACTAATATCAATAACTCGTAACTAATGTTTACCTAAATGCAAGTACCCAAAGGGCTGACTTGGAAATGGATGGCCTATTTACTTAACTTGTGATGAGTACAAACATTCAGTCTTTTAAATTGATTTATTTCTAAACATTCATTCTTCCCCATTTGATTTTCTGACAAGTTACCTGTAGGTTAATAGAAAGGTAAAGCTGGAGTAGTCAGCTGCAGAATACTGAGCTGCAGGAATTTTACTGTAAATGCAATTTCAAAGACAAGTCTTGCACAAGCTTCCTTTTCATTTTCTAACATTTACTTTTCTTGTCTTGAATTGCTTTCAGCAATATTCCAACATAATGAGTTTTTCTCAACTTTAATACTCGCTGAAGAAAAAATTCACAAGAAAGGCAGATAATGCACCAGTCCTGGACTCCAGCTCGGGAATCATCCTGTGGCAGTACGTACAGCTGTAAGGCACGTATGCATCTTGCATGGGACCAAAGCACCTTTTCCCTTTCCAGGAATCTTCTGGAGTGCTACAGAAACCCTTTCTTCTCCAGAGATCGACAGTTTTAAACAGAAGACGTGGCAAATTCTCTACCTTTGGAAAGGTATAACCCAGCACTCAAAGGAGGACTGTGGTCCTCTGATATGGTCAGCAGCAATATCAATGCATGAAATTAACTTGGAACCAGGGACTAGAAGTCTTGAAGTTTCACTTAAAATTAAAGCTCTGATTGCAATGACCCCTAAAGATGGAAATTTAGGATTAATACCAGACACGGTAACAGCTAGCTAGCAATGCTGTGTCAGTCTCAAAAAACCTTCCTACCTCACCTCGTCTCTCTGAGCACATAGGTGGCCTACAGCTGCCTGAAGAGATCAAGGGCCAACCTAGGGTGTGTGCTGACACAACCAACCTATTAGAGACAAGATAAAAGTACAATACTAGGAACTGATGACACAATGTGCTCTAATCACTTCCACCTACCTTGATAAAAGAGAAAAGGAAATACCTCTGTCTCAATCATTCAGTTTGGAAAAACTGACTTGTTGGTAAGAGAAAACCTGAAAAATAATGCTTTAAAATATCTGTTAAAAGTCTCTTAATATATCTATGTATGTCTTCAGTATTTTTACCTGAAGGTCAGAAAGAAAAGTAACCAATGATTTTTTTTTTTCTTTTTATCATTCAGGTTCACAAATCATTCTGAAAAATAAACTGTTGCCCAAGCATTTCAGTTTATTCCCATGACTGAAAAAACAGATGTGTCATAACATAGGAGAGAGCTTGAAGAACTTTTGGAGGTAATCCTTTTGAGAATACCAACTATTCCCTTTAGCTGAGAATTTGTATACTTAGTACTACTGCATGAAAAGCAATTTTAAACTAGAGTTTACTTTAAGTAGATAAGAGACCAAAGCCATGTTTCAAAGTGTTAGGACATGTAAGTATGATAACTGTCTTGCCAAACAGAGCTTATCCAAACGACAGTGTGAAATCCTTACTGTTTGCCTGTATTAGTTTTAAGTGCCTTCTAAAAATCAACTGTCATCAAAATACATATTACCAAAAGGACAATTTTTTTTTTTTTCCAATATGCAGTATGTTCAGAAAAATACATACTAAATGTTGTGTTTGTGGCCATACTTGCAGCGGTCTCAGCTGTCTCCCATCTACAAAACAAGTTATGAGGATAGGAATGGAACTTCATTTGCAAAGAAATAGCTTTCAAATGAAGAAAACTCAAGTCCTTCATCTTATTACTAGTGCTGTATGTTCAAGTGCCACAAACTCTAATAGCAACAGGGAGAGAGAGAGAGAGAATATCCCAGACTTGAAGAGACTACAAATTGTGAAGGAATTTCTCAGAGTGTTACATAAAATAGGTCATCAAAACTACTTCTGCATATGAAAAAAGAAAATAAAATCACTTATTACTTTTGCCAGTCAAGAAACCAGTTGAAACTGATTAATGCCAAAAACTGTAATAAGGACCAGAGAAAGCATTTAATTTCCTTATTTTTCTAATAAAGTTCAGTAGTTCAGTGTATTGTGCTTTCAACATTTTTTTTCAGGCTGTTATTCCAAGTTGCTTTGATTTTACTGCAGATGTCACAGGCCTGAGGAAGTGTTCAGTATTGGTTTTACATGGCAATGGATGTGAGGAGAAACCAGTGCCAGCTCCAATCCCACTGCAGGACACAGCTGAGGATATCAGGCAAGTTGGGGATACCTCTGTGACAACTTATTTAAGAAAGGATAAAAAAACATTGCACAGTAGTTATGAGACAGAGAAGTGAGAAAAAAAAATCCCACAAACAATGACAGTGGAGAAGGAAGGAAGGAAAGGTGCTCCAGGTGCTGGAGCAGAGATTCCCCAGCAGCCTGCACAGAAGACTATGTTAAAGAGAAATTCCCTGCAAACCATGAAAAGCACCAGTGAAGCAGGTAGCCCCCGCAGCACATGAAGGGCAACACTGCAGTGGGTGAATGTGCCCTGAACAAAACTGCAGCCCATGGAGAACCCCTGCTGGAGCAAGCCAGCAGCAGGAACTGAGGCCCATGAAGGTCCCAGGTTGGAGCAATCTCTTACTGAAGAACTGTAGCATACAGAAAAGTGTGAGGAGGAAGGAGCAGCAGAGATAAATTGTGTTGGACTGACTGTAACCATCCAATTCCCCATCGTCCTGCATCTGTTGGGGTTGGGAGGGCGTAGGACAATGGAGTGAAGTTGAGCCTGATAAAGAGAGGGGAGAGGGGAAGGTGGTGTTATATTTGTCTTTTTTCAAGCTGTTTTGCCCATGATTATAATGTGTAAGTCCCCATCTTTATCTCAGCCACAAGCTTTTCCATTTTTTTAATTCCTCTGTACTGTTGAGAAGGTAGAGTGCAAGACTAGCTGGGAGGGAATCTGGAAATCTCACAAGGTCACTTTGTCAAAGGTCTTTAAATACTTTTACAGGCTAGATTTCTTTGGACACGTCACCATTATGGATCCTTCTTTTCGTATTAGCAACAGAGAACAACCCCAAAAATTGCACTTACTGCATATTCCTCAGACACACCATGTTATTTCCTTTACTAAATACTTTCATTTGGAACATATGCAGCATTTACCTTGATTTGCATCATTTTACAAACATTTTTTCCCATGTAGTTTACCTATAATTATACACATGCTACACAGAGCTGCACCATCTAACGTGTTTCTTACATTTACTGCTTACTTTGACGGGATAAAATAGTAAACATCTGAAATTGCATGCAGACCTTTGAGTAATTTTTGTAATTGGATACAGGCAGTCTATGGATACATAGCATTTTTCTCATCTGCATCAAAAATTTTAGGTGTTTTATTTGTACCAAATCCCCATTCCAAGTGTTTATGACTTGGTTATGACCAAGAAACAAAACTGGAAAACCTCATCTTCCCATTGTCTATTCAAAATTTATTACACAGTAAGATATCTCACTTTAAATACTAACTACTAAAGCTGGGACAACTAAATTCTTGCTATAGCCATTTTGCTTTCTGAAGAAGTCACATGTTATATTTAAAATCATCCATGTAGATCTTACCAGAACAAAATGATATATTTGATTAAACTGTGAAAATGATAGAACAAACCTGTAATGCCCAACAGCCTACTTGTCTACTGGTACTGATTTGGAAAACAAAATGAGATATTTCTCTGTCAATAGTCTCATCAGAATCATATATGTGAACACAAATGGGTAAAGACTTACCCAGGGTAATGATACCATGGGTGTCCCACCCAGGAATGCCTTTTACAAACTTGTCAAACTCCATCCTAAAAGAAGTTAGTTTTTCTTCTGATTTCCACTTATGTTAATTACATTTCATGTACATTTACAGGCACTGCTATTTACATGCCCACCTTCTGTTACCTCTCTCATCTCAATGACACTGTTTTTATTGAGAAAACATGCAGATAGTTCTGGAGTGCTACAGGATACCTACAGTATCCTTTATCTTCACGCATATAAGCCTTAATTTTTTCCTTAATTTCTAAATTCTCTCCAGAGTGCTTCATCCAGCTAAATACCTATACATTCTCCTAATACATTCAGCAATTTATGGTGTTCTCATTCAAGTTCCTGAGCCCTAGGGTTGTTTAGCCTGAATAAAAGGAGGCTCAGCAGAACCTTATTGTTCTCCACAAGTACTTGAAAGGAGGTTATAATGAGGTGGGCGTCAGCCTCTTTTCCCAAGTATCAGGTGAGAGGACAATAGAAAGTTGTGCCAGGGGAGATTTAGACTGGATATTAGGAAAAATTTTACTGAAATTATTACAAAGAATTGAAACGGGCTGCCCAGGGAAGTGCTTGTGTCATGATCCCCAGAGGTATTTAAAACAGGTGAGGATGTGGCATTTCGGGTTTTGTAGGGAACTTGACAGAGTTAGGTTTATGGTTTCTCTTATGAGCTTAAGGGCTTTTCCAGCCTCAATGATTCTATGATTCTACAGCTAAATGTACTATGTATTCTCTCCTGTAATCGATAAAACCACTATTATTTTATGGTCGAATTTAAACTAAATTTACTAATGATAACATAACCCATAGTTACTTTCTCTAGCCTCTTGGCACGGTAAAGTGTCATATAGAATCATTATCCAAGATTTATCCAAGAATCCTTAAGGTCTGAAGGGATCTCCTGAGATCCAATCCCTTGAGTCCAACTTGCATGCTCAAGAAGGGTAAGCCAGAGAAGGTTGCCAGGACCACAGTGGACTCTTACTCAATGAAAACAAGTTAAAATAAAACAATCTCTTCTTCTTGCAGCACTATCAGACAGCAAAATGATCCTAGAATGCAAGTACTAATAAAAGATAACATAAAAAACTTTTACTAATTATGTATTAGTCATAGCTAATAAAACTCCCAGATCCTGGAGCCTCTAGCCAAACAACTACTCTACCAACAGCATAGTGAAAAGCATCTGTGCTGTGTCTAAAAATCTATCTGCATGTCTGGGGCTTTATAAAAGCACAGTCACTGCAAGTCATATCCAAACTAACTTACACTTAATTTACTCTCAATTTTATCAACTTCAGAGATGAGGAGAGTAAAATACAAAAGCAGGCAAATACTCAGACAGTCATCCTGTTAGAAGTTGCAGTCATGGCAGTAAGCCTGCTACAGACAAACTTAGCACCAAACACAGACAATGTAAATTCAATATTGTCTTAGTATGTATCTGCCTGCTGGAGAGAGCACAACTGATCAAACGGATGACTCAATCTAACATCACATTTGAAGCCATAACTGCTTTTCAGATATTCCTTCAAAATACACAAACTCCATCTAGTCTTTCTTATTGTAAAGCAAGTCATACAGGCAGATTTATTTAAGACCATGTAACAGACTGGGTTTTGATTTTTATATTAGGAGTCAGAAATCGCGTGAAAAAAACCTTCTTTTCATGTTGGTATATTTGTTCTCTAAACCTTAGTTAAAAACAGAGTTTTGATTTTTCTATTTGAAACAGAAGATGGCTTGTAACTGTGCATAGAGGTATACAAATACACACACATTCCCTCCCTGAATGCCTAGCACAATGCAAGAGAAACTAGAAGGGAAGAAGCCTAAAACTTTCTCTTGCTGCTGTGCTGGCACTGACAGGGTTAAATTTAGTGTCCATTTGTACTGCCGGTTCAGATAAATGGGTTTCATTTTATTGTTTACTTGTACTTGATAAGGTTCTTGGATTGATTCTAGTGGCTCACAATGCCTTCCAGGCACAGGATGTTATTCATACTACTGCATCCAAAGCCTTCACAACACAGTGGTTTTCTCAAAGAGAGACAGGCGTTACAAAACTAAAATATCAGCAAAATCAGTTTCTCCATTTTTGTAAAATGAAGAAAATTCTGTGAAATGAAATAGATTTTGTCACAGCACAATAACCACGACAACCAGAAATATCAAGAGAGCTGGAAAAAAAATTTCTGTCTTCCATCAGAATTGGACATATTAAAACAGTGTGGAATCCATGATTCACCTCAGTAATCCGCAGCTATAAAAGTACCTAAACATGTTTCAAATCATAGAAGCTCCTCTTACAGAGCAGAAAAGTATTTTTAACTGAATCAATTAGCAGAAGCAAATCAGGTTCCTATAATTGAAAAAGTATGTCTCTCTCCTCATTGATCTTCCTCTCAAATACCATTAATAAAAATGTCCAATGAACCCCAAAAGGATTTGCATTACCTTGCACTGGGAAATATAGTGAATCTGATTATTTCACAGAAGACTAAATTCAAGACTTTTTGCATCACTGCCTCACCTCGTCACTAACTTTCATAGTCCCAAAATATCTGTATATCTCTGTATGCCTTAATTTCAGGTACTGTCTGCAATAAGATGTACACTAACATCTAATTACCTAACAGAAATGCCACTAGCATTCCTCACTAATAATAAACTATTTTAAGATCTTAATTTTTTTATTAATTCAGAGAAGCCAAAGAACTGATTTTTTATCCTCCCAGTCTGGTGGTTGTGTTGAACCTCCAAGACTGGGCCCATCATTTTGGGGCACATGGAAACTTTTTACTACAATAGCAATGCACAGTATTTTTGCTTATAATCTTATCAAGAAAATGAAAATGTCATTAATATAACTAAGGTATTAAGTATTTTCCTGCTTTTCACACGAGAGAATAGTTTTACCAGCATGAGTTTGTCCCTACATTGCAGAACAAGAGAACCAGCTCTAATTTTATACACATACTCTGGTCAAAATCTTCTAGGATGATTTTAAACTTCTCCTGAAATTTTCTTGAATTTCATCCAGCTCTTTCCTCCATGTTAGCCTGCTGTAAACTGGAGCTTTGGGACTGGATGCACACAGGAACTCCAACATTGAAATAGCAATTGTGTTACAACACCTGTCTCACACATCCTGCCTTCTTAGAGAATCCTACTCCATGGAAATCATCCGTACACTAACTGCAGAAGTCTTCAACACTGACAGCAAATCTGTGAGTGGCAGCCGCTTCACCTGCTACATGGCTTACCAATTTTGTGGCTTAGGGAACGGAGCAAATCACATTATCTCCTCAGCTTTCCTAACTCAGTAGCCTGTATACTCACAGGATGTTAAGGAGACAGTTGTCAAAGTCAATATTGCCATCTGTGAGCCATCACTCACAGCAACTGCTACAGGAGCACTACAGTCATCACAGCAAGTATGACATGGATCACAAATCAGAACCTTTACAAAGGGATTGTTTGCTAGGACTAAACACACAGCCCACAGAGCTTGTAACCTGGTGAGTAGGAAATGCCAAAGAAGGTGTTTTCAATTCTGCCTGTCTTCAGAAATTACATCCTCCCTCCCTACAAGGTGCATGAAGACAACTAGACCAGATGAGGATTCACATCTCTGTATCCTCTATATGTATATGGAATGGGCAGTAGTAACTGGTGTTCCTCAAATCAAATTGCTATTAGTTTTTACAGGCAATCTGAATAGCATCATATGGAAAAAATGGAAGACCTGCTCAGAGCACTGCTCTCACTAGGACTCAAATCCTGGAACATGAAGATACATATTCAAAACCAGACAGAGTAGGGTATCAAATCCTGGTCTCTGACATACTGGATGATCACTTAAGTGGTATGATAAAAAGGTGAAGGATGTTTGAGTCAAGGGATTTATGTCACATGTCCTAATTTAGAAATATTTAAACAAGAATCTCTTTGCCTTACTGTAGAGCAATGTTCAGCACCATCTTCTTACATTCAAGGCCAGTTCTCTTATACCCATGAGGAATTTCACACCTGTGCTTGAGCTTTCCTTTCAAATTAGCTGCTCATCAACTCTATTACTAAACAAACACGAAGCAGCTGTAGCTCTCAGACTATGATTAAAATTAAACCCTTCAAATCCAGCCTAGCTTAGAGAACCTCTGTACAGTTGTTCTCCATTGATTAATTCCAACTGGCTCACTACTAAAACTAATCTATTAAGTCTGAAAAAAAAGTTTCAAATAAAGCCTTTCACATAAATAGGATCCAAATGATATTTCAAATAAAACACAAAAAAATGGTGCCACTAAAATGTTTTAATAAAAATAAATAAACTATAGGTTTAAAATGCTTTTTCTTTGCCTTAGAGCAGTTAAACTGTGGATTATTTTATTGATTCAGCATTCATTGTTTTGCTTTGCACAACACTGGAAAAAACCAGAATAACACCCTTATTGGTCTTCTAAGGGTGGTAATGGAAGATGATAGAACTACAAACCAATCAGCCAACTATCAGCTGCATGCACCACCTGTGGCAAAATACCAAGTGCTTACTAGAGGGCTGCGCTCCAACCAGGCTATAGAACAGGTTTTCGATCCGAACTTCCCAGCACACATACCCCCCCTGTGCAGTCAATGAAATACAGGAAAAGACAAATAGGGCTGATCCACAGGTCTGCATTATCTTGTTTAGTCATGATGTGATACACAGAATTAGAAACTAGAAAGTTACCTACACAATAGGCAAATGAGTCTTCCAAATGAAGTTTCAAAACATTTCAGGAAACACTTCTTTGCCTTTGTAACTTTTTTTAAGAGGAAATGCATCTACAGGAGGATTTCTCTGCTGCTAACTGAAACTCATAAATATGAGCAATACTAATGCAGTCACATACTGTCTTTTCCCTTGTTTCTGTTTTAGGTCAAAAGCTTTTGCCTCAAGATCCATGTCATTTTTTACTGGCATGACTAAAGAGCTGAATCCTGTCCCTGTAATGTTCTAGTTAAAATTACTGGTATTTCACTGGAACGTAAACAGCCCCATAAACATCCCTTCATTCGTATTCTCATGACTCTGTTCTCCACCTGCTTACTGACTTTAGCATTTAAAGTCTGCCAGTATCTTCCCCTCAAGATGGAGCTGGCTGCTGATTGACTTTGACACTGATTCTATTCCCACTTGTCCACCACATCCTATGCTACACACAACCTCTCAAAAACTCAAAAGCTCACAATAGCATTTAACCATTTTGAGATAATAGCCTCATGTGTTATATGATCCCAGCACCAGGGATCTGTCTCTGAGTCAGATGGACACATCATAGTCTCCAGAAACCAGCACACAATTGAGGAAATGCCTGATTCCATTCTCAAGTTCGTAACAGATTTAAAATCTGTGCCAAACTAATGTTTAAAACGATTAAAAAAAAAAAAAAAAAAAAAAAAGAGAGATCTCTATAGCTTTATGGGAGATGGGAAGACATAGAAGGCAAAATATTTGTGAGTTTCAGGGATGAATGAAGGCACCATAGAGCATGCAACCTGTGTAGAGAATCTTACTGCACTTCAGGAAGAGGAAGAGAACGGAAACACCAAGGATCTGCCCCTTCAAACATCAGCCTGGAGGATGACTACATTGCCTTTCTCATGCCAAGAACAGAGCACAATCCCAGCAGTAGCCAAAACCATGTCATCAATCCAACCAGGACTATTCCCCAGCCTTTCTGTAGACAGCACTATGCATCCAGATAAAACAAGTGCTCTGTCACCAACACCAAATTTTATGTCAAAAACATCAAAGCCACCTTCAGCTGACCTCCTTCTTCCATTAGCAAGGGACTCATAAGTAATCTTTAAGAAATCCCACCACCTCCAGGTTACTCTCACCTGAATTGCACCCCCACACTGACATGCCCCTCCATGAACGTATCACTGCTACCAAGGCTTAAACGTCATTTACTCTCAAGTTCATCAACTCAAGGGAAGAGCAGAGTAAGGCACAAAAGCAGACAGCAACCTGTTAGAAGTTTTAGTCACGGCAGTATGTCTGATACAGACAAATTCAGAATTAACACAGACAGTGTAAATTTGATAGGCAGTCTTACTATAGATCTACCTGCTGGGGAGAGCAGAACTAATAAAATGGTTGACTGCTGCTCAATCCAGCATCACATGTGAAGCCATAACTAGTTTTTAGATGCTCTTTTAAAAATACACATCCTTGTACCAAGCTGGGGGAGCTCTGTAACTTGCTTCCACATGCAGGAGAGGAAACAAGAGGTGTCACCTGCAAGTATTCTTAGCATCTCTTATCAGCACCCACACCCTGAGAAGCAGAGAGAAAAAAGACCTAGGACCTTCATCTGAGAAAGGTGTGATAGTTGCTAGGTAAAGCAAGGAAGGGAGTTTCACACAGCAAAAGACTCTTTTCCTTTTTATCCTTTTAGAGTTGTCACTGTCGTTTGGTGGACAAAGGCTCTACTTGCAGGAGTGGGTAGGGATAAGCTGGGTCTTACACTGCTAGAAACCCTTGCTTTTTAATAGATGTCAGGCCTTGGACTCATTTTGATTCCCCAGGGTACTTTTCTTTCTCCTTGCCTTTACCCTGCCAGGTCACAATGTGATCGGTGTTTATGTTTGTTGTCTTCCTGTGTGTAATCTGTCTCAGGCCATAACCCAAGCATGACACAGGAGTCTGAACTGATGCTGAAGCTTTCCAGACTGTTGCAGTAAACTGCATGAACAGTGTTTCAAACAATATTTGAAAATATTATGTGGTTGTGAATCTTAACTATTACACACTCCTACCAAGAAGGACAGTCCTTTACACACTGTGCTAGTCCCTAAGAAGACTGACCTATGCATAAACATCCTCTCTTCTTTTTAATGCCCCAGCACAGCAGAAGAGCACTGAAGGGTTATTAAGTGGCCTGGCTTGAAGGACTCACTCCTTGTCTCATACCACAGGACTACAAATGTTATTTTTACACTAAAAACTTGTTCTACTTTAACAACATGACCATGTTCCCTAAATTCCATGACACTGGGAGGGGTGGGGAGGGGGTGGGGGAATGAACCATTGCTCTTCTCTGTTTTCAGTCTAACTTCAACCACATGCAATTGTTGTCCTCTTGCATCCTGTCCCCGGGTGAGGGGACATGCTCACTCGCTGGGGAGGACTGGGTTTGCTTTGCTCAGAACAGAGGGAATCTTTCTCCCTGTTTCCAGGGGAAAATGAGCTGCAATGCTGTGTTGTGCATAACCTACATCTCTGACCATAGATACACAGATTGCCTGTTGCTACTGCAGGGCAGTATGGTATTTTGTTTTAACTAGACTACTTGTGGCTTTCCACTACATACTAGAAAAAAATCCATGTCCCATTCATGGGTCTGGCAGAGCTAGACATTTTGTCCCTCCTAGAAAAGGCAGTACCAGGCACCTCAGGCAGTGTTGAAACCTGAGCTAGATCTTGGCCATCTGCAACAAACAGCATCAATGGACATTACCAATGTTGAATTCGTCCCCTGGACCCCAATGCAACCAAAACTGAGACCGATTTCTATCCATCACAGGACTAAACACCTGAAGCAGGTCAGGGAGAATTTCAGCTCTACTGCTCTAGACCAATTACAGCAAATCCTCACACACACACCCCCCCTAGGGATTCCACCCTCCAAGCAGGCCAAAGAACAGTAAGACTACGGCTCAATACTCCATTAAGAAGTTAATGGTATAAATTACACCCCATCTACTGTACATGTCAGAAATCCTTCCTGGATTATTCCCTAGGACTCTTTTCCAGCCAGCCAGTACTCTGGGATGCACTGAAACGCCCTAGCCACTCTCAACAGATTTCACCTTTTGAGATCTAAACCAGACCATGCCTTGTCACAACATAGTTTCATAAAGCTGTGACAGCAGAAAGATTATTTTTACCTTTGCCAAATTAGAGTTGGGATTTCCAGGAGCAGGAGCCACCCCTTCAGCAAAATAAAGTTTAATTGGGAAAAAATATTTTGTGCTGCATCTAGACTGTAAGAAAAGCATTGATGTACACTAACAGTATGCTGTGGGGAAAACAGCTTGAAAACAGGTGATGCATACTGAAACGTTCCCTCTCCTTTTCTCTCAGGATCAGAACATGGAAAGATCAGCACTTTCAACTGCTACTCACTTACCTACTGTGACAGGACAAAAGGCAACAGATGTTGCCAATGCAAAGCACTCAAAAATCATTATTCAGGCTCCAAAATGCACAACAATGGCTTTAAAAGCAGAATTTCAAAGAAATACAGGTGTGCTTTTCCACTGTTCTGCATTTCAAATTTTTAAACCTTTACAATCAGGTTTTATGTCTCATCTTCATATCCATGAGGGACAGGAATTCTAGTTTGCATTGTATTTTTTCAGTGGAAGCTAAAAATTTTACATCATTCATTCTTTCAAGTAACTGAAGCTTTAAAAAAAAGTCAAGCAGCATTAGGATGGTGAATGCTGCCATCTCTGGCGGCTGTATTTCAAAACAGTTTCCATGCTGTGTTATGGGTTAGAAACCTTATTTACCTTATTTTCAGAAAGGAGGCGATGATTGTAAAATTGTTTTGTCCTGCTTGTGCTGCTTTTAGAAAGTATAAGACAAAAGGCTGAGCAAACCAGACTAACTAGATATGTGATGGGAAAAATTTAAAAAAAAATTTACAACATATTGATGATGATAGCCCTGATGAGGGCAAGGATTACGAAGTTCTATATTTTCCTTTCATCTCTAACTGCCTCATAATCTAATAAATATTGTCAACATTTGGAGGCTCTCTGGATGAATAAACAAGTAGGACAGTCTGAGTCAGACCATCAAAAATGAACAAAAGTTAGTGTATTTATTTCTCTTTTATATTTGACCCAGGAAGGGGAAAAAAACCCACAAGTGAATCCATTGTAACTTAGATTTTACACACTTACAAGGAAGTGAGTGGACAAGGATAATGAATAGTTCAGAATTCCTTCCAGAGCAAAAACCTTTTTCTATCTTTACCTACACTGTACCTATTCTATATGCAATGGTCTACAGGTCTCCCACCTCCAAAATTGCTAAGTCCACACAAAAGCTTTTTTTACAAGATATTCACTGCCACTGCATTAGTAAAAACCTCCCTTTTTATGGAAGAGCATCTGCATCCAGGACAAATTACACAGAATCGGAAGCTATGGAGGATAAGAGAGGAAAATCACTTATAACAGCTCTTCAAATTCAAACGGGCAATGCAAACAATCATAGCAAGTATATGCTCCAGTTCTGTTAGGGAAAAAAAAATGCAGAAAGAAATTATATGGCAGTCCTAGGGGAGAGGAAACATAATTTACAAAGAGAAAGGGCACAGTTTGATGGCCAGGAGGACAGCAGCACTGAAAATGAATACCCTGCCATAGCTTCATTCTTCTTTTAAGTCCTGCCAATCTGTATCTCCACTGAAACTTTAAAGGACACCCATGTAGTCTCAGAAGAAACGGAGTAAGAAAAATATATAGCCCATAAGGAAGCCACATCCGTGGGGTTGGGGGTTATCCTTGGTAAGTCCCTTCTCAGAAGAAATGCTGTGATGGTGAGTACAACCTTCCCAACTAGTCACAACCACCTGCTTATTTCCTACTAAATCACAGACGAAGTACAAAAAGGAAGAAAACCTTCTTGAAACACTGAATTAAATAAATTTAAAAAAACCCAAACTAGTTAGAAACTGTATTTAAATTAAACTTGATTATAGGCTAACAAAGAACAACCACAACAGCGCTACATATACACGAAATAGAAAATCTTTCCCCATGGATCCTGTGGCTTTCCTAATGAGATACAAACTCAGCCACATATAACAAGGGAAATAAGGCTCACTGGAGACAAGAAAAAATGTGCGCCAGAGAGGGAAAAGTCTGCATATGAACACATAGCACAAAAGAGGTAACTTCCCACAAAAATTCTGTCATGTTTAATTTATAGTTTGTATTTGAGTCTGTATTTTCCATACAGTATCAGTGAATAAGGAAAGGAATTTTCAGCTACATTTGCATCAAACATTCCAGCTATTTGTCAGGAAATGTCAAAAATCATACGCTCAACTTACAGAATCAAATTTCCATCCCATAAAAAATGAAATTACAGTAGAGAGCAGTAGGTTGCTTTTTTAAGAACTGGAAGGAATGCAGTTTGATTGTTCACTCATTACTGCCCTAGATTTACTAGGAGTTTCTTATCATAGACTCATTTCTGCATGAGTGTTCTCCCATCTCTAGTGAGATGGGAATTTATATTGCAACCCTTCCCTTCTTCAGGGAAGTTACAGGTTTTTTTCCTACTTACCTAACAACAGTTTCAGAACTCACCAGATTTCAAACATTGTTGTGATTGTGCCTGTTAAGAATTAACAAATCTGGCCAGTTAAAAAAAAATTTATAAAGAAACACAGACTAATAGACAGAGAAACAAAAGTGTTTATATGCATATAAAAATTTCCCTTAGTACATCAGGATAAAACCCAGACCAATTAGTAGAAAATAATAACAGAATTCGAAGAAGTACATATGCATCATTTGGGATGACAAGCAGAAACCAGAAGGTCTGAGTAAACACCATAGAGAGTTGGCATCTGCATGAAACTACTGTACATTTTCAGTTACTTTTTCATTTATCTTTTGCATTCCCTCAGTGTCCAGCAGAAAGGGATTTTGGTGAGTGCTCACTGACAAACTGTAGAGCAGGATCTCAGTGTCTGGAGAAGCAGATATTGAGAAGGTCTGGCCAGCTAGAAAAACTTCACTACAAAACTTTACAGAGTGACAGCAGAGGAAAGTGATGGAGTGATCAGGCAAAGCAGAAGAAGCTGAGAAGCCAGAGCCAACACAGGGTTTCTGTACCAGTGATGGTGACGACTGAGGGATCTGAGCTGGGGCTCCATCCTGCCCCAACAGGCTGAAAAACCCTTCCTATTTCCCAAATACTTTAAGTATTGAACCATAAGCTGAGCAGAAGAAATGCAATTTTGAGAGTATCTATTTACCTGCGCTAAAAATCTAACACTAATATTTTCGGGTTAAAAAAAAAAAAGAGGCAATTTCTGGTTGCATTTAAAATTTGGAAGTTATAATAAAACCATTTTCAGTATGCAGTATTAAAAATGCTAAGAATCAAATTAGCTTTTTATTTACATCTGTCATGCCACTGTAGTATGCACCACCATGTCCTGGGGATGCTTCAACACTGACACAACTGCTGCTGAACATTATGACAAACCACCACAACATTCCAGAGTATGTACTTTGTTCCACTGGGGAAAAATTAAAATATAGTTGCTCTGGTTCTAACTCACATCAGCTTTCACTCCTTCTGTAAATGAGTAAACAAAACCATGTCAATCTTGGCTGTTACATCAGTCAAGAGCTTTGATATTTCACAAGGGGCCACACTTCTAAACAAGAGATAAAAAAGCACATAATCTGTCAACTTGGCTATCAAGAGAGCTAATTCAGGTTTCTCTGGTTTGGGGAGGTATTTTAATATTTCCTAGCATAACTAAACATAATGGAAGAAAACCCCAAAGCACCC
The DNA here is from genome assembly GCF_017639235.1 of Corvus kubaryi. Lineage (NCBI taxonomy): Eukaryota > Metazoa > Chordata > Aves > Passeriformes > Corvidae > Corvus > Corvus kubaryi. Next base: position 1,750,340 of record NW_024582073.1, read on the forward strand.
AGGTTTGGGTCCAGGCTCTTATGACACTAGACTATACCCATGGATGCTCAGTCTCAGCCCTTCCCTTCCATCAGTCCTGAGTTTCTGTGGGTAACATTGTTTGCAATGATCCCCTTCAAACTTGAATGATGAAAGTGCACATTTTGTAAATGACACCTCAGTCAATCTGCCCCATCTGCATGAACGACAGCAAATGATTTCACTCTTTAGGCATTCAAAATAAAATGCACATGCGGCAAATTCCAAGCTGGCAGGAAAATCCAGTCATTAAAAAAGTGATTTGTTTCCTACAATTGCAAACACAAAGGCTCCATTTATTTTTCAATGCCATAAAGAAAATGAACTGTTATATTTTTTTTAAACAACCACAGCCTGGGCATATTTGAAATGTTTTAATTTCAAAAATACTAACTGGCAAATTAGAGTCTTAATAGCTTTTCTAAAGTGGTACCATTTTAGATACAGTTTTCAGATTGATTTCATCACTTTGCCCTGCAGGAAAAGCTTTTATCATCCTCTGCATATACTGTAATGGTGCCTATTTGTTGCTGGTGTCACTAAATTTAAGATGAAACCTAAGATACATGAATTTTAAATAAAATTATACTCATTAACAAGAAAATATATCTTACATTATGGGAGTCTAACAAATTCTACATTTCTATTAAAATAAGATATTTATTGTCTGACATTCTGTCTTTCCAACTTTCTCTTCATAAAACAGAAGAAGGGAAACAGCAAATTAAGAAAATAGCAAACATCATTGATATAGCCCATCCTAAGAAAGCTTGCAACCACGATCAACTTTACGCTAAATGACCTGCTTAATAGAACTCACCAGGACTGTTCCCTATAAAAATGTAAGCACATGCATAATTCTCTTCAGGATCACAATTATGGAAGGGTCATCTGTAATGAACATAAAACTACCTCCTTTCTTTTCCCCCCAGACTTCTTAATCTACGTTTATTTTTGTGGCTATAGCAACACCTGGTGGACAAAGAGCAAAATGCACATCTATCATATAATAAAAATATATGTATTTTCAAATATAAACTGCTTTATTTGCTCCTGGTTTTTTAAAGTTAAAAATAATAAAAAATTCAAATTAGATAATTCTTAATTACTTTAAAGTTATTACATATCTTATAAATGTTTTTTATTCTTACCTCTTCCTCTCTCGTGTGACCTCTCAGGCAAGTGCTTGTGTACTATGAAGTGCTGGTCATGGTCTCAGTGAACACAGGCCCACTTTTGACGAAAATGTGCAAATACCCCATAAATACTAAGGTTGCACAGTTAAGCAGTCAAAAAATTAGAACCTATCATAAATAAAGTTGTAAAGTTATAGTTAAGAGAACAAAAAGAACTCCTGCAGGTTTTCTCTCCACAAAATCAAAGCCTAAAAAGAACTCAGATCCCCAAAATAACCACTGAAGGGCAAGTTAGCATGCTAGGGTGGCTGACAGACATTCTTTCCTGCTTCACTCATCTCCTCTACGCTTTTTTCTGACTTCAATGTAATTGCTCTCTCCTTTTTCGTATTCCTGTTACTAAAATATTTGCCCTACAGGAATATCTGTTTAGAACCAGCAAAAACGTATTTAATGGTAAGAGACAAATACAGCTGTAACTGTATTTGCTAAAATTGCTCACTGCTGAGATTGGCTTGAAGTGAATTCCAAAGGGCTGGAGACATATGAATATATTGGCTAAAATGACAACTTCCTCCTCCAAGTGAAAGAGGAGCCAACAAGGAGAGGTGCTATGCTGGATCTTGTTCTCACCAGCCAGGAGGGGCTGGTGGGGAATTTGACTCACAAGGGCAGCTTTGGCTGCAGGGACCACAAAATGGTGGAGTTTAAGGTCCTTAGGGCAGCCAGGAGGGTGAACAGCAAGTTGGCTTCCCTGGACTTCAGGCAAGAAGATTCGCATCTCTTCATGGATCTGCTTGGGAGAGTAACAAGGGATAAAGCCCCGGAGGGAAGAAGCACCCAAGAAAGATGGTTAATATTCAAGGATCACCTCCTCTAAGCTTAGGAGCAACCCATCCCAACAAAGAGAAAGTCAGGCAAAAATGTCAGAATGCATGCATGGATAAGCAGCTCCTGGACAAATGGAAACATAAAAGAGAACCCTACAGAGTGTAGGTACTTTCCTACTTACTGGCAGGAAAGTAGCATATCCAACACACAACCACACAGAAAAAGTATTCTGAACTTACCTGGACCAGCAGCTTGATTCAGGTGCTGCTTTTGCTGTCAAACTCAGTGCCCCCAAAGCTCCAAAATGGGGGATTTGCCAAAACCTCCTTAAAGTTCATTACTGTTGCTTTCATTTTACATGGCAAGTGTAACTACTCCAGCTTCACAAATAACAATCCGAGGTAGTGTCATCTTAGGCATGCAGAGAGAAATTCAAAGCATTTTGGTGAGAAGAGGCAGGGTTCTGGATCCAATCAAAGTATCTGTGGAAGACACCTGCAGTCATCCACCAACTCTGGAGTCAAGCTTTATCAACTGGCCGTGCTTTCAGTGACTTTAAAAGCCTTGCCATAACTATATATGCGACTCTCATTTCTTACTTGTAGAAGATACCTCTGAGATGCTGAAAACTTGCAAGCATATATAGGAAATGAACTTGGCTATCAAAAAGAAGCAATCCAATGCAAACACCTCTGTACGTGCACATAAAACATGTACAACAAGCCTTGGTAGGGATAGTAATTTTCATTTAACCAGGTAATATAATCAACAGGTAACTTTTTGGGCACGAATCCCCTCCCATGAGTGTGAAGTAGGAACAACATTTTTGAAGACTAAATGCTACTGTTATTGGTACACTACTCACACATGTGCTAGTAAGGCTGTTCCCCAAGGGAAGAGTATTGGTACCTGTTAAGAAGGTGCTAAGTTAATATAAGAAAAGGCTTGTTACGCGCCAAGGGGGAAGCTTGAGATAGATTTTATTCTGTGGAATACCTAGTGGCTAACAGGATGGGAAAAAAAATGTCATACCTCATTTCACCCCTAGCATGGTACAGCTGGCTGACTTACGACCTGTATCTCCCCTCCCCATCTGGTCTTCACAGGCGTCCCTTGAAGCTTTTACTCCTTCACCAGCATATCCAGGTACCCCGCTCCCGTGTAACCCTGCCAGAGGCAAGGTCTGCTGCCCTTGGCCTTACTGCCCTCACATCCGAGGGCTCTGCTGATGCCCACGTGTTTTACAATACCCACGCACGCACGGGCTGTAGAAGATGCTGTGGGTTCTTCGTTCCTTGGCGCTCTTTGCCAGCAGTCCTGCAAAGCGCAGGCACTGCGCTCACGGAGTCAAGCCAGACTTGGACGGGAAAGGTGCCTAGGGACAGACTCTTTAAATGTAATTTTAAACTCTTCCTGTTCTATTTTCCCACTCAAATTCCGTGCCCTGCGCCCTGCACGTGAGACCACCGCAGCCCGCTGCCGCCGGTCCCGCCCACCGCAGGGCGGAGGAAGGGCCGCGGCGCCGGCGCTCCCGCCCGGCCGAGGGGCGGAGCCGGCTCCGTGCGCCCGCCCTGCTCGTACGCCGACATGGCGGAGTATTCCTGCGTCAAATCCACCAAGCTCGTCCTCAAAGGGTCGAAAGAGAAGAGGTGAGGAGCGGGCTGCCCGCCGCGCTCCCCCTGCTCCGCGGCAGCTGCAGGGGCCGGGACCCCCGGCGGGGCTGATGTAGGGGCTGGGCGGGGGTGAGGCCGGGCCGGGCCGGGCCGGGCCTTCCCTCCGGGCAGGGACACCCCGGGGCTCGGCGGCAGGGCAGGGGGGTCGGGCTGGCAGCCCCTGGCTCCCGGCCGGGGTCAGGGACCCGCTCCCGCAGGGCCTGGGCGAGAGGCCGTGCCAGAGAGAGAGAGCGCGGGGCGAGGGCCGGGTCGGCGGCTCGTTCTCACTTCTTTGCATCTCCCCTTGCAGCAAGAAAAAGCACAAGGAAAAGAAACGGAAAAGGGAAGAGGATGCGGCAGAGCAGCTCGATATTGTCGGTGAGCTGCTCTCCAGAAGTTATGTGACAGTGTGGAAACTGTAGGGGATACGGCAGAAGCTAAAGAGGTGGTTATAGGACTTTGTAAAGCAAGTCTAACCACTGTAGAGTGTATAACTATTTCTCACAACATCCTATTTGTATATTGGGATCTTCCTCGATTCCAGATGGAACTTGTGACACTAATGGAATGGATTCAGATTTTTATAGTAATAAAATAAAAGTAGTATTATCTTAATCAGGTAGGAAATATCTGTAAGACAGTATACAAGGAGAAAATTTTACTGTTCAAAAAATGTTAAAGTTGTAATTCTAAGTTGTGCACGTGGAAAGGGCTACCTTTAGCTTTGGAAGAATTCTGTTAGAGTCAAATGTTCAAACCCAGATTGGTTGGAACAACAAGTCTAAGGATTACAGCTCACGTATTTAACAGTAAGATGAAATAGTATTTCTGTTTCTGTTGTGCTGGAGAATCTAATAAATGGATATGACCCCAAAACTCAGGAGACTGATCCAGAGGGAGAAAATACTTTCCTTGCAAGGTGTCTCTTTGCTGCATCAGCTGAGTGAAACAGCTTGGTCTGTGGACTAACACAAAGAAGGGTTACAGCGCAGAAGCTTGTAACTAGGTATGTCAGCAGGTAGAAGAGCAGGACCTCCTGAAGCAGCAGCAGCAAAACCATTAAATTGGCTCTGGGCTATAACATAATGCACAAAGATTGGTAGATAGCAGTTTTATCTTCAGAACTTAAAATTCCAGAGAAGACATGGAAATATAATCTTGTGCTACTGTAATCAGAAATTGTGATTACTCTATTAATAAACTGTCATGGTTTTGTATTACAGGAAACTGGTGGGCTGTCAGCAATTTTGGTGAAATTACAGGAACTATAGCTATAGAAATGGATAAAGGAGCTTACATCCATGCCCTCGACAATGGCTTGTTTACACTTGGAGCACCACATAAAGGTTTGTTCCAGGCAATTTGAAAGTAATAAAGTTTTAATAATGAAATGCCTGAAAGCATAGAACTAGCATCACTTCAAGGCAGTGTTACAGCTAAAACCAGTTCAGTACAAAAAATGCAATAATTATAGCCAAAGCATGCAGATGACTTAAACCTAATGACTACCAATCAGTTTCACTCATCTAGTTTCATGCTGGCTTATGTGTGTAATAAATTGAACTGCACTGGAGATGATGACCTGTTAAAGGCCATACCACTTGCTGGATAAAAAGCAGTATAGTTTTTATTAAAACTTATAAAATGTTTATGGTGTCACTTGAAGAGTGAAATTGAAGGCAGATGAGTTTTAACACTTATTGCTGCATCCTTGTCTTAATATACTTGTTTGTCACTGCACAAGAGGACTACTAATGTGCTGGGATAATTAGCCTGTTCTTTGAGTTTGAGAGCTGTGACTCTGACACGCACTGTTCCAGAACCCTGACAGTGTGTGTGTTTCATCTCCAGGGTGAGATCAAAGCAACACTGGCCATAATTCTCTTGTTTTGGTTCTGGGGGATGGAGAAGCTAGTAGCTTTTAGAATACTGAGTTGAGTTACCATAGCTGAACCATAATGCATTTTGTTATGAAAGAAGAAGCATTACAAGGAGATTAATGTTTTCAAAGCCACCAGGAGAATTACAAAACATTCTCAACTATAAATTTCTTTACACAATGATCATCTTTGTTTTGTGTCTTGTTTTAAGCACTCTAAATATATGAATATAAATGAGCACCTGCATTGCTTTTTTAAAAGTGAATGCTCAAAAAGGAATTTTTAAATAAATAAATACTTTCCATAGTATTTAGGAATGGTCAATGTTTAATTCTCTTTGATACTGCAGTATTACTAGGCTAAAATGTTTTACATTTATACTTCATACTTAACTAATGAAAAATTCATTCCTCAGATGATGAAGGCCCTAGTCCTCCTGAACAGTTTACAGCAGTAAAGTTGTCTGATACAAGGTAATTACTGTAATGTTTCAAGTTTTGATACTTGTTATCTTTGGATTTTGTGAGAGCACATTTTAATACCCTTGTGAAATATATTGTCTACTACTAAATGTGTTTGTGATGTGTTGGATATTGTGAATTGCGTGAATTAAAAACACTTTATTGTTTTCCTGCATTTTCTCTTTGAGGATTGCTCTCAAGTCTGGTTACGGCAAATATCTTGGTATAAATTCAGACGGACTTGTTGTTGGACGTTCCGATGCAATAGGATCAAGAGAGCAATGGGAACCTGTCTTCCAAGATGTAAGCTGTTTGGAATAGTTCATTTGATGTTGCCAGTGTTTGACTGTGTTTTGAGTTGATCTATGTAGATGGTTTTTATCAGTGAAGTAAAAGCTTTTTGTAATCTCTTTCATATTGTAACTTATGATTTTCCAACCGCAATGCATTTAGTGTTATTGAAAGTTTTTAAATACTTCAATAGCTGCATTTTGGCAGCTATAAGCATCTTAAAAATGAAGGAGCCAGCAAGTCTGGTGACTAGCTATTGAAGTATCCAGGCATAAAAGAACTAAACACATTTACAGAGACTTTTAGTGTATTGTAGAGGATAAATGTTATAAATCAAGGATTATATACAACCTTGTAACACTTAAAATGTATTGTGATATTATTTCTGCAGAGGAAAATGGCGTTACTAGCAGCAAACAGCCGTTTTATTAGATGTAATGAAGAGGGGGACATAGAAGCCAAAAGCAAAACTGCAGGGGAAGAGGAAATGATTAAGGTAATCTATAACTTCTACAATTAATACAGGATTGGCAGGAATACTCAAATAAACAGGTGTCTGTGTGCTGTGATTTCCTGTTAATACAGTTATAATTGCTTCCTATAAGCTGTCAAGTGATACGGCCACAAGAAAGGGCTGCCTAAATTCTCAGTACTTCCTGTAGAGATAAGAAGATACTTTACCACTTGGGAGGACAAAAGAGTCTGTGTGATCTTCCAGGTAGTTCTAAACAGATTGGGACAGAAGAGAGGAATTATGACCGAATCAGGGACAGAGAAGGGTTTACCAGAATGATGCAGAAGGGGAGATCTTTTAAGAGAATCTAAAAATTGACTTTATCTGAACATGGAAAATACATGTGTCTCTCCAAATAGAGATACCTGTCTAATGAGTCAGAATAATAACATTTTTAAGTCAATCTCTGAATTGTACCTGCCAAGATTAAGAACTGTAATAGTGCTCCTTTGAGATGAAGGTAGTTATGTCTTTCCATAGTATCAAGGATTACACTTAACATTTCCCATATTTTGGGCAGCTCTTACTTTCATTGCAGTTGTCTCTGGTTGACCAGTTTGAAAACTGAGGACTTGAAAAGTCACTGTGACTCTCATTCTGTTAGGAAGGATATGTTGTCATGTTTAACCTATAACTTGCATTATTTAAAATACAGGTGTTTTCTATTGTGTTTTGGTGGTTTTTTCTTTTTTTCTTTCAATTATTAGATTCGTACTTGTGCTGAAAGAGAGGCTAAGAAGAAAGATGAAGTTCCACAAGAAGACAAAGGAAACGTTAAACAGTGTGAAATCAATTATGTGTATGTACTTTAGAGCTGCTAACAGACTCAAGTACCTTTTTTCACTTCTAATTAGGGCCATCTTTGGTGGAAGGGCCAAATTCCCATCCAGCCTTTCATTCGCTTTTCCTCAGCAGGACAAGGGAAGAAAACAAGATGAGAAAGCTCATCAATTGAGATAAAGGAAACATTCTGTACCAGATAGTGTCCCAGGGTTAACTGTGAAAAATCAATTAAATTTATTTCTTTTTAAATGGTTTAAGGCTGAAAGACAAAAAGTAAAAGCATCGCCTTTCCTTCTCCCATCTCCCAAGCTCAGCTTCACTCCAGACTCCTCCACCTGCTCCTTCAAGCTGCATGAGCTATGCGTCAATACACAGTGGTTTCTTTCAGCCACTCCTTTCCCACTTTTCTCCTGCTCTGGTATGGTCTTATTCATGGGCTGGAAGGTAATATCTGATCTGATGCCTAAAGCATCTCCTTCCTCTCCTTCTCTGTGCTTGATGTTCACACTGCCATTTTGCACTTTTAGGGTTTTTTACCTTTTCTGCCTGTGTGGCATTTTGCCTTTTCCTAAATATGTTTTCATAGAGGTGCCACTAGCTTTGCTGATGGATTTGCCTGTGTCCTGTAGTGGATGTCTTGAGAGCCAGCTCTGTCCAGCACAGGGCAGCCCCTGGCCTTTTCTCATAGAGAAAAGCCCTGCAGCTTCCCTGCGGTCAGCACCTTGCAGCTACATCCAGTACACTTTTGCTCCCTGATTTCTTATGCTAGTAGTTGAAGAAGGGGCTCTTTAGAATTTGTAACCACTTCATGCTAGTCACATAGGGGCTCATTCCTACTTAAACAGCTAAAAAAATAAAACCTGAATTGTTTTCACCTACAGAAGCCTTAGTGCTACCTTAGTACTGGGATGGTTTGCTGGATTTTATTAGGTCAGTTATCTGCTGTTTTAATAGGAGCTAAGATTCTTACCACAGCTGCTGTTGTGTTGAAAAACATTTTAGAGAAGTTTCAGTCCTTTACTATTTGTCTTCCCCCTTACAGGAAGAAATTCCAAAGTTTTCAAGACAAAAAGCTTAAAATAAGCAAAGAAGATACAAAAGCCCTGAGGAAAGCCAGGAAAGAAGGCACTTTTCATGAAGTGCTACTTGACAGGTACTTAGAAATAATGTATTGATTAAAAAACTACTGGGAGATGGACTTACAGTAAACCTGAGGTACAAAAGAGGGCTAGATTTCAGAGGGATGGGCTCCTAAGCATTTTTCTGCTGGTGAGTGTTGTACCTGAGTCCTGGGGATTGCCACCTTTTTTCTTTTTTTTTTTTTTTTTTAAATCTAGATTTTCACTTCTTTAGCTGAAGTTTGCAGGTTTGAATTTACCTGTAAATTAGTTCTTTTGGAAATCTTTATTAGTTCTTTTGGAAATCTTTAACTAGGTTGTTCAGTTTGTTTAGTACAGAGTTGTTGAGGGATTGATATTTTTAATGACAAAAATTGAGCTAATTTTTAACATTTTTCAGTACCTGTGGTACCAGCACATTTTGGAGAGGCAGAAGTTGCATTTTAAAGAGAAAGAGCATTTATTAAGGACAGTCTTCATCTTATCCAGTGGGAATACTTTTTTTTCCCCCCTGAGCTGAGACTAAAGAAGTTGTCTTGGATTTTTAAAGCCTTTTACATCAGTGTATAGTATAAATATTTGCATTAATTCAGTCAGTGGAATGCAGAAAACTATTTCTGATAATTGAAAGTGATATGAGAACACTGCAGGGCTCTCACAGGTGGTCAGCTTCAGATCACACTGAATCTGAATTCCATTTCTCAGAGGAGACAAAGCGCAATCATTATGATTTGAAGGGAAAGTCGAGGTTATCTTTAGACACTGCAGTTCTATCTCCCTAGGAAAACAAAGTTAATTAACAAATTTAAAGTGTTGTTAGGCTTTTTTATGTGCTTTGAAGTAAAGTTTAAGAAAAATTGCTTTCAATGTATTCTTAACACTTAGAGGAGATAAAAACACCCAGGTGTAATTGTATTTGGTCTGAATCTAAACCTTGTTTCATTCACTCTTCCCATACAGGAGAGCTAAAGTGAAAGCAGATAGATACTGCAAGTGACGTCCATTTTCTTCTGCAACTTTGATGGCAGCATCAAATTGAAAATGAGTAAAATATTTTGTAATTTTTTTTTATTTAAGGCATTTTTTAAGTATCTTCAGAATTATATTAAAATTTTCTGAAATATTAATAATCCAGTTATAAAATCTTATTAGCTGTATCACTTGTGAATATTTGGCTTGTATTAAGAGAATGGCTCCAAGAAAAATTAAAGGTATAGCCATTAACAGTGGTAAGCTATCTGCCATATAACTGAAGCCCTGGGAGGCAGACTGTACACTGATTTAGTCCAGAGAGAAAGTTCCCTGGCTTTTAATTGCCTTTAGGACAAATTCTAGAAATAAATAGATGATTGTTCGCAAATGTTCCTGGCCAGAGTCAGGAATTCTTGGATGAAAAAAGCAGCATAGCTGTGAGTTTTGCTTTGGAAGAGAGGGAGAAAAAATGTTATTTTCTCCAAAGCTCCTTAGTTTGGTCTAGGACTGGGGATTAGGGCTCATTAACTAATTGTTGTTGTAGGTACCACGCTACATGTCCCTCCCCAGAAATGTGACTGATGTACAAAAACCATTGGAATATTGCAGTCCTGAAAGTGGCCTGCTGCCAAAACTACTCCCAGAATCACTGAGAAAAAGACAGCGCTGCAAGGAGCAGGATGTGGGCCAGAGTAACTATTTATTGCTAGTTCATTGCAGGTGTCATTGATCCACAGTCACTGTGACTCTTAAATACACTTGAAGTGAATGCTGATGGTGGAAGTAGAAGTAGACTGATATTACAGCATCTGTTTTTCTTTCAAAAACAATTTATGTTGTTTGAATAAAAACTTGCCTGGTAGAACCCACAAAAAGGATTACTCAAACACGGATACACCTGGAAGGCAGAAATCTATGCTCTGGTGGGGCAGGGTGCTGAAAGGACTGCTCAGTAGCAGAATAAGAGCCCAAGAGTTACCCTTGAAAGGGAATTTTTCATTCATGTTAGTGTAAATAGGAGAATACAGTGTGTTGCAAGTAGCTATAAGTGATAGTAAGGGAAAAATAGAACTGGGAGACATGTTTGTCACAGAGTGATGAGTAAGTGAAGGAAAAAGCAATGGCTGAGCAAATGAAATGAGACTGTCCCGAGCAGAAGAAGTACTAGAACTGGCAAGGGACTGGCAGCCTTGCAGAGAATGAGGGTATTTTAGTAGCAATGGCGTTGCCCTGTATGTTGGGACTAATGATGCACTAGAGTCTTGAGAAAAGGTGTTCTGAGATAGCACAGAAACAGGGATCTGGGGAATTCACTGGAAATCTGGTCCCAAGAAAATGAAGTCAAAGGTATAACAAAATGTTGAAGATCAATGTCTGTCTTTAACTGTTGCTATAAGCAGTCTATTTGGATGTTTTCCCAATGGAGGTATTCATGGAGTCATCTTGAAGATACTACGTCCTGACAGTAGTGTTAGCACAAGGAGCTTTAATTTAATTGAAACCAAGAGGAAAAGGGGGAAGTAATTTGGGTAGCCTCTACCTATGGGGGAAGGAACAGATCTGGAGAATGCTAATACAGTACTGGATAGATGAGTATGGGAGAGCAGAAGGGTGGACATATGGGCTAAATATCAGCGACACCAGCTGTCAGTACAGTTAGCAACTTAATTGAACATCTTAAGCTTTTTCCTTCTTAGGTTTTTGAAAATTGACAGAAGAAACCTAGATAACTAAATAGAGGGCCTAAGGTACTGGTGTGGGCCCTGGAGCCAAGGCATTGTGATAGGAACACAGTAGAATAGCCATAGTCAGAGAAGGTGACTGGTGCTGGAAGATAACTTTCTTAAACTGAGAATTTCTTTACCAGTGAAAGAACTAAACCAGAAGCACAAAGAGGCTTCAAAAAAAGTACACTGCAAAATGTCACAATGGCATCATTATGTCTTGAGAGCATTTGGAGAGAGTTTTTAATTTCCCAAAGTCATTGTTTATTTTCTCCTGTTAAATATGTACTGAAGATGATAAAGCATCTAGACAAGGATAGTAAATTCCCTAAAATACTGTCTGCCCCAGATATAAAAGATGAGCAAAAGGGGTTGCAGATGTTCAGGAAATAACTTAATTAGACCAACTTAATCAGAGTCTTTCTTACCATAGCCCGTAATAGTATATTCAGATATCTGGAAGTAAAGATGGGATTATTGTCTTAGATGTATTTGTTTTCAACTGAAAATATTTTCCAGACCCTATAGAAACTGCCTGATCTCCTGTTTTTAAAGAACACTCCCATGAAAATTTCAAGGTTTATCCTGCTACACTGTAATTTTCCTCAGTTTCTAAATCCACAGATTGGTTCTGTGTCTTCTTTCACCAGTGCTTAATGTTCTTCTGCCTTGGTCTCTAAAGCTCCGTGCAATTCCCAGCTTCTGCTCTGAGCTGGCTCCTTCCTACACTGTTGCATGCCCTCCTCCCAAGGCTTTCCCACACTACAGTACATTTTTTATCCTTTCCTGTCTCTTAATTTTTGCAGTTTGATGCAGCTTTCCAATCAACCTTCTGCCAAGGACTTCCCTTCTTTTTCTTGCCACCCCCACTTTGTTTTGTAAGAGAGTTAATTGCACAGGCAATTAAGTCATGATGTTAAAGACTGCATCACTTCTTTTCTGTGTGCCTAAAAACACGTGACACGTCTCAGGCACTGCACAGAGCACATGAGACAAGCTAAAACACAGGCATCCTGGAAGGTTTTGAGTACTTTTCATGGTGCTTCCACCAACCGTTGCTGATGTACACACTCATGAAACATTCATTTGCTCACACTAAAATGATAATGGTCATACTAAAATGACAGTATGCACCTACTTTGGCTGCTGGTTTGTACTTGATATTACAACATCCTGGTCTAGTGGAAGGTGTCCCTGCCCATAGCAGGGGGCTTGGAACTAGATGGTCTTTAAGGTCCCTTCCAACTCAAACCATTCCACAATTCTTTGAAAGAGATACCATTTAAATAATAATTAGAAGGCAGGGCGCTTGTAGATGGATGCATCTCATGCCCCGTGTTTCTCATTAGTCTGTCTCCCCAGTTGCCCGTTTCCTGCACTCCTAAGCCGCAAGATGGAGAAAAACCCTTCCTTAAGAACGCGCCTGCCTGACATCTTTCATTACCACACAGCCTGCCTAAAACCTCCGCAGGATACAGAGTAATTAAAAATCCTAGTACTGCCAGACTGAAAACTGGTGCCACGGGTTTTCCCTTAGTGTTGCCAAAGAGAGGCGATTTTATTTGGGACTCCCCTGTGCGGAAGTTGCCTTTCGTGGAAGCGCGACTGAGAGCGCGCCGCGCTCTGCCGTCTCTGCCCGGGCGGGGCGGGGCTGTGGCGGAGGGCTGCGCTCCGCTCCCGCTCCCGGCGGGCGGGGCGCTGTCATGTGCCGGCCGCTCCGGGGAGCGCCGCGCCGAGCGGAGCCGGGCACGACCATGGCGGGCCGGGGCCGGGCGCTGCTGCCGCTGCTCGCCCTGGCGCTGGCGCTGCTCGCCCTGGCGCAGCCCGCCCGGGCGCCGGACCCGGTGAGCCTGGCGGGGAACGGGCAGGGGGGAGCGGGGCCGACGGGAGCGGATCGGCCTGGGGCTGGCGGGGGTGATGCGGCCGCCGCCGCCCTTCCCGGCGCGGGAGGCCGGGCGAGCCTCTGAATCCAGGCGTGTGGATGCGCCCACGGGCTCCCGAACGCGGACATGGCTCCTGTGGCGAGCGGCGCGGCCGCGGCGGCGGGAGGGGCTGTGCCACGGCGTGTTTTGCAAGTCCTTGCTGCTGCGCTCGCTTTCGTGTGGGTCTGTACTGTCAGCGTTGCCCTGTCACACCACAGCAGCGATTTCCAGAAGGAAAGTTCAGAGGGGCTTGCTAAAAGTGCGCACGGCTCTGAATCTCCTGAGTGTATTTGCTGTAGTTCACCCGAGGGGAGGGCTTTAGGTGTCGTTTCTTGCTCTTTCGGCTGTTTGGGTTTTTTTAACTGAATAAATGAAATATTTAACTTTTGGTGGAATTGGGAAGCTGGGAGGGCGGGGGTAGTCGTTTGGAGCAGGCTGGCTTCCATTTCCTGGGTATGTAAACAGCTGCTCTTGCTTCCTGGTGTATTTTTTATTCCTGAAGCAGCGAAGCATTCGCTCATCTCTTCTGAAGTTCCTGAATTTCCCCATCCTCTGTGAAGAGGATTGGTTTTAAATACCTCTGGATTTCAAAATGTTTTTTGCAATCTATTTTTAAATATTTTAGGAATATAGTACACCCTTTAGTGTTTGATCTAAGTCTTTTTCTAGCAAATTACATTGATTTCCGGAAAATTGGTATGGGTTTTGTGAGAGGGGAGACCTGCAGGAAGGGACTGCGGGCATCTGGATGGCCCATGTTCGCTTAGTGTCTTTTCTACACAGGACTGGGCTCTTCTCTCTCCCCTCTCTTCTCCCAGTCCCATCCTACCCGCCAAGAGCAGCTTCCCAATACTATAAGTTATTTCCAGCTTAAAACACCTTCAGAATTTTAGCCAAAAGTATTCTAGAGTGTGGAGTTACAGGAGAAAGTGCCAGCTGTCAGCAAAGTAGTAGCATTAGATCTTGATTTGCATTTGATTTCACTTGGTACATCTTTGCACTTGCACAATATCCACTGTGTGTCTGGGCTGCAGATTGTGCTGCTGTGCAGCCAGCTGTTAGGCTTGGATATTTAATTTTTGTTTGAGATGCAGGGATGCATAATTTGCTGAAGAATTCTTCCTAAGTGCCACTGTTTGGGTTAATCTCATTAACAAAGAATACAGAAGATAGGTGCCTTGAATTATATCTCAGTGGTGCAGGCTCTCAGTCCCTTTAGCTTTCATTGAGGCCCCCTGAACCTTGCTGACCTTTGTGTCCAAACTGCGCTTTAAATTGTCTTGGTCACCGTTTTTTCAGTACTGAAAGAGTACTCTTAACCTCTGTGTTCAGAAAGGTGAACAGTATTGGGACTCCTGCAGCACAAGAGTGTTGCATTGGCATCTTCCCATGAGGGAAGAGGAGCAGAGAGAACAATGTGTTAGATCACAGAGTTCATAGACCAAAAGATGCTGAATATAACAGATTGACTGAAAGAGACTGAATGCAGTGTCCTTAAACTATGGAATTACATTTAATAGCTCAAAGAGGTAATTTTATATTTATTTTTACATCGGAAGTTGAGAAATATAAAATATATAAATATTAAGGAGGGATGCCAGAGATGGTCTGCCCCAAAAATATTTTTGAGGTTAATAAAATGTGTGCTGGTATTCCTTAGACTGGACAAGCTGCATTCAGCCTATTTCATGTTAACGAAATCAGTCTAGGTGTCAAAATATTTACTTGGCAGTCATTAAACCTTGCATTAATTTTCTGTACTGCAGTCAATAGTAACTGTTACTACTTGATTTTTTTTTCCAGTTCACCCAAATCATTTTAACTGTTCGCTAGTTATTTGGTTTCTGTTCCACTTTTTTTTTAATACAATTAGTCAAAATATAAATCTTCTGTGCTACATCCACTTTTTATTTCCATCTTTCCCCATACCATGTTCTATTTCTCCTTCACTGTGTTATCTTCCTGGTAGTGTTTTGATCCAGTGCTCCTGCATGTCTGTTTTTGTGTCATTACATACGTCTCAATTTGAAAGTCAGCAGTATATAAGATAATCAAAATATGCAACCTACTGGTAACAGTAGATTTTAAAGAGCAAAACAAAGGGAGGATTAAATCTCCATTCAAGAATATCCATGTTTCTCTTAGGGGGTTCAATGCACGTTTGAAAAGCACATTTATAGTGGTAACCTGCTGTTTGGATCCAACTTCCAGTGGCTTTTTCTAGGGGACCACCTCTGGCTTGTCACACTGGAAACGGAAAGTGATTCTGTCATGCTGAAAGGATGCTCCTGCTTTTCTTGGACAGCATTTATTGTCCTTCTATCAGTCTCAAGCCTCTGCAGAGAGGAGAACCTGGCTGACCACAGTAGTAACTTCATAGCTGCTTATTCCACTCTGGTTATAAAAAGTGCTTGTTGGTTTTTCTGCTGCTGCAAGAAAATTCTTTACATGTCTTTTTTTTTTTTTTTTTAACCTTCTCAGAAAGCTTTGCAGTTCATCTTTAGCTGGTTGCAAAAGATAACAATTTTTTTGTGCCATGTTAGAACTTCGTGTAAAAAAAAACGTTTCTAGCTTTCTAGTTTTCTGATTGTCTTGATATCTTTTTAAATTGCTGCCTGTGTGCCAGCGTAAGCCGTACAAGGAGCTGCTGCAGTCACTTCGCTTGTTCTCACTGGAGAAGAGACTGAGGGGAGGCCTCACTGCAGTCTACAGCTCCTCACAAGGGGAAGCACAGGGCAGGCACTCATCTCTTCCTGTTGCTGATCAACAATAGGACTTGAGGGAATGGCCTGAAGCTGTGCCAGGGGAGGTTTAAATTGGCTGTTAGGGAAAGGTTTTTCACCAAGGGTGGTCAGGCACTGCCTGTCAGAGATCAAGATGCATTTGGACAGTGTTCTCAGGCACATGGTGGGACTCTTGGGCTTGTCCTGTGCAGGGCCACGAGTTGGACTCAATGATCCTTGCAGGTCCCTTCTAACTCAGGATATTCTGTGATTCTATGATATAATAGTTAACCTAAAGAAACAGTAATCTCTGATTTCTTCAGATACCTCAATTAATGCTAGCAGTTTTGAAGGATGTACAGGTTGTTTTAGGACTTACTGGCTTCTTTACCTTGCTTTATACATAGACAGGTGAGAAATCTAAAAATACCACATGTAAGATGGGAACATTTTCTCTGTTCTCTCTCCCTTTAACTGTTGCTTTCCTCACCTTTTTCGTGGCTCAGGCTGCAAAGCACTCGGAAGATAAAAATAGCTGTGAATACAAGATTAAAATCCCAGGGGAAAATGCCAGGAGTGACATAATGTTTAGCACCTTTAGCTTAAAATCCTCTGAAATCAGTTTTGCACAGGTGCCACTGTTTTCTCTGTGAGCATGGGCTCTACTCTCATCCACTTTGGATAACTTTTTTGTTAGAGGCTTTATCTGTCAGGAAATGCATTTTGTGAGAGGTATTTCCTGAAGATCCAAATATGTGCATCCGTTGCAGTAGGATGTATATGTAATGTCACTTTCTTCTGATGGATTTTAGTATTGCAGGATGGAAAATTGCACAAGACAGTTGCATCAGTACTGCTAAGCATTTGTCTGACTTTGCACAAAACCTCTGACTTTTTTTGCCTAATTAGTCATGTGATATCCCTCCTACCCTCCTTGTTTTGATACTTCTTCACTTTGAAAATTAAAGGGCCTTTTGTGTTGGGCGTTCTGTTTTAGCTGTGCAAAGTCTATAACTGCACTGCACTGAAATCTAGGAAACAGCTTCTGGTCCTATACCTCCATGTGTTGGAAAACCAACATTCATCTCATGCTTTCTCCCAGCAGCTGGAAACAGTAGAAAGAGATTAACATTGTAACACACAGAAATCCATCCCAATTTATAATTGCTGTTTCCAGTTGTAACAAATTAGGCCAGTGTTTAAAGTCCATGGCATTGTGTAAGACAATGCGTTTTCTGTATTAATGCATTAAAAACAGCTAATGAGATTAGCCCAAAGAGAACATTGACATTAGTTGACTTCTCTGTCCCAGTTACATAGGTGCTGGAGATGTTGTCACAGTTTTCACTGGAACCAGAATGCATTGTAAGGACACACTAGTAATCTAATTAATACAGACTAATAAATACGGGAAATCAAGGGTGGGGAGGAAGGGAAGTGATGGAAGGATTACATCATATTTTTGTTTCTGTTGTGCCTCCCAAACATTTGTGTTTTAGGAGCTTTTCTACAGGCTCCCAGAACAGCACATGTACCTTTCCTTTTTCCTAGTGAGATATATTATGCTCTAAGGCGCTTATTGAACTTCTCACGTAGTTTTGGGACCAAATCTGGCCTGCTCTCGACCAGCTTGAAGCACAAGTGCGGGTGGCCAGTAGGCATTTGCTTGTATGTCACTGGGGTAAAACATAGTGTTATAATTGTGGCATGTATATGCATATGTTTATATATTTATATGCATGCTTTATGTAATTGATGGAAAAACACCCTTGCATTCACTTGGAGTACGCCTAAAATTGTTCTCAAACTTTGATTTGTAGCTAGCCATGCTCACAGGAATGAAGGTGTATTTTTTTAGTTGAATTGCACCCCACATAATGTTAGCACCACTTCAGCAGCACTTGTCCATGCTGAACCCAAAGTCGTGCCATACAGCTTATTCCACCGGCTGAGGGATTGCCAAGAGCTCATTACGCTTTCCCTGCCCCAGCTGCACAGTGCATCTTAACACTAAACATAGCTAGGAATGACGCTGTGAAATGGGATTATGAATTGGACAAACAGAACAGACTGGTTCATACTGAGATCTAAGGTTCCTGAACTTGTATAAAGAATATGATTTGAAGTGCTCTTCATTAAATCACACAGAGTGAAAATATATGCAGTTTGTATATTTATCATACCCTTTTGCTTGCCCTGGACTACATTAGACAAGTTGTCTGAAGGTCTGTCAGACAGCATGGCGAAGTTGCTGCTAGTCCCTCCTTTTCTATTTTCCTCTTTCCAAAGTCCCAAGACTTTGAGTTAACTGACTAGTCCTAAAAGTTTAATTAGAAACTAAGTCTACTAGCATAATAGTGTTTTAACAAAGAAACTAAATAGCAATGTTTCACTATCTTTACAGTATGGAGAAGAGTGCAGGAGTAAAATGTACCCTCCTTCAGGACCAACGTAAGTAATCTGATTCAACTTGTCTAGCAAATTGTAGAGAAGTTGTGATTTGCAAGTCTGAACAGGGTTTTTTCTTGAAACTTGTTCCTGATGCAGGTCTACAAAATGCTGGTTACAGGTGGGAAGACCTATTTTGTCAACTGTTTTTTGAGAGCCTTCTTTAAATTTGATCTCTGGTGTTTGTCTCTCAGGTTCAAAGGGAATATACCCACATATGTCATAAATCTTGACTTACCTCCCAGCAAAAGGTGGGATGACTTGATGCGTGACAAAAAGACAGAGGTAAGAAATGCAGAGCTTGCTCTGAGGCTTAACAGGTACAAAACTAGCACATAGCCTTTTATTTGGAGAAAAGTTTTAAAAGGAATACATGTGCTAAAACTATCTGAAAGGGATAATGTTTCCAGTTGACTTTTCTAATATGATTCCAGTCTAAAATACTTGCTTGAGTAAACTTTTTGTCTGTTTAACACTTAAGCTAGCAGCATTAAGTGTAGAGACACTGGTGTTTAGGATGTAGAGGTGTAAAAACGAGGGTGCCATAAACAAGTGTGTGCAATTTCATTTATCAAATCTCCTTAGTCATGAAGTGGTGCAGAATGAAGAGGGAAGAATACACCAAAGAAACAGCCTTGGTGAACTGAAGTGAAACTGAGGCAGCATCCCTTCTCTGCACCTCCCGACTTCTCTCAAAATATTGCATGAGATGATGAAATGGCAAGGGAGAAGTTAAGAACTTACTGCCCTTTTCAGGAATGCTGGTTGTAGCACTGGTGTTTACATAGCACAAATAATTTTTTTAATATTTCAGCCTATTTCAAACTACTTAAAACAGCTGTTCTGAAGATCACCGAAAATTCAGTTCAGCACTTTTTAATTTCTCAAACAAGGCTAGGGCTTTTTGCTATATCCTTGATGACTTTGGCCTTTCTATTCTGAAAGCCAGACAAATTCTGCTTACATGCTAATATTTATTTTAAAAATATCATTTAAACCAGTGGGTGTTGGAAGCTTCAGGTTTCACCTCAGATTCTGAAGAGTTTTATCTCTTATGTACTTTGGAGTTAGATCACATGGAGTGGAACTCTTATTTGCAACACTGACATCTTGCAAATGGAAAGCATGTGATTTAATAAGAAATTTATTGAGTATTTTTGTCTTCAGTAATATCAGTGCTTAAGCAAAGAGCTTGAAATTAGCATTTTGAAAGATAGAAGAGTGCAGAGTATTAAAATCTGATCAAAGGAGAAGAAGATAAGGATGACTTTCCTGTAATTTGTTGTTTCTGGTAGAAGGACACATTGGAACTAATCTAGAAAGTTACTTGAACAAAGCTTGAAGAATTATTCTAGTGGGGAGTTGGGGGTGTTTTTCTCACCAAGAACATGACATTTAGCACTTTACTTAAGTATTTATTTTTCTCAACAGAGGATTTTATCAAAAGTCTGTCGTGGAGTTCTGTTAGTATTCTAGCAATTCTTGCACGTAAGATCTTCTATTCAATAAAAGCCCTTGCTCTTTTTAGCTGAAGACTGTGGTCCAGAATATTAAAGATATAGCAAATACCTTCTTCCCCAGTGGCAAAGTTGTTGACATAGTGGATAACAAAATAGTAAGTATTTTCAGCTTAATTTTGTTATTACTGTATGCTCTGACTACAGAATTAGAATGCTTCTAAATCTGACAATTAAGAACTTTAAAAGTTCTTAAATTACAAGTTCTTAATTCCACTTCCACAACAGAATAAAATGCTATTTTAAAGAGTCACTCCAAAATTTTACCTTCTTGTCTGCTCTGAATTACTCTGAAACCATCAAACAAAAAATGCACATCTCTTCCCTCTTCCTCCTCTAATTTTCCCTAAGATCTTTTTAAGTTTGGATTAGTAACACTAGACAAATATGCTACAGACTTAGTTACTGTAGAAAAACACTTGACTGAATTTTTTTACCATGTTCCACTTCTTTTAAACAGTAGAGTAAAATAAGGTTTTGAAAACTGTAATAAATGTCTGATTACAGGGACACCTTTGACCAGGCCTCACCTTAAAAATCGGTTTGATTCTGGTTAAAGTAAGCTTTGGCATGGAACAGGGAAAAGCAGTGTAGGGTTAGAGACAGCAAAAGGTGAGATCTCTCCCCCATTTTTGGTTACAGCATATCCCTGGGTGCCTGAGTGGGGTTGGCAGCTTTTACAGGTTGCCATCCCAATGTGTGAAGGTCAGGGTTGCCCATAAATACTGACACTGAGCGCCACTGCAGTTGAGCTTTTAATATATACGAGTCCTACTTCACTCTGTTCCATCTGTTCCTGCTAAGAGAGACTGTGCTCATGTCCATTGCTCACGTCAGCGTTTTGATGAGTGAGAGTTTTCTTTCCTTAAGTATGTACTTGTCTTCCAAGGACTCTGCAAACAACCTCAAGTTCTACAGACTGCAGAGAAATTAAACACTCAGTAGTTGTGAGAAAAATGTGCCTGTTGAGGAGACGTTTGTTATAAGTAACAAAATAGTGTTAATTTAAACATGTATCATACAAAACTTTTCCTTTCAGGCTCATCTGACTGCCACGCTTCCTTATCCTTTCAATGAAGAACTCCAAGGGATTGCAAATTCATCTGGGATTCCTTTGGGTAACAGTTTCCAACACTGTATTAACATAGTGGAAAGCTAGGAATACAGATTCATTTAAAATTAGTGTGTTTACCAATCTGCAGTTAGTTTTAATCATCTGTGACTTTAACTAATCATTAATTAAGTAGTTAAAGCAATAAATTACATCTCACACTAAACAACAACAGTGTTTTAGAGGAGAATGCAATAAATCACCTAAGCCTTTTATCAGGCTGGGACTTGTCTGTAGAGCTGTAAGTTCTCACTCCTAGGTTTTAGGAACTGGAGGAAGTCTCAGCTCCTGTGCACCAAAATTTGAGGGAATCCTTTATTCACATTGGTTTTGCACTCAGCTGTGTGTCTGCTGTTGACATATAAAGAAGTCAAGGCTCAGTTTCCTGCTGTGCTGTCTTTCCCTTGTGGTCCTTGCCGTGTCCTTCTGCCTTCCCTCTGTACCTCCTGCAGAAGAATGCCATTCCAGGTGAGGAGTAGGCACCGAGTTCCTCCAGAACTGAGACAGAGAAGGACCATTGCCTGTTAGCACTGCTTCCCTCATACAGAAGCAGTACACCTGCTGCTGGCCAGCAGCTCTTATGTGGCATTAGTGGTACATATAGCAGCTTTCTTCTTTAAAGTGAATTTTATAGCTTGTTTTGAAGTTTCCAGAGGAGGAAGTAGCAATGACTGTCAGCTTTGTGCATGGTAAGGCAGAAGGTCAAGGGATTCTGATCCTTCTATTTGCCTTTCAGGAAGCTCTTGATTTTGCTGAATCAGTCATTTTAAAGATCAAAGGAGATTTAAATTTGAATTTTTAACAGAAATATTACAGAATACTGAACTTTGCAGTATGCTTTTTTCTAACCATTTTTTTTTCTGTTCGTGGCAAGTTTCAATTTAACTTTGTTTCTTTTTTTTTTCTAGGGGAAATCGTTATTTTTAACATTTTTTATGAAATTTTTACTGTATGTACATCAATAGTGGCAGAAGATAAAACAGGTAATGCAATCCAAAATACTGGTAACAGTTTCCTTTTATGTAGAAGAGGGTCTGCCTCAATTATGCAAATACACTCCTCCTCAGCTGCAGGCAAGAAGATCTAGTAAAGAGAGTAAAAGGTAATAATAATACCTAAGGACTGATAATAAGAGGTATTTCTTGAGAAAGGGAATAAGAGTTCACAAGTCTCTTAGGTTTAAAAGGACAAAAAAAGGACAAAATTACTTTCAAAGATGGTTTGGGTTTGGTTTTGTTGGATGATGGGTTTTTTGTGATTGGTTGGTTGGGGGTTTTTTAATAGGTCATATTCCTTTTTCTAGGGAAAAGAAACACCAGCTACACATCTGGAACTTTCTCAGTGCCATGCAGGATTTTGTATCTAGTTTCTAGATATTGCATGTGTATGGCGGTAGAGAAAATGGACAGTCTCTTCTAAGAAAAGAGACTCTTTCATTCTCCTACTTAGTTCTGCAGCCCTTGTCTATACCTGTTCCAGCTTAGGAATTTTCTAAAGGATTCTCAGAGGGCTTCCAAATGTCTCACTTGTAGAGGAAGCTCAAGGTGTTGCCATTGCATTAAGATAATATGGAAAGGTTTGAATCTGAGTTGGACAGCAGTTTGCAAGATTACTTGTTTTCAGTTATGGCAAAACACTTCTCTGACCAAAAAAAACCCATCATTGTATTGTGGTTATGAAAAGGGCAAGTAGAGAATGCTATTTTCCTTGCTTACTTTCCCAGGTATTTGCCTGCTTACTCCTTTCTTGGGTTTCTAAGCTGAAATTTGTCTATTTCTTTAGAAAACTGTATTTATTTATCTATTTATTTATTGTTGTATAGGGAAGCTGTACCATGCCAGGAACTTGGATTTTGGACTGTTCCTAGGGTAAGTACTTAAACTTCTGATTTTTTTTTTTTTAAACCCAAAGAAAAACCGAGCTGAACTTGAAATAGCTACATGCATTCTTTGAGTCTAAGTGATGAACTGGATGTTGCTATGACTGTGACAAGTAATTCTCCATTGGGTGTTGTGAAGAAAGGCTAAAATGAAAAGATCGGGATGTTCTGCTGATCTTATGTCAAACTGCCCCAAGTGCATCAAGAACAGTTGTGTTTTGTGTTACTTAACCTTTTTTTCTCAGCTCCAGTTCAAACTGTCTCAAACCAAAGAATGGCCCATGTAACCTGATCTCTGAGGCACAATAGATGTTGTTCTTTACATGATGGGATGAAGCATCAATTTTAATGTATGCACTGAAATGGGGATTGGATTGGGGCTTGGCATTTTTAAGGTGTTTTTTTTTTTCCTTCCCCCTCTCCTCCCCCCGTTACTGTACTGTGCTCCACTGCCACTTCGCATCATTCATCATTTCCATACAAACTCTGTAGTTTGTTGCCCAGCACTCATTAGTTCTCCTTTCATACCCCATGATCAGGTAGTTCAGCGTTTGCTTTTATTACCCCAGTATATTTTGTAACATCACTCATCCAGATGATGCTCAATGCACAATTGGAATTTAAATGTTCATCTTTATTAAAATTCTTACCTGCCTATCAAAAACTCATGTGTTGTCAACTGTGACTCCACCTGTCCCTTGGTTTGGCTTGTGTTGGACTTCTCTCACTTGTCAGAAATAGTGTGAATATGCTTCCTGAAAACTAAGGAAACTTTAAAGCTGCTCCCAGAATCTGGATTATTTCCAGAGTTTAACGGTCTGCTAAGTGCTCTTTATCAACCTCTTGCCTACAAACTGGTCTGGCTTATTTTGCAAACTAGAGCTGATACTTTCCTTCATGTAGAGCAAATCCAGTAGTACATGGTTTCTCTTCTGCCTTTGAAAAATAAGAATTTGAGGTTTGGCATCAGAGGCAGTACCTGTAGCTCCCTTTGCTAGCAGGTAGAGAACAAAGTTATGTGTTCAAAACAAACCAGTTGTTATGGTGGTGCTGTTTAATTCTGAGCAATATATATGCTCTTGGTTCAAACAAAACTTAGTTCTTTTCACTGCCTGCTTGTGCATATAGACTTCCTAGTTGTTCCTTGCTGGTGCTGCTCAGGTAACTAGGGAGCAGTGATGTTGGCAGACACGAGTAAGATCAGAGGACAGGCATCACACACAGGATGTCTGCATGCTGTGAAGGGAAGCTTTAAAAACAGCTGAGAGAGGGAAGTTTCAAGTGCTGTACTGTCTCCTGCAGGTGGGATGTTAAAAATAATTCCTGGACGTTAACTCGGGAACTGAAGCCTTTGGTGGTACTCTTGGACTTTCAGAGAAACAACAAAACAGTGTTCAAGTCCACAAATTTTGCAGGATACATAGGCATGGTGTCTGGAGTCAAACCAGTAAGTATGGGGATGGAGCTTTGTCAATTTGTTACAAATGCTTCAGACTTTCCTTTACAATTTAAATTTTTCTGCTTTCATGCTCTGCCTTGGGATGTTTTTTAATAAATTATCTTAATTGTTCTGGTGCACAGCATAGCTACTTGAAGACAGATAAAAGAAAACAGTGCTGCACCCTTCCTTGTGAAAGGAGATTGCCTAAATGAAATGCTTCTGTTTGGACAGTTCTTAAAAACAGCATTGAATTTCAAATATAAACAGGAGTGAATACAAAGTGCTGAAGTGGTCAGAGTTTCTTGCTGGCTAATAGCTATTGCTGTGATCCGAGGGGTGAAACAGCACACTTGTGCTATTTAATTCTTTCTCCAATCTGTCTTGGAAAAGGCAGTCCTACATTTTAAGACTTTTTTGTTGGGTTTTTATTTAATAGGCAGCTGAAATCTGGGGTTTATATACATCTTAATAACCGTCAGTACAGAACTATATCAGGGTGTCCAGCTTACCACAACTTCTCCTTTTTTACATGCTCTATCTTCTGTTATAGGTAGTCTTTCTTGTAGAGCATTTCTGGCATAAATCCCTGCATTGTATACATCTATTTTTGTCTTCTGCTCAAATACATTGGGAAGATTCCATTCTAAAAAATAGTCAGTGTAGCTGAATGCAGTTTTTGTCTGA
Source organism: Corvus kubaryi (assembly GCF_017639235.1). Taxonomy (NCBI): domain Eukaryota; kingdom Metazoa; phylum Chordata; class Aves; order Passeriformes; family Corvidae; genus Corvus; species Corvus kubaryi. Next base: position 1,775,445 of record NW_024582073.1, read on the forward strand.
AACATTTGTTGGAGAACGCTGAGATTTGAGTTTGAATTCCGTGTTCCAAGTAACATGGACTGTGTGCTGCTGCATGCCCATGCAAATAGCAGTAACGTATCAGGGTGTACTTAACACTGGGACTTAAAAATATGCCTTCAAACTGGAATAGTACTCAGAGGTCTGAGAAGAAGGTGACATACAGCAGGGAAAGGAAAACTGCTCATTCCGTGGAAAAAATGGCCACAGGCTTGACTTGCTTAGCTTAAAAGCATGCCTTGCTGATTGCTCTGCCAGGTCAGAAAATTCATTTCTACTTACTCAAGCCGTGATAACTTAGGTTCTTCTCTACATGAGCTTGATCTTGCAGTCTGTTACTTAAAGGGAAGAGTCTTAACAAACAAGAAGCTCAGTTGACATCTAAATTGCAATACTGCCTCCTGTTTACTACTGGTACTCGTGGGCTGGCAATGGCTGAAGGTTGGCTTGTTTAATGCTTTTCAGAACTTGTTCACTCTGACAATGAATGAGCGTTTCAGTCTTGATGGTGGTTATGTGGGTGAGTAATGCTCATTTCTTTCATTATTTCTGCACAAATACCAGGGGACATACCAGTTACCTCAATAAACAGGCACACAAATGGTGAAAAGATTGCAGATGGGTAAGATAAACACAGCTCATTTTAAAACCAGCTGTGAAAGTTAGAATAGCATGAGTGAACCATCTGAAAACAAATTATTGTAACAGTGATATTTTGCAGGAATCTTCGAATGGTTTCTTGGTAGAAGAGATGGTATGTGGATGGGCTTTCTTACAAGAACAGTATTAGAGAATGCTACAAGGTATTCCCTCTCCCTCTAAATATTATGCTCCTTTAATCTGCTTTGCTTTCAACTAGCATGAATACTGTAGATGTATGCTTAATATCCAGTGACACAGATACCTTCCTAGTGACCTTAACATTAAATAGGTCTGGTCTGGAGCAGGAGGCAAGGCATCACACATGATCCTTCAAATATTTTTCTCAGATTTCTTTTTTCCTGATGAGCCTGTTGGTATCTAAATGTGTAAGCATTCTACATCAAAGCATATCCAGCAGGTACTAGTACATCATACGAAGTAAGCAGAAACAAAGCTGTTATGCAATAAATGAATTCAGTGGACTATGACACAGTATGTCATCATTTTGTTCATGTTTTAAGTGTGGAAAAAGTGCAAAGAGCACCTCTAAACAATCACGCTTCAAGTACAAAATGAGAAGAGAAGCTTTGCTTAAATGTGTTCCTCTATGGTGATCCTGTCTTCTCATATGTGCATGAAAGGGGAAGAAAGGCTTAACTATCCAAACTTTCCCTGGGTCTGTGAAACTTGCTCTTCAGTACTTGAACCATTTATAGCATTTAATAGTCCAACACTATCTTACCCACAGTTACCAAGATGCAAAAGACAGACTGGCAAAAACAAGACTGCTGGCTCCAGCTTACTTTATTCTGGGAGGAAAAAATTCTGGAGAAGGGTGTGTGATAACTCGATCCAGGACAGCTGCTCTGGATATCTGGGAGTGAGTATGCTTGACCTGACACCTGACTCAGTCTTCAGAAGAGGACAGGTTCTACCAATAATTGCGTGCTCTGTTCCTTGTGACTTTGTTGTACAAGAGCTCACTTCTTTACCGTCATTGAAAAACACTACAGCAAACCTAAAAAAAAAAATCCATCTGTATTTATTATATACTGTATATGTGTACTTAGTATATAGTTAGAGAAGCAAAACACAAACTTAGACCTCTTTTCCAGCCTTGATATCAAGAAGGGCACGTGGTACGTGTTAGAAACAAACTACGATCGCTGGAAGCCTCCACTGGTACTGGATAATCGTAGAGGACCTGCAATGAAATGCCTGAACCAGACAACACAAGAGGTAAACATCCTCCTAATACCTCATATCCTGCTGGTTTGAAACTCCCAAGCTACAGTACTGACCTGACACAGCCAGGAGCATTCAGGTTATTTTCAAGCGCAGTTATAATGACAGAAGTGGCTGATGATTTTGTGATACCTTGTCTCTGCTTCTGGGTTATAAAAAGCTGGCTCTTTACATGAGGGAGGTTTGTGGGGTTTTTGTTTGTTCTTTTGTTGATTTGTTTGGGGTTTTTTGGGGTATTGTTTTGTTTTTTGGTTTGGGTTGTGGTGGTGGTTTTAGGGGGGATTCTTTTTCATTTGGTTTGTTGGGTTTTTCGTTTGGTTGGTTTGTTTTGGGCTTTCTTTTCATCTGAGTGGGTTTCCTGAAAGTATTTTCAGCAGCTGCATATGCAGGAGGATACACCTAGAGATACTTTGAGAAAGACTTGTGGTGCTTCCAGGGCAGTTTCACACCAGTGAAATTCAAACACACAGTCTCAGGCAGCGAACACACTTAAGAGTGCCATGCTCTAGTGAGATCTGGTCTGCTCAAATTTTTGCGGCCCACATTCTTCTGATATCAAGGTGTTATGGGTCTTGTGCTCTTAAAGCAGTATCTTGTTATTTAATTGAGGTGTAAAGAAGTTAGTTCTCAGCATTTACATATACAGGTTAATGTCCTTTAACATCATTGTATTATTTTCTTTCAGAATCTCTCCCTACCAGCAATTTATGATGTTCTCTCCACAAAGCCTGTCCTCAATAAGGTAATTCTTCTATTTTTGCCGGACGTTTAGGGTGGGGGGCAGAGCACTGAGTACGTCTGAGGAGGAGGCTTCAGTGGTATATTCAGGGGTTTTTTAGGTGGAAACATGAGTGTAAAAACAAACCAAATTTCATGTTACTTTGTAACAGCAAAATGTAATTGCTGGAATAGCTATTTTCCAAAGGCCCTACAGCTTTAAAAGTCTGAGTAGCCTGAGCCCTTTCCTCATAGCCGACCCTTGTTTGAGGCCGCAGCCGCGCTGCAGACATCTTGAGGACCCTTCTAACCAGAATTAATGTGTGATCTATGCCTTTGTAATTCACATAAAACAAGTCAATACACCTCATGATTTAGGCATACTACAGGCACATTATTCTTGCAACACAAGAGGTTTTAGTCTGAACTTTAAGTTTTGGTATTTAGGGAAAAAAAGTGAAGGAAGGAGTGTGAAGAGTTTTTGAATGATGAAGTTTAGTTCCTGTGTTAAGTGGAGGCAGCATTCTTGACTGAGGACACAGTTCATACTCACATGTTGTTGACTAAAGAAGGAAAATGCTCATTTTAGTAGAACTGTTCAGCTGTATCAGAGAGAGTTTTTCACTAATTCCTGTAATGTGACTTATCTTCTTTTTTTCTTCTCCCCCCCGGCCTGTTAGCTGACTGTGTGCACAACGCTGATGGAGGTGTATAATGGCCATACAGAGACTTACCTGCGGGAATGCCCAGATCCCTGCAGTCCTTGGTAGCCCTGTACCTCTCCTGTGTTGGAAGCTGCTTGTCCAGATTGGCTGTCCTCCACAAAAAATGCTTCTGGAAAGAGATTACTCAGTCTAACTCCTTTCTTCAGAAATCTAATGGCTATATAGAAATGGCAAAGTGCTTCTAACAATGGACCCTATCTCACAGCAGACTTCCTTGCTTTGTAACCAGCAGTTCTGCTGACAAGAAATGTGTCCTCATGAGTGTCTGGTGTGATTTCAGCCATTTCTGCCAAATGAGTTCAGCAGTTAGTTCTAGATCTCTTCAGTCTTGGCAGTATTCTTGGTTTGTTCTTGGTTATGGGTTTGTTAATTTTTGGTTTTTTGGTTTGGTTTATTTAGATTAAAATCCTTCTAAAGAACACAAATTATAATGGCACCTACCAAGTATCAAAAAGAATTGGATATAAGAAGACCATCTGGGACAATACAATTATGTTATCCGTTCATAAGCACTTAAGATTAATTGCTGTTGTTCTGGTATAATATGAGGATATGTCTGATATGCCCTTTTATAAAATAACCTACCAAGTGTCATATTTAGTCACAGAAGCAAGGTCTTGGGGAAATATCTAAAAGAAGATCTGAGCCAAGAATGTCTTGCCACTGATTTATAGCTCTTTTGCTGAAGCTCTTTCTTGGCTTGTTAACAAACTACCTGTTTTTTAATACAGGTTTTTCTGTTGTCTCAAAAAAATACAATAAAGAAAAACTGCTTTCTGTGACCAAAGTACACACATACTCATTTCATACTTCAGTGTAAGACATCATGTATGATAGATACCACACAGCATAAACTACTTTCATTTCTAAATAGACTGATTTTAACAGCACCTGAAAAAGTGATTTCCTCTGATTTTTTAAACTGGTAGTTAAAGCTATTGTCATAATAGGGTAGTTGGGTTGTTTTGGGAGGATTTTGGTTGGTTGGTTTTTTTGAAAGTGGGGAAAGGAAGTCAAGTCAGATTACACCATTGTCTGGAATTCAAGTTAAGAAAGAAAGGCCCTTTAGAGAGAAGTAGTAGCAGCCTAATATCCTAGGAAGCAGATAATATAGGAGGCAGTAGTTTCATCTGTGCCACTGGCTGCATTGCTGGGAGTAGCTTACAGTTCCAGCTCTTGTGTTTTCTAACACACAAAGAGAAGACACTAGAGAGTGAGCTTAGGGGCTGGTATTTATAGTGGTTTCCTTGTAATCTTTTCTTAACCTCCCTAGGAAAGAAGTGCTATTCATATTCCCATTATGCCAGGAATTCAAAGTTGGCAGTAGTGTAAGGGAAGTGTTGGTCTCTCTTTGGTGTCTGCAGAGACACTATTGCAAAGGCCATTCCAATTAAAACCCGCCTGTTCATGGCATCCAGTCACAGTGGGACTCTTGATAGCCAGGACATGCAGAACAGTATTAGTGTAATGCACAAGTTGAGAACACAGTGTACTGCAGCTTCCTGTTCCAAACACTTAAGGATACTAAAAGATTTTTTTCCCCATAATTAGAAATTTAACACTAAGAAGTCTACAGAAGGGGAATCAAGTGATTGCCCAAAATAATTTCTTCAGGGAAGTGGTGGATTCCCTAACACTGGACACTTAGCTGCACAGTGTGCTGGGCCTTCTTGTCTAGATTGGGCTTTTGCCAAAAAGATTGGACCAGATGATCCTTGAGATTCCTTTCAGCTCAGTGTTTTATGGTTAAAAGATAACCTTTAATCATCCCTTGTTTCAGTAGCCAGGTTACCATTTTACTGCAAACTTGTTTTTTATTAGGGGCTCTCCTCCCAACAGCCTTGGAAGAAGTGGGAACAACAGGAATGCTGTTTACCAAATAACTTTAGCAGCTGATGAAGAAACACAGCTTCTGGTTTCAGGAAAATGACACACTGATATTTCTAGGCCTTAGAACAATGCCTGTAGTAGCACAGCAAGAACCAACTCAGGGGAGATACAACACTGACAAACTGAGAGCACACAGAAATCAACATCCCACTATGTAAACTGATGTTAAACAAGGGCCAGTCTAGTACATCTAATTTCTTTTTTACCTGAAGTATGCAAGCAGAAGTATGTTAGCATGATGGTACTACCAGGGTCCATTTTTAATCTCAGCTATGAATACTGAAGCTATGTAAATCAAATATAGCAACACAATTTAAATTAGTGAAAAAGCATGTGTGAAATTCAGCTCCTGGGCCATTTGATTCATAGAAGACAGTTAAACAAAGTCAGATGTTGCAGTCTGTACTGTGAAGAGCCCATCATATATTTCTGAGTGCACACCTCAGCCTGGAAGGGGGTTGTTCGGATTTATGTGGAATGAAGTTGTGTAACAGCCATAATCAAATTACCTTGTAATTTAAAAATAAGTTTACTTGCTTAGTTAGCCTCATCCCACTTTAGCATATGTAGAACAAGGCAGTGTAGACTATTTACAGTTATTAAGTAATGAGCTTTTGGTATGTCCCTTGTGCAAGACAGTCCACATTTCCACACTTGAAATTGCTTTACAATTGCAAAAGGACAGCTAAATTCCATGGATGTCTGTCCAGAGCCTGAATGCCTATGCTGTTGTTTACTAAAATAAACAAAGTTATTTAAAAACAAAACCCTCAAGAACTATGTCTGATTTTGTCTGCCTTAATATACAAAAAGTGATGAATGTGATTATTTGTTAATTTAACCTTCATCTGTCAAGTCTGAAAGTTTTCTCAAGCTGGACAAAAAGTCTAATTTGCTTTTGTTACAGATAGACATATCTATTTTTAATGTCAGTTTACTGCCTTCCCCCTGCTGCTGCTGCTCTGTGCACAGTGATGGAAGCTAAGACCATTTCACTGAAGAAATGTTTGCAGCTACTTTCAATGTTGGAATTTCATTTAGCTGCCTTTTTTTTACATAGAAAGACAAAATTAGTGACAATGGGTGTATTTTTTCATATTAATTTGCTGTACACATAGTTCAGATACCTCACAAACACCAAGGGGGTGGTCTGATTACCTTTTCTTAGGTTTGTTTTTTTCCCAGGTCAAGTAACCATATATATTTTTCTGTTCAAGTTTACGTAAGAGATTTATGCAGCTTTCCTAATTCTGTTGTGGAAAAGAATCAAATTTTTGCAAAAAAAAGAAGTCAATATGTATGCAACAAGAAAAACATACTTACTTTTTGAATGTTACTGCATAGCCTAGTTCTAGGAAAAACAGCCTCAGAGTTAGCTTCTAGCAGATTTACTGTTTATGTAAATACAAAGAGTTAATCCAGTTTACTGTAAACTAGATTAAATAAAGGGTTACAAAAGAGACCAAGCTGTTTGGGTGATGGCTTTTAAATGCAAAAGAGAAGTCAGTTTGCCAAGAAAATTTTTCACCTTTATGGTTTCAGGAACCCATGTAGTGAAGCCCCATACTATTTCAGAGGAAGAAAGAATGTCATCTCCCATGTTAAAAAGCAAAATTTTGGCAGCTAATGAGGACAGGAGAATCGAGGAATTTGAATCTTATCAAAATCAAGCAGTAGTTCAGGTCACACATGCAAGTGAGTTTGCATTAGAGCCAATTACAAGTCAAGGCATTGCTTTGAAGCAGAACTCCAGAGCAGAGCCCATAGATGTCCTGGCAAGTACCTGCAAGGATAGCAGCAAGAGTAAATAAGAGATTTTCACTGGAGTGAGCAGGCGTGATGGAGAAGGGATGGAAAAGGAGCAGGTGAGAGCTTCAGGCAGGCTCCACAATCAACAATGAAATACTCCCTCCTCCCAGCACAAACGTGTCCCGCTTCCACACAGCCAGCTCTTTGGACTACAGGTGCAAGGAGAAAGAAATGCAAAAAAAAAGCTTGGATTTCACCTCAGTGGCTGCCAACAGCAGGCAAATGACCTGCTTATGGCATGGATCATCAGATGGACTCTTCTGCTTTTGGAGGACCAGAATTGTTGGTGGGAAGGGCACACCCACGCTCTCTGAGCAGTAAAGCCTCTCATCCTTTGGACCAGAAGAACAAGATGAGCCAGGAGTAATGCTCAGTCAAAGCAGTGGCACAAGCCACAGTTTGCCTTGGGAAGACTCCGGATATTTATGCATTTTGTAAGAAGCTGCCTTTGACTGTTAAGAGAGTCTGGCACCAGAACATACCAGTTGGCCAAAGACTGTGATCAAGAACCAAGCAGACCATGCAGTTGTTCCCCTGAGCTCTGCGTACCAGTTTTTCAGACCATTGTAACTTAGCAGAATCAAAGATTTTAAAGGTCTTTTGTAACCGTGTCTGCTCCCACACAGTTACTTAGAGAACAATAATTATAAAGGAGCTAGCCTGTTTACATACCAAGAAGCACTGTACTCAGGACATTTTCTGATCTACAGTGAATCAGCTCTGAATTACATTAATTGTATATGGGACAATCTCAGTCTAATTTGTTTTGCAAAGTTTGTTCTCCTAGCTCAAGGAGCAATAGAAGGATCCCAGTAGTGAGACTGCCTCTGTTGCAGTTCCTGCATTTAAGGGTAACTCCAGTCTTTGCTTAGTGTTTTGTACTGTTAGTCTTGTCTTTCTTTTAATCTTGCTAAGTTTTCTCTATTTGGCAAATACACAGTGTAGACAAAAATCCCATCCCTAGGTTTTTTCCTCTTTATATTTTAGTGAAAATGGGTCATCTCAGTAAGAAAGATTTTTTTTTTTTTTTGGACTGCAGTAAAAAAGATCACAACCATTGAGTTGTAGCAGAGGGCTGCATTGCCGTTTTATTTTTAAAGCGGAACTTTAATTCAGGTACCTGGAGGTGTTTGGATTAGACATAGTCTTTTCTCAGGCTACACCCACCATCTGAATTGCACCAGTATTTAAACCTTTGAGTCATTACATATAATTTGCATCAGCTTAGTTTCCAGAATGCTACATTTGCATTCCTGCAAGAGGTGTACATCCACCATCCCCTGTGAGGTGGAAACAGTTAAGACAGCCATATCCAGCTCCATGAACCTTCATGCCTTCTGTGTGAACCAGGTGGGAAAAAAAAGTAGAAGTGACTGGATGGAAAGGAGAAAACAGGAAAGGGAAAAAAATAAAAGAGTGAAAGGGTCAGAAGCCACTGTCAGGAAATGTCCAAGGAAAGAGAAGTGAAACAGCACAAGAAGACATACAATAGTGGCAGGCTATGAAGATCTAGCAACTGCAGCACGCTCCTCTACCAACCCTTCCTCTGCTGTCAGCTGAATCCCCAACTAAAATGTGCCTCCTCACCTGCAGCAACTGCTGTTACAATATATTTTCAAATTATGCTGAGACACAGTAGATCTAAACTGACCCTCTAAGAAAAGAATATTGAAATTAAAAATACATATTATCTCAAGCAACTGTTCTTCAGATTTAAAATCAAGGTAAATTGCATTAGAAGTATACTCAGGCTGTGAAGTAGCCAGAAGCATAGAAGCCACTGATACAGTCTCTTTGTATGATCCCAAAATTCCCTTTACAAAGATCCCTTGTTTCACTCACTGCACGGGATGGGCTGTGTTCCTGTGATGAATGAGAACAACATAACAAAGGAGAAACCTGTTCCAGTTTTCAGGACAGTAAATCAATGCCTTGCAAGAGAAGGGATGATGTTACAGACCAGGCACATCTCAGTACCTACTGAGTCCACTAAATTCTCACCCCAGTTCTGCCAGGTGCTGCACAGGCAGTAGGTTGTGGTGTCTGGCTGGTACTCAGTCTGTGATACCAGGAGTTGCATTTTGGAAGTACTGATCACAAAGGCAATCAAAACAGAGGGAGCTATGCTGCAATCATATAAAGTACTGTTAAGTGAATCCTAATTTTTTTACATCTCAGTTCAGGCTCTAATAACTATCCAGCAGTCTTGATTTCAAACCCTGTACCTCAGAGCTCCATATGTAACACAGGCACAATGTTCTCTTACTTTTCTCATTATCAGGAAGATAAACTAATGCAAAAGGTCTAAAGCTCTCAAAGTTGATTTAGTTTGATCCCAGCAAGCCTTCAAGGATCATGGAAGGGAAAGCATCATAGGGAAATTGATTAAAAAAATGAATCACTTCAATGCAAGTTTTGGATGGTTCACAAACTGAGCAGGGCTCAGAGCCACACACTGCATGCTGAACATGGACACCCCTATGCTGGCTGAGGCAGAGACTGTGAAAGGGCCAGTACAGGGAAAAAGAGGAGAGATGTGCCTCTGTGATTAAGAGCCCTGTGAGCACAGGGCAGCAGGTTACATACAGGTACTTACTATAATTCTGGTGTTTTCTTATTTGGCAGTGCTTGAATGTCTGAGTTAGACAGGTAGAGATTTTATTTTTTAAACTGAGGGCTGGTATCAATTGCTGAGGAGAATGCAAGATACAGCAGCTCATAGCTTCCATGTGTCTGTGTGAGAAAGACAATAAAGGAACTTGACACAGATCCCATTTACTCAAGGTGTGCACCACAACCTCCCACCATACCATCTGCACCAGCCTCTGCTCTGCCACTAGGTCAAGCATACCACATTTGCTTTGTGAAGATCTTAACTACACCTTTGCCCCCCCCCAAAGCAGCAACTCACTAATTTTCTCCTCCAGCCTCTGGTTAGACTCCATATTTATTTCTTCCACCTGAGACTGCTCAGTTGATTATCTGCCTTCTTTCTATCAAGTAGCCTGCAAGTGCAGTACATGCCCATACCATTCCAGATAAACATCCCAGCCACCCAAATGGGTTTGAAAAGAAGCCAAGTGACTTTGCCTATCCCCGTCTCCAGCTCCCACTTTCAGTAATGTCTGTGTTACACAACATCACAACAGCATACCAGCACAAATACTGCTTCCCACGGCTCTTGGTGCCAGGGCTGCCCGCAGTCTGAAATATCTTCTCCGACCACACTTTATTTTTTTTCTTTTATTTTGGCTTGGCTCTGAGCGTGCAGAGCTGAGCCAGCACCTGTCTGCTACACGAGGGTTAGCTGTCCTTGCCGAAGGAGTTGTCAGTCGCAGCCTGACAGGTGACAGCCGTTTCCTGTTTCTGAAAGCAGTGTTACCAGCCACACCATCCCCCTCCTTAATTCAGACAGCTGCTTTGTTGTCATCTGGTTCTACACTTCCACATGCAGGCTGAGGGCTGTAACAGGAATAACAGCACTGAGGTTACACGACACTTTCCCTGTTCAAAGCACTCGGCAAGGAAACCCACAGGAATTGTTTATTGTAAACATTTCCCACAGACTAAATCCGACAGGTACCAGCAAGCAGTCCTGCTCCTCTGCATTTTCTAGTGTAACATAACAACAAAGGAGCATGCTTGAGAACCACTGTTTGGAATGAGGTATACCTGTTTAATTTTACCCCTGTGGACATTCTATGTTTGTAGTTGAAGGTTTATGTCAATTACACTTCTCAGCTGTGAGTATCTGCCAAATAGATTCTTATTAATGGGGAAAAAAAAAAGCAATAGCAGAATTTTTCTCCGAATAAGGGATGAAACCAATTCCTGCTACTATAAATTACAAGCAAGAGCAGAGCTAATCTCAGGGATTTTTTTATAGTTACCTCTTCTTGCAGTTTCTAAAAAGCAGTCTCAAACCATTGAAGTTTTCAAATCTAAATTCCTGCTTACAAGTGCTAAAAAATAAGAGGTTTTTTTCTGGTATCCACCAATTCTCAGAAGCACTACTTTCTGTAGTGACATTACAGATGCCAGTTCTACAGCCTGTGCTATGCAGACAAACACCCACACCTTGAGTCCTCAATGGACCCACGTGCCTGGTAAGTCAGAGAGTCAGAAGTCCAGCAACAAAGAGCAGTAACAAAAGCACAATACGTGCTGCAACATGTACAGTGGAGATGGAAGTCATGTCACTACAAAACACCAGCCTCCACTGTGCATATATAAAAAATAAAATTCTGAAAGAGGCACAGATTCGAGATGAAATGTGATGATTGCAAATATAATAGAATTCAGTATTTTAACTCCAGACTGCACAATGTCTGGTAACCTTATTTCAACATTGTTTTTAAACAGAGATGTCTAAACCATAAAATGGTATCCATAACTTTGTCTTCTAGAAAAATACAGTGAAATATTGCTCTTTTTTTCCTTTTGAAGACATAAACCACCTAAAATTATTAATAAGTAAAAATACATGAACTAGTAAACAGTCTAGCTTTTCCTTTAAGATATTAAAGCTTCCAGTTTGGTTTGGTTCTGAAAGCTTCTAAACAAATTATGTAAATTACCTATGCTAAATACTTGGTTTTCGACAACAACAAAAGGAGTTAATGATGATGTTACTTTTAGTCTTCTAAAGTTATGCTAATGAAAACACTAATCAAAGATTGCAGTCACATTTTCAGTCCTTGCCTGCTGTAGGTGGATTTCATTGAGCAGTAAGATTTATAGCTTCATCATGACACAATGTATATAAGGCTGAACTCCTTCAGCTGCTAATGAAATGTGATTTGGGGACTCTGGCACCAGCTGGGTGATGATTAGGGCTTATCACAGATAGGTCTAGGAAAAGGCTGGGAAATACTTAAGCTTGTTTTGCAGTTGCTTTGAGCTCTTAGGAAAGGAGCAGTTTCTCTACAATATCAGCCTGAAGTTTTCTGCTCATACAAGAGAGGTAATGATAAGGTTTTTTAACTGACTTGCAAGTGATAGGGTTATAGGAAGTCTGACTAAATCCTACCAAATCCTTCTGGTTTCATGCCTTTTAAATTGTGAGATGGGTACTTTGTCTTCTCAGTCTGCTCAAAAAATAATGTTAATTTAGCAACTGGCTTCAGAGAAACCTTGCAAAACTTGCTCTATATAATGCCTCTTGACTTGAAATTCTACTTTTAATAGTTGCCTGCTGGCACAACAAGCAACTCTGTGTAGGTTTCCCACAACAAAAAGGGGATCCTAAACATAGTTTCTGCTTATGGGGATGGCTCCATATTAACTGTAAGCAGAAGGGCTGCTCAAGCATCTAAGTTACTGAATAATTTTAAAATAATCAATATAATAAGAAGGTAACTCCTACCCTCATTAAAAAAAATACTCTGAAAGTAGGGGAAGTTAGAAGTTAAACTGTGAGTTCTAGAATATTTTGTCCATGCATGCTATCAGCTGGGGGGAAAAAAGTGGGGGGGAAGATCTATGTAAGTAGTAAAATACCTGTGTCCTTAACTGACTGTATCTCAGCTGCAGAGCAGATTTCTGTTTAAAGCCCTTCTCACTGCAGGGAGCTACCACACTTCCTGCTCCTTTCCTTGGTAAGGGTGGTCTCCAGCTCCTCTTAAAAGAGAACTGCTGCCTGTCAACTGAAAACTACACAATAACTTCTAAAAATCAGTAGTTTTCATGAACTGTGAGACTTCAGATTGGGTGATTAAAAGACGGAGAGGTTTTTTAGAGTGGATTGGAGAAATAAAACCTCAAATACAGCAGAGCACAGTAGAAAAAGCTTCCCCCTGTTTTTATTTGAAGTAGTTCTTATTATAAAATACATACTATTTTGATTCTTTTGTAGCCTAAAGGAAGATTTCTCGAGGGGGTTGTGTTTTCCATTAATGTCTTTTATTCAGGTCAAATTCAGTCATTTTTGTAAAAGAAAGCCATTTCCTTTTCGATTGAACCAAAGGCTTGCATATTTACAATTCCCCATGCAAATGGGCAGTGGGTTTTATGGATTTGTTTTTGAAAAAAGCTGCTCACCTGTATCCCAGAATATATTCATGATACATGAAGTATGTGTTTAGGTATGGCAGAGGGGAAGGTTAGGCTCTGGTGTATGAGTGTGGTGGGGTTTTCTGGAGTTTGGGGTTTCTGTGTGTTTGGTTGTTTGTTTTTTTTGTTTCCATGACTATTTTACATGGTTGTAAGACTGTACCTGACAAGATTTTAACATCAAGGTGCTCAGAAACACTTCAGAGTAGTGCTTGCTTTAGAGATGCAAGTACACAGTGCCAGTCTGAGATAAGGAGTCATCCAGAGACTTGATAGGTCAGCAAACCTCACGCCTACAGGTCAGGTCCTACTTCTTCCCTAATGATGTTATCTACTTATCACATATCTACTTATCACACTCCCTTTGAGATAATTTCATTCTGTATTTGAGCTAGGGTAAGAAAAAACAGTCGTGAGAGCTGTACCTAATAAAACTCCTTTTAAGTGTCAGCATTCTGGTGACATACTAGCCAAGAACTAGATGAAGAAACAGTTTTGTACCTTTTTAATACTGCCACAGTCCAACTGGAGGTCATAAGACACTAACCCACACAGAAGGCACCCTGGCCCTTTCTGAGACATTATCCCAGACCAATGCACATGAGTGGTACTGCTTCCAGTACAGATGCTGGGGCTGCACCTGGTGCTCCTCAGTGGGGCTGGGCTGGGTTACAGAATTCCATGATGGTTTCTTTCCTTTGAGCCTGCACTGGAGGCTACAGTGCCTCCATTCTGTGGACTCTGCCCAGTGTGGAAGGACAGGGCTCAGTGCTCTCCAGAGTGCTTCCCTGAGGAAGCTCAAAGCCATGCTCCTTGTCTCTGGAACTGGCTGAGGACACTCTCTGTCCTTCCTTACTGCTAACTATAAAGCACAGCACAGAAAGCAATTCAAAATCAGGCCAAAAAGAGGAAGAAAGAGAAGCGTAAATTAGCATATTTTTCTGTGGATTAAATTGGGTAAGCCCCTTTTGAGGATGAGGGCAAAAGAGAAGTGAAAGAGTAACATTGTAATAATAATATTTTTAAAGTGCTTATTCATGAAGGCTTTTGTCAAAAAGCACAGAAATGCTGCTCTTAGTCTGAGGAAGATTGTAAAGGAACAGACTGACATTACCAAAGCTTCTTTCCTTACTGTAGTTAAATTTAACTCTCTTGGAACAGAAGAATTTAGGTTAGGAGGAGGATCTGGAGGCATCTGGTCCCTCGCTCGTTGCAAAAGTACTCTCAAAGCCAGGTCAGTCTGCTCCGCTTCTTGTCCTGCTGAAGTACAGAGACTGAACCTCTTTCCTGGGCAGCCCATTCCAGCGTTCCCCCACTTTTCCTGTAGGAAATTTAGGTCAGTGTGGTGCTATGGCCTTCAGGGTTTTCAGACTCAGACCAGCAGGTTTCCATTGTCATTGTTTTCCATAAGGTGCACAGTGCGAAGTGCAAATCTAATTACGGCCCAAGTACTAGGCTAGTGCAGTGGGTTTGTTTGCTTAACAAGGATTTCTGATAAAGGTTCCCTGACAGCTCTGGCAGCAATATGCAATTACCTGGGCTCAAGCTTTACCACCCTCTGCAGTGGGTGCCAGGGCTGGAAGGTACTGTGCCATAACATGCCATCCTCCACCAGCCCAGCTCCTGACCCAGTGGCTATACCAGCACTCTGGCTGTGCACTGCACGGCCCACTGCAAAGCAATCTGGCTAGAGGCTGCAGTGTCAAATACTACTGTAGGATTTTAGCATGCCTCAAAGAAGGAAGTTAGGATGCAGCTTTGTTGAAACACCTCAATTTTTTTTCTTCTCCCTCCTTACAGATAAGAAACAGTTAGGACAGTTGGACTGATTAAAATTAGTTACATTCTAGTTAATGGGATTAGGAATATGGCCAGAAGCCCTACTTCTACAGGGGACAAGAGCACTAAGGGGCAAAATGTGCTACCCCAATCACCCTGTGCTGAGTGCGGGCCAGATAACTCGGAACATCCTGTGCCCCAGTTTCGCAAGATCTTTAACCACAGCATCCAGCAGAAAAATCACAAAGAGCATGTGAACAGGTGCTCAAATGCCTCTTGTGGCTTTGCCGCTAAGGCAGATACTGTTTCAACTAAGATTTCTTGTCCTGAGCTTTATTTTTGAAGGCTTTACTTTTACTTCAGCTCTTATCTGGCTGGCTGTGAATGCAAACAGGCAGACCTAGACAAGCAAGTTAAATGTGCTGCCTTATGTAGGGATGATTATTATGAATTTTCTGTAATACATTTTCCTAGATATCCTCTGTGGATTTTTAAACAAGAGGATATGAATATTTCAGGTGCAGTCATTTTACTTCAAGATTAGATAATTTCTGATACCTATTAATACCTTCCCCATCCCCAATGCAGGTTAAGGATTTTACATTCCTCTATTCAATGAAGACTCTTGCAGAAGTGTACTACAGCAAATGACATGTTTCATACCTGCCTGTGAGGACTAAGAAGTGTTCACTGCAGCTCACCTCTTTTCTGTTTGTTGTACAGCACTTCTCCACTGACAGTGGTTCAGCTCCTGATGGAGGAGCAAAACGTCCCCAGTGAGGTGCCAGCAGCCCTAAAGCGCCTGGCCAAATACATAGTGCGTGGTTTCTATGGTGTGGAGTGTTCCCTGGCCCTGGATGTACTGATCCGCTACCCCTGCGTGAAAGAGGATGACTTGTTACAGCTGCTCAAGTACGAGCATAAGCAACTGCGCGCTGTCCTCAACACGCTCAAGGCAGACAAGCTGGTGAAGCTGCGGATGCGAGTCGAAACGGGGCCTAACGGGAAGAGCACGAGGCACAATTACTATTACATTAATTACAAGGTGCTGGTGGATGTGGTAAAATACAAACTGGATCATGTACGTCGGAAAATAGAAGCAGATGAGCGGGATTCAACTACCAGATCCTCTTTTAAGTGTCCGTCTTGCTCTAGCTCTTACACGGACCTTGAAGTCAATCAGCTCTTTGATGCATTTACAGGTGTGTTACTTAACATTGCTTATTTGCTGTTATCTTAAAGAATAACCCTGATAGCACAAAATTGTTTCCTAAGTGAACTTTGCGATAAAAGCATGTTTGTTAGGATATGCTTCTTGTTTGCTGGTGAACAACGGTCTGGGACAGGGGATGCTTGGAGGTGAGGGTAAGAGAAATGCTGCCTCTGTAGAACAGGCCACGCAGAAGGAAGAATAATCTTGAACATATGAGCTGGCATTGGGAATCAGATTCCAGGCCTCAGCTTTGCTTTGAACTTGGTTAAGTAATCTTAACTCATCCAAGTCTTGTAAGTCTCACTTCCTCATGTGGAAATAGGAACACAGTACTCGCTTTACTGTGTTTTGAATCTCTTAGTTAATCCATTTGTGTGGTCAGCTCTTCTGACAGAAGAGTTGGACAAGATGGGTAGAACTGTTTGCAGTCACCTCCTGTAATAAGCATCTTGCAGCTCAGTAGTACCAGAGCTGTTCTGTCACTCCTGGGCTGGGAAGATCAGGCTCCTCCCAGGTCAACATGACACATCCACAGCAGAAGTGGTGTCAGAGCCTGTGGATGTTTCTTGTTTCAAAATGAGCCAAAATGGCATCACAGTGCAATACACTACTGAGAGCACAGCTACTGTGCTGACATCTGGCTCATGGGATCTGCAAAGGATGCCAGAGCCAGGCAGAATGAACTTCATACGTCTAACTTGAAATGCTAATGGTGAAATTTGTGTTCTGCCAGTTTGCAAAATCATCCCTTTCTTCTAAACGGAGGGACTCTGTCGAGTTACTGAAATGCAAACACTGAGGCTGGTGATGTATTTTCACAGAACAAGCTTGGTTTTGTTTGTTTTCCTGAAGACATAAATATAGGATTTTAGCATATGCCTTGACTGACTCTGGAACAACTAAAACCAGATGCTACTTATGCTTGAAAAGATGTATTTTTTTCTTACATTAAGAACTGAGAAGATGAGATAGAAGAAAAAAATAAATTGATGATAGTACATGTCCATCCAGCTTGAATGTCTCTCCTGAGACATTTCTCACTTGCATAGCAAGTGTGTAGTAACAGTCTGTCTCGAGTTTGCCTGTAGAACTGAGTTCCCCTTGTTAATGTGAACAAATAGATAAAGCAGAATGTCTGGGTAACTGTCCAGGCTGCAGACTGCTTAACAAGGTGCTGCTGATCTTTCTGCATTCTATGAATGAAAACGCCCCCTTTGGAAAATGTTGCAGAGACCTTCCGCTGCACTTACTGCAACACTGAAGTAGAGGAAGATGGCACAGCATTTCCAAAGCACGATGCTCGAACCTTGCTGGCGAAGTTCAACGAGCAGATCGAGCCTGTCTTTGTGCTGCTGCGTGAGACTGAAGATATTGTGCTGCCCTATGACCTGCTGGAGCCTCAGCCAACAGAAATACCAGAATTATCAGAAAGGTATAAACATAACCCTAGAACTTCTGATCAATGCAAATCCTCCCAACTACTTTCCAGGTGTAAAATCTTTGAAATACTGAACTTGCAGCCTACTATGCATTCCATTCTGCTTTGTTCAGTACAGTCTGCTGTTTAATGAAGAAGTCTGTAGTATCTAAGGCATCCTAAATTATTGCTATGCCTTTTTAGTTTTTTGATACATTTTTCAAAGTAATTTATTTCCCAGATTACTCCTTCAGCTAATGCTCATAGCCCTTTCTGTGAGAAAGTAATGTTTCTCTATCAGTGTGCTTCATCCAGAGATGCACTACTGAAGAGACCTTGCAAAAATCTATGGTTCAGAACCACCTCCCTCTGAGATGAGGTAAAACGAAATGTAAAGTATTTGAATATAGAAGATAGTTCAAGATAGTCTGTTGACAAAGCATGGTTTTGGGGTTTGTTTGGGGTTGTTGTTCAGTTTTATTTGAATGGG
>NW_024582073.1:1793540-2032022 GCF_017639235.1 Corvus kubaryi
TGCTTTGAGTCTTGGACATCAATAGTTAAGTTTTGTTTTCTTCCCATCCCCCCCCCCCCCCCCCGGCTTCTTGCCTGAATTCTACCTCTTTAAAAAAACATGACACTTTATTCAGCTTTGATCCAAAGTTGGGCTCAAGTGTGCTGGAATCCTGCAGCCGCCCTGAAAAATGGGCACACAGAAGTTCCTCTTTTGGCCTTACATACACCCAAAACTTAACTATTGATGTCCAAGACTCAAAGCACAAGAAGAAAAAAAGAGAAAAAGCAACTGAAAAGCAACCTATCTGGTTGTCACAGAGCACTGTGGAAGGAGCAGCAACAGCCACCAACAATACCGTTGGTAAGTTTAATGCATTAGCAAATAAATTCAGCAGCCTTAGTGCATTTAAAATACAGCTTTCCCATTGAAAATGTAGTGAGCTTGGTTTAGAAGATAATGTATCAATTCTGTGTTAGTCGTTATCAGATCTTAGTTTCCAAAATCTAGTTTTCAGACTGAGTAATATTCCTAAAGCTATTCAGGTAGCAGGTCCTGAAACTTCTGGCTTTAGCCATGCAGTAATGTTAGTGGTAATCTTTACAGTGGAAAGCTCTTGGAAATGTCTGTACTTTCAAGAGAATTCCAGCGTGGGTAAAAAAGATCCAGAGCAGAAAAAATCACCTATGTAGGACGCCTGTGGTAACTGTAAACTATTGATCCCTCTAACACTTAGTATTGTGTATTAGGAGTAAATGCTTCTGAAGAAACTGAAGAAAGTGTTAAAGAAACTGTCACTGATAATGAAATCATCAAGACTCTTCTGATCCATGAATCCAAGTCATCATCTAGCAGAGACCAGGCTCCTGTTGTCAAAAGCAAACTACATGGATCATGCAGTGATAACAGTGAGTCCGAAGAGGATGCCAAGCACTCAAGAGGAGCAGGAATGAAAGTAGCAGGCAGCAACTTTGAGCAAGAGGAGGAACAAGAAACTCTGGGTCCTATTTTAATGGTAGCTGGTCAGCCCTGTTCATATGGTGAAGTTAGTGAAAATCCACAGCTTGTGTCTCTCATGACAGATGAAGAGAGAGACGCTTATATAAAAGTAGGACAAGAAATGTTCCAGTCTGTCTTTGAGTAACTACTACTGTAGGGATATGCAACCTTGTATAGAATGGATGAAGGCTTCTAACTTACGTTCTTCAAAGTTAACCCTTCAGTGGTAAAGTTTTGTTTGAACTTGCTCTTAAGCAAGATGGTAATCCTGTAGTAGGTAACTACAGTTCAAATATTATCATTGCAGCCACAGCAAGTGTTTTCTGTTGTAATGCTTAGACTTTGTGGATGATGTCATTAGTTTTGGAGCATGAATCATTTCAGGATACATTTGGATCTGATTAAAATAACATCTGAAAAGCAGTGATGCAATCTATAGTAAGAAATAAATTATTCCACCTTCCTCTCAGAAGTAACAGTTACTTCCAGTAGTGAAAATGAGTCCAAATCAAGTATGACTTGGTTTCAGTCCATCTGAGTGTTCCATTGGTTTGTTAGGTCACTCACTAGGCACCAGTAAAGGACAGGTATCACACAGCAAAATCCTCAGGGCAGAGCTGTTACTAAATTGCATCAGCAATAGATGAGAGACAATTCTGGTCTCTGAACTTTCATCCTAAGAATAATTTTTCCAATTCTTTGTACTCATGGCACTACAGAACCATCTTGAGTGATGAACAGTGCAAGGAGCACTGGACAGTACAATGTAATGTTTCATTTTGGTCCAGAACAGTAAGGGAGCAAGCAATGTATCAAGCACAAGACTTTGCTTCTCCCATCTCACTCCCACACTCCCCAATGTTCTTTTATAGCAAGAAACAAATTCTACTTTAACTGAACTACATGAGTAGGACTGGCATTAGGCATAAGTGAGAGTTTAACTTCTTCAACAGTTCTACTATGTGAGAAGGGATAAGGAAAGTAGACTAGAAGGGCACAAACCAAAACACAGGAGGTTCCCTCCAAATGTTAGGAAACACTTCACTGTAAGGGTGACTGAGCACTGGCACAGGTCTCCCACCACGAAGGTACTCAAAAGCCACCTGGAGAAACAGGCCCTGTTGAAGCAAGATGACCTCCCACGATCCCTGCTGACCATTCCATGATGAAAGGGTAGAGAGAAAGTATGACCAAAGAAATACCATTTCAACACATTTTTTGTGTACACATACTGTTGGTTTTGACTGAGGTAATTTTCTTTTCAGTAGCTGGTGTGGGGCTGTTTTGAATCTGTGCTGAAAATAGTGTTGATAACACAGAGATGTTTTCATTACTGCTGAGCAGCACTTGCACAGGGTCCAGGACTTTCCTGCTAATTCCCCCCATCCCCCCAGTGAGGAGGCTGGGGGTGCACAAAGAGTTAGGAGGGGACACCACCAGGACAGCTGACCCACACTGACCAAAGGGCTATTCCACACCATATGGCATCATGCTCAGCATAGAAAGCTCAAAGAAGAAGGAATGGGGGACAGTTGGAGTGATGGCATTTGTTTTCCCAGGTCCTTGTTATGCATCATGGAGCCCTGTTTTCCTGGAGATGGCGAAACACCTGCTTGCCATTTTGCTCTGCTTGCATGTGTAGCTTTTGTTTTACCTCTTAATCTTTCTTTCAACTATGAATTATATTGCTTTCACTCTTCCACCTCCCTCTCTGATCCCATTGGTTGGGGAGTGAGCAACCAGATGCTTTGGCGCTCAGTTGCTGGCTGGGGTTAAGCCCACCATTCCAGGCAAGAATTCAGGAATGGTGTGTGCTTATGCTCTCTCTTGAGTTTAGAATTTAATTTATTAAAAACGTCCTCTTTTAGGTCTGAGTGAGTCTTGGGCTAAATTAGTAATTAAAGCTTTGATTGTTTCAGGTTCACAGGTTTGCCTTTGTCACAACATAGTTCCTTGGTCCTCAAAATGGTAAAGTTTTTTTTCTGCATACAGTAGTAGCACCAGTTTAAAGCCTGCAGAGTAACTAAACAGTCTTCAAACGTTTTGCTAATCTACTTTCATCCTTGGACATGAGAGGCATGTGACCATAATCTGCCCTTTCAAAATTTATTCATAAAACCTAGAGACACTCCAAACAAACTAGAAAAATATTACAGAAGAATTACATTCTCATTTTATTTAAACTTCAAGCATATTTAGGCTTCACCATCGCTATACTGTCTCCCACAGTATATAGCCATATTATCATACTAACCTCAAAAGCAACACAATCCTGAATTAAAGATGACCAGTGCTTTTTAACTACTTTCAGAAAAGCCTTGTGTTTAAGGTAAACAGGATCTTTATAATGCAGCAGGTCTGCTGAATAAGCTACTTCTAGCACAGTTTTATGACTTAGTGTTATTATCAACTCTGACCTGAAAAACTGAACAAAGTTTTCCCGTCTGCTTTTCTGTAATTCTAATTCCACCTTTACCATGAGACTCCAGGAAGTGCTGACTTCAACTGTTTTTTAAAAACATGAACTTAATTGTAGTTTCCTAAATTTCATTACAAAGTCAAACACTTTAGGAACAGATTCTACAGACTTTCAATTGCAGCTGTGAAAGGATACCAACATTTTCAGACCGGCTTAATCCTTTGAACATCAAAAGGATTCAGCAAATGCAGAAAAATAAAGCTGGTTTCTGCAGTTAACTATAAACCCAAGGTATTCAATTTCACCTCAGATAAGTGTGCTGAAACGAAATCCAAAGGCCATGAACAGAAACTTTTTTTGTTACAGACCAGCTATACTCTAGGCTACAAAGGCAACATGGAGGTATGTACTGTGTCTAGACCTTGTATTTGTAGAAGATGCAAGAAACTTGGAGAACTTCTTGTCCCAGGAAAATTAGCAGTGTTTGTTTTAAAAGAAGTAACAAACTGCTACAAGCATGCCAACAAGTCAATTAACTTCCAGCAACAACCTCAGCATACCAGTGTGTAAGCCTAAGAAAATTTTTCAAAAGAGAAAACTTACAGACAAGTCCAAACTTTATTTAAAACTACCATTTTGAACAATTTTAAATTACCAAACAAGTCACAATAAAAAATTAAGACAGAAAAAGAACAGTGCAGCAAAACTGAACAGAAGTGGATTCAGTTCCAGCTGTTTAAACTGCCACAGGCAGAAGATCACATACCTATCCCTAAGAGGCAGTGTGTTAAAAATTTTACATTTTTATACACTTCCAGAATTCTGGGAAATTACTGCTGATCTTCCATATGCATTTGTATACACAGAATTTATAAATGCAGATATCTTCAGGTTATTCTTATGCATTTTGAGCTCCAAAAGTTTCTGTAAAATAATAAAAAAATCATTGTCTAACATCTACAAGGCATCAAACAGCTCCTGACTGCATTTCAACTCCTATTACAACCTCACAAGTATTTCTGAGGCATGGCTTACTTGAACAGCTACAGCCATCTCCCCCTACACAGGTTAAGAATAACTTAGAGCTAGCTACAACTTTGGTGTGGCATGGTGTTCTGGTCAGACTGTTCCCACAGTAGGCCTGTGCATCAGTATCCACCAAATGGGGTCAACAGACTTGTGCTGGCATAGCTGTGACAAGCAGAAAGCGGACAGGCAGTGAATGAAACGGAAGGAAGATGCACCTTCCTTCATATTGTGTGCTGGAAAAAATCTGTGCTGCCATTGCAAATGCATTAAAAAAAAAAGCAGGTTCATCAGCTTATATTGTTCTTGAGGAATCGGAATGAGGTACACTAGCAGAAAACTGCTACTATCAGTATACCCAGTTCATGCCCTTCTATATGCCATTACTGTACACTCCACTGGAGAATTACAAGTCTAACAATAAAATAGAAGTCTCTAATACTGTAATTTTGTCTCAGTATTATAGTAAAAAAATTGAAATATTTCCTCTGACCTTCATTAATTTTTCATATCTGCATAAAAAATATTTAATGAAAGTGAAAAATTTTATTGCTATCAAGCACACTGGAACTTTTTTCTACTTCATAGTATAATTTATATGAAGAATAATTTCTTTCTCCCTGAGGAGATATTTACTATTCTGAAGAGTCTCTTGAATGCTTCTATCACAAAAACCACTGAGCAGTCTGTCAGAAAATTATACTGAGCATTATTAAATCCGATAATAGCAATTATAATTTACAGTATTATTAAACCCAAGTTTGTGTAACAAGAAACAAAAATACATTTGAATAAGTTTCAAAACCATTATGTTGTGACATGCACTTTAAATATGTTATTTTTTATGTCTTTATCAGCCACAGAATCTTAACGAAGTATATAGAAGGGACATGGACAGCAAAATAAAATCCCTTCGTATCAACACAATATTTTCAAATGCATGATAACAAAATCCAGTATTTTTACACCATCCTGATAACTGCTTACTTCAATCAGCGGTATTTAAATTCTAGCATTCCAGAGTGTTTTCCCTATTTGTGTGCAGAATATACAAAATAATCTTTACCAGGTTCTTTCAATGTTTGGGCATCTCCTACTAATTCTTGATCTTGAGCTCCACCTCCATCCAGTAATTCATCAGACAAGCTGTTGGTTTGAGCCTCCGTTTCCATTTTCTTCATTAAGTCTGTCTTTGTAACAGAAAAAGCAAATCTCAAAATAATGGATAATTCTTACTGCTGGGTTACACAGACATTTAGGGTATGCACTTCTGAACAACACCACCACAAATAATAGCAAAATACCTCTGAATACACAGCAAGTTTGAGAGGCAAGTCTTCAACTTTCACAAAGTCATCTTCATCAGATTTTTGACTTACGTTTCCAGAACCAGGTTCCTGTTAATAAAAATTGTGATATTTAAGAAGTTCTATTTTGTTTTATTTTCACTCCAAAACTATTAAAGTACATAAAAAACCCAATGTGCATATCAAATTTGCAGATGGAAACAAAACAAGACTGCAAACCAGAAATAACAATGAAACAGAAAAAAAGCTTCTCATTTCTCTTGGATATATCTTAACTGAAATATACACACATATTCATTCACTAGCACAGGTGACTCTGTATCAGGGCTGCCAGCCATGGAGCTTTCAGAACTTGCACCAGATTTGTTTTCTGCACACGTGGTATCTGGTGTTTGAGTTTCATTCACTGCTAAAGGTGAGCTTGATTCTTCTGTTTTCACAGTGGCTGTTACAAAGGATTCTGGGGTATTGACTGTTAAAGCTGGTGTATTCTCCATGACACTGAGGTAATGAGGCACAATTGTAGCCACATCTTGTTCACCTAAAACCACAGAATTACATTTTAACTAGGCAGATAGTAAAAGATTCTGAACATACAAAAATGCCACATTATTATTATTCTTTTTAAAATTATGATCCAAAGCTACAAACGGGTACTGAGAGTGAATTATAGTGTCTCAGACCAACACAAAGCTGGACCGAAGTAAAACATCATATTTATACTCTTACACACTTAAGTATAAGCAATTTATCACATGAGAGTATGACTCGATTTCTGACTCAAAAGTTTTAAAAAACCTCAAAAACCAGAACTAAGTGACCTACTATAAAATAATTATTCGAGGTATGAGGAGATGTAATACAGAACAATAAATTCCTTACTATTTTGCCACTCCAATACTGATTTTTAGTCTACAAAAAAAGGCCAAGAACAAAACTAGTGTTTGCAACAGAAAAACACAGGGAAGATGATAGTAATAACAGTTACGTTAGAAATAACATTCCTACAACTCAGTAGTGCTCCCTCCTTTTGATGAAAATAATTTCTTGGTTCTTAATCAGTTACAGCATTACTCACAGAAAAAAAATTAAACTATAAAGTGATTTCAATAACGAGTAAAATAGTAGCAGAAAAAAAAAAGTAGTAGACAAATCTAAACATCACAACAGAGACATATTAATTCTGATACAGTTGTGTGCCAAGAGCTGCAACAATCAGCTAAAATTCTTGCTCATGTCAAGCATCAAAACTACATCCACCTAAGATTATTCCATGTTTCCTCTTTAAAAGGTTCGCTGTGTCAATATCAACACAGATATATCCAGGCAACTGATAAAGTTCCATAAAAAAGAGTCCAGTAAATTTGATCATCTTTCTCTTTGTTACATGTATCACATGCACTGTCCAAGATAATTCTCACAACATGCAAAGTCATATGGAAGTGTTAGTCTCTCAGTTACTGCATACAGGGCTTACCTTTAACATTAACAGATTCTTGTTCTGATGACAAAATCTCGCTGCTTTTTGCCTTACTCAATTCTTGGTTTGAAGTCTATTGGGGAAGGTAGAAATGAGTTAAAACAAAATTTTACTGATCAGCTTAATATCTTATTGGCTAATTTACTAACTAGAAACAGACTGTACACTTGTTCCATTATTTTCACTGGTTTGAAATAAAGACAGCAAGTTCCTATTTGCCAGCTAGTCAGGAACAGTTTACAAAACCATTAACACTGATATGCATGTTTTATCTGAACATTTTCTTTTCACTAAAGTAGTTCCCAGGTAAACTCTTTGGTTCAACTTAAAAGATCTACTGTTATAGCCTTTAAAGTAAAATGTTCCAATTACATCCTTGACTAATGTTAATACTTGCTGAACAAACCAAAGTTTCAAGAGATTGTCAATCTCATTTAATATGTAGAGAACTGACAATTCTCCAAAACCAGGTCACACAAATTTAAATGTTTTTAAGAAAACTAACAGTGAAATGACAATCATACCCATTAACATTTCACCATCGTCCCAGAAATAATTATCACATGATAAGAGAGGAAAGACAAACAAAAGACATGCTAGAATACATTCATTCATTGGGAGTGAATGACTCCCAATTAGAACTTGATCTCAGCAAACACAGAGAAAGAACTAGTTAAAGGTTTAAAATGATGCTTTTTTGAAAGTTTAACTTCTCACTTGCAGCTTAACATTTTTTCTCTCTCATGGCAGAAGTAAACATTAGTTTTGTCTCTGTCCAACCATCCATTCTGGCATCAGATGTAATAAACTCAGGTGAGGAATGCCACATTTTACACGTAGCAGCTATTGGAATCATGCAATTTCTATTATTCTTTTACCTTCAATAGTACGAAAACAGTGCAACAAGAAAAACTGAGGTACATATAAATATGTACTGAAAAGCTGTGCACTGGCATTGGTTTGTTCTGCTTTTACAATTTTGGTGATACCTGTTCATTTTCAGTTGTTGTTTCACTGTTGGCTTGTAGTGATGTTTGCACATCAACAGGTCCTTCCTCAAATTCTATTTCTTCATCTTCATTCTCATCTTCTCCACTGCCATAGTTAGTCAGAGCTTGGGTTTCTGCTTTTGATAAACCTAAATGCAAATCAATGTAAAACCACCTCTGAATTGCCAAATCCTGTTGGGGAATTTACTGCAATGTATACTCCTTACTTCAAAACATTCTTTAAGATTAAGATACAGTAATGACTTAACTTTCAAAGATCCATGTGCTTAATATCAGCTATATTATGAACAAACGCCCCTGTGTTGCTGTGAAATGTCAAAGTTACTAAACAAGCTGGTGCAAAGAATGTAAATGGTAAAGGAATCAAAGCCAGAAGTAGTTGGTATAAGACAAAAAACAGGACAAAAAAAAATAATAAATATATGCAAGCTTTACTTTAAAGTAAAAGCACATTTAAAAAAGCCACATTATTTAAATTAAAAACAGCATAAAATTTCCACAGGTTTCACATCATTCAGGTTAAAGGCTGAGAAACTTCAAGTTAGGCTGAGACAGGATATATAACTTAAAGAATCTGGTTCTAATATATTTTTACAGACCTACTGATTATGAAAAAAATTAGCTCCTCTAATTGGAATATTTAACCCTTGACATAACACTAGGAAATACTACAAAACTTTCACTGACAAAGGACTGACTATAAAATCTGTGAGAGAAGGTGTTACACAGCACTACTTCATGCAAATCCTGTTGTAAAATTAGCTGGTCAAAACTACAGTGGAAGCACTGAATAATGAACTATATAAAAGTGCCTTACTTATTGCCACTGGACCGCTTTCACTTTCCTCATCTTCCTCTTGATCAGATGCATCAGACCTAATACTTTCAGGCACTCCATTACCTGCACACATTTCTGAGTCCGGTACTTGTTTAGCAGTTTCAGTCTCATCCTTGTCCTAGGAAAACATGGAATACTGTGCAATTTCATGCTTATCTAAAGACTAAGCTAAGGTTTCTGCATAAAGGAGTAACTTTTGTTTCTCAAAAGCAAAAACGTATCTACTAAAAATCTGTTTAAGTAGTCCTTAAGGCCTTGAAATCAATACAGCAGAACAATACTCCTAAACAGAGCATCAGAACTCCCTGTAAGAGATCATGCACTGTTCAGACACAGCTTTCAAGAGCCTCATAACTACTGAGTATTTCATTATCTGGAAAGGTTGACATTGATCAGCATGCTAGGTTAAAAAAATTCTTCAAATTAGATTTGTCATTATCAAGAAGACAGACACACCTGCATTATTACCCTCCAGCAACTTCCCTGCTCCTCCTAAATGAGAAGTAAAAATATTCCTAACTGCAGCTTCTCATTTCTTTAGCATTATCTCCTCAGTCTCTCTGCTGAATGATTTGCTAAATATGCTGAGTGAGAAAATTCTGCTCTTCCTATACAAACCTCAAGTAAAGCCCTGAGTTTGGCTTCAAATCTTGAAAGGACTCTTCTACACTACAGCAACCACAACAAGTGGTATACAACTTCCCACTTTTACTTCCAAAGCACTGTGACATGTGACAGAAGCTCTAAGCCCTAGAAGAAAGTACTGACTCCACTCCCACACGTGCCCACTCCTATACCTATGTCCATTTAGGAAAGCAATCAACATTCTCCTTGGTGTATATATATACCTGTATCATTGCCTGGAGAAAGCTGAACATTCCAGCAGACCATATGAAACTTCATACACAACACATTTCCCCAAACAATGATATCAATGGTTTCCAAAACCAACTTGAAAATGGCCAAATTCTGAGTACTAAAATTTCATACTCAAGAGCATAGGCAGGCTTGGACTCTGAGACCTCAAACACCACATGTCCTGATTCAGAACATCTACCTTCTCCCTAAGATGGAAAGTAAACCAACTTATTCCATACCATTAAAAAAGAAAACGTTAACTGCTAAAAATAGTAAAGTTGTCCATAGAAACAGAAATTCTAATTTACTTTATTACTTTGATAAAGTCAATCACTGAAAATAACAGAAAGGAGATTAATAAATTTCTAAAGATTGGAAAATGGGCTGCTTACAGATACTTGATTCCTATGACAGACAACAGTAAGACTAAGCGAGCTACGATATTATCTGAGGAATAAAGACAGTTGAAAGGCATACACGTACTTTGTCCTCATCGACATCTTCAACAGATGAACAAACATCCACCTGGAGACCTTTTTTTGCCTAGAAGAAACACAAACTGTCTTCAATTCTAAACTGAAATAACTTGCAATTACTGAGTCAAACTAGGACTTCATGAAAGCCAGCCTGAAATGCTAATCTTACTAAGAATTGCTATCTTAAAACAGCAGTAAACCACAGGGACTTCTGTACACACAGATGTCTTCAAAATTTCAGAGTT
Organism: Corvus kubaryi; assembly: GCF_017639235.1. Taxonomy (NCBI): domain Eukaryota; kingdom Metazoa; phylum Chordata; class Aves; order Passeriformes; family Corvidae; genus Corvus; species Corvus kubaryi. The sequence goes on from NW_024582073.1 coordinate 1,804,178, forward strand.
GCAAAGCATTAAAAAAACCTGTGCTAACCCTTTTTATTTAAACAATTATGTTTATATTGGGCTAATGCTACAGTCTGTGGTTGAATCATATTTAGCATATAGAATTAGACACATCATGGCAGGGGGGTTGAAACTAGAAGATCTTTAAGGTCTTTTCCAACCCACACCATTCTATGATTCTAACTCTGATCAATACAAAGAGCTGTGTTTTTCAGCAGTTACTTTAGTGGACTCAGGAGAGCCAGAAAATGGAGCAAGATCAAATATGCCTGCATCAGGATTCCAGAGTCGAGCACTGTGAGAAGACCATATAGAGATAATTGTGCAGGTCTGTACAAATGGTCAGGCTCATCTCTGGCTTTGTTGAATCTGAACCTCTGCCACAACGAGACAAACACTGACCTCAACCCTAACTCTCTGTCTTCCAGGAGAGAAGAAATGCTGAATCTGGGCAGGCTCCATGCTTTCGCACAGCAGGTATAAACCAACTCTTTATGTAACAAATGCCCAATGGGCAACTTCAGACAAAACAGGAAGTCATGTTCAACTCTTTCTTGGATTCAGAGTGCTCCTCTGGCCTCTTTACAAGACATTCTACAGTCTCCCTCATATTCCTCAATAGCCATGCTATTGATATATCTAAATCGAATTATCTTGAAATATAGCTGATGGTACACCTAAAAATACTTATGGGACTTTATAGATGACAGGTTCAAACAATATCTTCTCTTGACATTTAAAAATGAGTTAAGGGTTTGCTTTGGTATTTGTGTTTCTAGAAGAAAGCTGAAAGGACACTGAAATCATAACTACATGAACATGATCTGGCTTATTGTTTGTCTTGCAAACAGATCATAGAACTTGGAAAAAAGCAGCTATGCTCCCAATAAAAGCAGTTCTAAAATTAATAATGTAAGTGATGTGAATCCTAGCCAAAACTTCCTTTTTAGAGCAAGAATATGTCATACAGTCTCAAATATTTCTGAGAACTTTATATATATTTTACACACCAAGCCCAGAAAGTGATTCTTTCTGCACATGCCAACAAACCAACTACATGACAACTTCAGAGGACTTACTCTAATTTATTAAAGATGATGCCTAACTAAGCTACTGCAAGGAAACCAGCAGCAAACTTTGAAGAGATAATGAACTGGGACCTCCCATATGTCAAAATATTTAGCTGGGTGTAGTGGGGCCATGCAAAACCAATACACTGGGATAGAGTTAAATTTCTTTACAGTAGATAGTATGAGCCTGAACGCAGGGTTGATAGCACAGTGATGTTTTCATTACTGCTGAACAGCATTCCACAGAGTCAAGACCTTTTTGGTCCTTAACCCGCCCCAAAAGCAAGGGGTCTGAGAGTGCACAGCACTTGGAAGAGGACACAGCCAGGGAAGATGATCCTCACTGACCCAAGGGGATGTTCCACATCATATGGCATCATATCAGCATACAAAGCTGGGCAAAGGGCAAGGAAGGGGGAGAGATCCAAAGTGATGGTGTTTGACATCCCGAGTCACCATTACATGTGATGGAGCCCTGCTTTCCTAGCGGTGGCTGAGCACCTGCCTGCCCAGGGGAAGTGGTGAATGAATCCTTTGTTTTGCTCTGCTTGCATGTGTGGCCTTTGCTTTACCAATTCAACTGTCTTTATCTTGATGCAGGAGTTTTCTCCATTTTACCCTTCTGATTGTCTCCCCATCCCACAGAGGAAACTGAATGGCTGTCTGAGGCTCAGCTGCCTACTGGGGTGAAACCACAACAACTACTCAATTGCCCCAGACGTTACCACTACTTCAACACTTGTCTATTCCTTCCTGTGTTCATATATAACCCTTAAAACATTTCATCTGAATTATGAACAAAGTCTATACAATTAGATATCTGTAACAGATACTCATCTGTAACACAGGACTTGCCCTTACTGAGGAAAACCAGTTCACACTCCTACACAAGCAATACTGTGATTACACAGTAATAACTGGTCACATAAATAAACATATATAAGACATGAAATAAGGTAATCAAACTAGTTTAGAAAACACATATTTAGAAATATCAGTAAAGCTACATTTTTCAAAAAATAAAATAAAACAAACCTCTTTAGCATAAGACTGTATTACTTCAGTAGTTTCTATTTTTCGTTTACATCTCTGCTTTACAGAAATACTGTTGTTGTCCAAGTCTTGCATGAGTTTAAAAAAGGCTAATTCATTAAATAACACTTCAGAGATCTCCACAAGAAGATCCTCCCCACAGTCTTTTAATTTTCTACCAGCAAATTTTGCCAGTGAATCCTGTGAAGAGAAATAATTCTTCAGTTTCTGAAACAGGCTTTCAAGCTTCAAAGACTAAGTATTTTTCATATTTCTAATAACTCAAAATTAGTTATGTATATAATATTGCATATTTAAAAAAAAAGTTTTAGTGTCTTAAACAGATTTTACATGGCATCTCTAGTCACGTAACACAGAACTTACTAAACTCATGATTTAAACTCCATGCTTGTAGGGGGAAAAAAAAAAAAAAAAAAGTGCAGACTACTGATTTTCAGGAATTTACTCAGGATGTCCATGAAAAGCATGACCAGAGCTCTCCTTGAAGACAGCCACTGGCCAGAGATATACCTCTCACTACCTGGCTGTGACAGAAAAGATGTTCTGTGTGCAGTAAATAATTAGTTAAAGGTAATACCTCATCACCATATCAAAGCTGAGGGAGAATAGCAGCTATGCTATTCAAGGTGTACAATACAACTTCAGAGAAGCTGGTTTATCTGTTGCTCATTAGCAACTTGAGTGTTGCAAAACAGCACTGAAAAACTACTAACCTGAAGTATACTGCCAAGCTGCTTATGAAAGAACTTCACAAATTCTTTACTTTCATCATTTTGTTGCGTAAGAGTTAAGACCATACGTCTTACTGATGTCAGTAATTGAGAAGAGCATACTTCATCCATGTGTTCCTACACAAGTATCACAGAATGAGCTTTGTTACCACGTCAAAACAAAAATTAGCAATCATCCCAAATACAGAAATTAATTTATTAAAAAAACACCTGTCCACTGAGAGAACAACACTCCAGAAAAAGGTCCTAATCAATCTCACGAACACCGTATTTCATTAATGACTGATTGGTCACAACACACACAGATTTATCAGTCTTCTAATACATGAGTACTTTGCATCTTATGATATTTGGCCAAACTAAGAAGCTTTATATATTCTTGCTGTGTACACAAGTGTATTAGAGCATATATTAAGATATCTACTGTTACATGCAGCCTTAAAATTGCAAACAAAACACAAGTCTTCAGGCACTGTGACTGGCATGTCAGCAATATACAGTTTTTAAACTTAGTATCAACCAAATACCTTATTAGACAAACCTAAGCTTATACACTGTGCATACTATAAAAGGGAACAGAGATGGCTTAAGCATCTTACAACTCAATCTTCTCTGCTCTCCAACCTTGCAAAGGAGGAATTGTGACTATTTCTCCTTCTTTAAAGAAGTACGTTTATTCTCTGTAGTCACAGACTACAGGTGAAAAAGCTCTCAACAACTTTAAAGATATTTGTAAACAGGAGAAAATAATGCTAAAAATCAACTAGTCAGAGGTGTCCTTCAAAAATACCCTATTACTGTATATGTAACAGTTTTAATTAGTGATCTCAGTTCTGTCTGCTAAAAGGCAGCAAATATTGCAGAAGTCCATTGTCAAACATTTTTATATTAAATTTTGTCAGCTCCAAAACAAGCAACCTCTATTCTTTTTGATGTCAAGTCCACCAGCCCTGTGAAATCTAGAAACCTCACCATTTATTTCTCCTATTAAAACCACACAGAATCTTTCTGTGGGAACATTTAATTCTTACTTCATCTTCAGCAGAGTCTGCAACTGAACATGTATTTATTGGCAGCTGTTTCTAAGAGGCAAGATTAAATTTTAAATAAGGTTCTCTCTGTGCTATTACTCTACTTATTCTTCTACTTCACACCATAGTGTAAAGAGCCCTTACCTTCAGAAAAGGAATGACCTCTTTCATAATTGCTTTAATCTGCCGGTCAAGCTGCTGAGTATCTATACGAGGACATGGAACTGCAGAAACATCACCTGACTGCAGCACAGACTGACACTCACCAGTACCTGGACCTCGTTTTAATTAAAAAAAAAAAAAAAAAAAAAAAGTACATTTAATACAGTCAACATTACTATTAAAGAAATACCACTTTCAAAAACGTATTTTCTTTTTTAAAAAATAAATCTTATTTCCTTAAGTATGTAAATATCCTTTCAAACTTTGCTAAGTTTTCAATATAAATAAAGAGGAAAGCAATTTAGCTTGATAGTTACAATAATTATTTTCTAAAACTAAGCAAAATATGTGTATATGTGCATACCTTCTAATTTAGCAGTAGAAGCACCCTGAAAATTACTAGAGCAGCCCTCAGAGTCAAGGGTACTTTCAGCTTCAACTTTCATACGCTCATATTCCCTCATCCAAGACAAAGCTTTATCTAAGTGAATCACTGTGTTGCCTATATTTAGAATAAAAACACTTTTTAATCTATATAAAAAGTTTTCAATTGATAGACAAATAAACAATGATAAAAATGAATTCAAGGCCACAAGTTTTGAAATATACATGTAACTAGTTATAACATTTTACTACACACTTTGATAAACTCAAAGTGTTTCACGATTAGCTAATTTATTTATGTTTTGTCTTACAAAACGTGACTACACGCTAAAAATCAAGTAACAGTGTATTAAAGTGCAGACAATGGCAGGCATTTTGGGCGGGAGGAAGTAACACTTAAAACACTAAGTCACATCATTCTCACCAAGGTCATCAGTGGCAAAGGGTTCAAAATTCGAAGATGTAGACATAGTACTCCCATTGTCTGCATCATGTTGTTCACAATCTTGACATGCTTCTGTAGAAAAGTTCTTGCCAAAAGTTTCCTAAAAAATACCAGACAACTGAATACAAAGAAGGAACACACCATACTCTCACAGATGGGAGAACAAGCCAGCAATTCTCTTCAGTGACATGATGTGGTATCAGGACTTGTGACCAGGCTGCCTGACTGGAGAACAACCCCACTTTCAGGATATAAATCCAGTAGGTGAATCTACCACACTTGCTTCAAATATACTTCTAGTACAAACCATGTAAGAAACTGTCCAGAGGTGTAAGCGATTTCCTAAATACAAAAAAGCAAAAATTTTTGGAGAATCTTGTGATCAGTACTTGCCCTGAGCTTACTCAGAAGAGGATTTTGGCTCTTTCTGAATGTATAAGCTTCCAATTTACATCCCTCTCCAGGTTCCATTCATCCCTGACACATCATTCACTTGCAGTACCAAGAATCCTACCACATTTTATCACTCTTGCATTGATTCTCTTGCCACTAGTTGTTTAGAAAAGTCTGTGTAAGTCAATACTAATTTTAGCAAAATTCAATCCCTAGTATGAGTATTGCAGTAGACAAGCATGCATGCGTGCAAACTGAAATACAGGAAAAGCTGTCAGTAGCTTCTGAATTTGAAAACTTACATCATCTGTAGAGGCAAGGCTTTCACTGGGAGTGAGCTCAGAATTTGATGCCACCCATGTTGCAGAATTCAGTGATTTTGCAGACTTCCCTTTTTCATTTTTCTCAGATAAATGTCTGGTCACTATATCCTGGAAAAGATAAACTATGCTGTAAAAAAAGATCTAAAGTTTGCTTGATTCATACACAAAATCAAAAATTCTGTGCATACCTGTAAAGCATAAAGAGCCCTTTGCCTCAGATAATCTGTATTTAGCAGCTGAAGCGCATGGAAAAGTTCAATAAGAAAGTGGGGACGAGACTCATTTTGAGAAATAAGAGTTGCCACTTCAGAATAAATTGTGTCTCGCAAAGCCTCAAACATAGAAAGATCACTACCAGTTTCTGTAGGGGAAAAAAAAGGAACTTGTTCAGTCCTTGACAAGCATCCATTTGAAAGACAACTGCCTATCAGGTATGCAAGTTACAGGCATACAGATTATGTCTCAATCACTGCAGATTCCCTTATATAGCTGCTTTCATAAAGCTTACTGATTTGCTGAAGGGCAAACGTTCTTAAATTATATCTTATGCAATCTTTAATATATGAAATACAATACAGAGCAACCGTAAAAATAATTTTCTTTACACTTCTGAACAATGCCTTTAGAAAGTATTCTTTATAAAAGAGAATATTGCACACGCCACAATGACACTTTCAGAATAGGTATTCAACACTGAAAATGGAGTTTTAAGACATTTCAAGCAAGATAGCCAAAGGTCTCAAGTTTATATAATGCAAGTAGTCCACGCTTTTGCAACACAAGCAGCATTAAGAAAGCTTTAGACTGAACTCAAGATAGCCACTCCTTCCCAAACATAAATGCTACAGTCTCATATGTGCCTAATATCACTCCCAAGTTCACATAAAACCTACTCTTAAACCCTATTACATATGTATGAGAAGACAATGTGTTCCCTAATAAATCTCTCATTCATTTGAAAATTAAGCATTATCCTTGCATCACAACAATTATTACATACATAATTTGGAAAGTGCTGAATGGAAACAAAGTTAAATTTGGAAAACTCAGTTTAACAGATGTGTATTTGTTAGTACTCAAGTTAATGAAGTTATCAGCAATACAACAAACATTACTGGGCAATTTGATTATCTGCAAATAGTTTACCATTTTTTGAGCACAGGCAACTTTTTTCAGCCTTTAAAAAGTTACCACAAATTGCTTCCCTCCCCCATTATTAATATGTAATAGCACCTTTTAAACATACTAAAAATGCCTACTGAAATTAGTTTTCTGATGTAGTATCTACCTCTGCATTTTCTATTTATAATTTTTACTAATCAAGAACATGGTAAACACGTTCTCCACAACTGTAATTCAAAGTAGTTTGTAACACTGCATTTCATGCAAAGTTACTTCTTTTGTCTTGGTTATAGAGAAGGTGCTGCAATAGCACTGATCTTGAACATCTGCTAAACAGAGAATTATAGGACCAAAGCTAAGAGAAGAAAAAAAAAAAAGTAATAGGATATTGTTGAAGCTAAGCAGTGAATGCATTACCTGGCGCTTCAATGCATGCATTTCTGTTAGACTGCTGCAGAATTCTCCTAGCATGCGCTGTAGGAAAGTGGGGATAGACAGTGATAAACACAAAAATGCGCACCAGAAATAAAGACAGGGTCTATACAAAACAGCAGGAGCAAGACTGCTTAGTTATCCAAACCACATCAGAGCTGCTTATTGTGCAAATGAGAACTTGACCAGTGAAATTTACTATGTACACTAATAAACAGCTCTTTGTGTGGACACAGCTACGCTGGCAAAGCTTTATACTGTGCTACAACAACTAAAATTTCTGCATCTCTCAAACAAAAATACTGGCAGAACCAAAAAAGACACAGGAGAGAGAATTTTTATGATCTAGATACAAGAAAAGCAGTGCAGATGGCAAAAATGTAAGGGCTTATGTGATGTTATAAGACTGAATTTGAATGATATTTGATGGAGCTCATTTAAGCACGACTAGGAAGAAGACACATACGCAGTACAGGAGGCAGTTTAAACACTAAGCAAAGTTTCATCAGTTTTGCAGTTACTTTCCATAAAATCACCAACAAATGGGTGAGATTGGCTACAGTTTTGCTTGGTTTACAGTAACAGGTTTTTAATTACTTTAATCAAGTACTTAATATAAAGAAAACACCCAAAAGCAACCAACTTTTACAGCATCCTTAGAAATTAAAATGCAAAATCCACATGCTAAACATACAGTACTGTCTTCTGTCAAAACACACTGCGTTTAAATAACACACTAACAACTAAGGTCCCTTACTCAGAAAAGTTCACAAAATAATTAGAAATTCAGAAAAGAGTACCGGAAGACATTTCTGTAGATCTACTGTATTTAATTATTTTTTCCAATTGTTCCTGATTCCTTTTGCTGAACACCTTTGCATGAACCACATCATCAGAGTGTCTGCTTTTATTGTTCTTGCAGGGTTCACACACACTAGAAGCACTTGCACTTTCATAACCTAATGGGAGGAAATTAAAAGGAAGAAATAAAGAAACAGCTTACAAAATGTTTTATTACTTTAAAAAGTTTTTTCAAGAGCACTCTTAAAGATGCAACATACTAATGATCCTTCCTAGCTTAAAATTCTCCTCTGTACACTGAAGCCATACAGTAGTACTAAATCCTCAGCAACCCCAACAGTATTACTATACTAACTAGTACAGTCCCTCTCTTTTCAGAATTCAGAATTTTAATGAAGCATATTTTTCAGCAAATAATTCAGTTTGAACATGACAATGAAGAAGGTTCTCATTATTTCAAATCTGCACATATGTGGATCCATTATGCTTTTAAATCATGGTATCTCAATTGGTTTTTTACTTTCTATTTACTGAAATACTAAAAAACCTTATGCAGCTGTACTATATAAAATGAACTCATTTCAATAACTTACTTTCATTATTATAGGTACCATTTATGGAGAGTAAATTCTCTGGAACATAATGATTATAATCCAATCCAAGTTTGCCATGGTATCCAAGATTACTTTACAACCTACCAGTATTTTTAACTCTGCCTTTTAGCTGAGAAGAAGTCTTCCTTTTATTCTTTGATTTGGGTGTTTTATCTTTTGATGCCAGGCTTGCTTGCGCTGATGCTTTTCTGGATCTAAATGTCTTTGTCACAGTAGTTGGGTCTATTGGATCAGGCATGCTACTGAAACTCTCCAAAGACTCTTCATCAAACTCTCTTCTCCGGTTCATATCAGACTGATTTTTATGACCAGAAGCAATGTTTTGTACTGAAACTGCAAAACCTGCTTTCAGCTGAGACTGATCATCTTTTTTCATTTCTTGGCTATCATTAAGCCAAGTTGATCTTTTTTCCAATTCCTCTTCAGGTTGTCTGTGACTCCTTCTGTCGGAAAAAAAAACCACACACAGATCAATCTCAGTATATCATAACCTAATCTCTCAAATAGAAACATCATGTATTACCAGGTAAACAGTTTATCCGTAATGCAATTTATCTGCCATTGTTACTTAGACATCAAATGAATACTGAGAAGTAAGTGCTGCTAGAGAACCCTTCCAAATGGAAAACAGAAGAACTTCCCGTCTATTGCTGGTTTTAATATAAATATATTTATGCAGCTACTGCTGTGCTCAAATAGTACCATAGGACAAACCATTCCTTAAAGCAACATTCAGTACAATCTACAGTAGCACAAAAAAATAAGCATTCACTGAAATTATATCCTCTAGTTATTCAAGCAACTCAAGTTTGAAAACCCCACAGAAACAAAATCTTCCTCCATTTACAGAAAGTGTTACAAAACCACTCCAAGACTACATTTGATTTTAAAATGTTCATTCATGAAATTATACATTAATTAATAAACAGAAAAGTGGAACACTACTGAAAAAATGAAAAAAACTAAACTGGAAGCCACAAAAGTACAGCTCATATTGTAATTCCATGACAATAAATTCCCTCAATGAATCATGAATTCCCACAAGCCCCCAAAAAGCGAGGAGAGGGAGGAAAAATTATTAAAGGAGAGCTGCACTTTGACATCAAATACCTTTGTTTTTCTGCTCCATTAGAGGAACTGCTTTCAAAGGGTTTGGGGAATGCCATATACTCAGTTTTCCCAGAAGTATTGTGATCTAGAGGATGTTGTTGCTCCTGCTGCTCACTACTGTGTGGAGAAATATTGTGTGCAAAATCTCCAAAACCAGATGGGAACACTGGATTACAATTAATACCTACAAAGTAAACAAGAGAGTCAGAAGATCCTACCTCATTTATTTGTGTAATAAAATTAATATTTGAGACATACTGCATGGCAGCATGAAGTTACGAAGCAAAAATACAGTGGGCAAGTAAGCAAGAACTGTTTTCATCCTGAAAGCACTGTAAACAATCAGAATTTATCTTAAGTGCAGGTTTCAAACACTACTGTATACTACAATTCCATCAGTGGAGATGAAGGTCCTGCAAGAAGCCCCAGTAAAGAGCTCCTGAAAGTGAAAGTAAAAATAACGAAAGTTCCAAAAGAAGATAGAATCCTGTCTGCCTGAAGACCTTATCAATACTTCAACCACCATCAAATTGACAAGAAAATTCCAATGGTTCAAGTACTCATAGAGCCAGAAAGGTCACAGATTCATAATACTTAAATTTAGTCGGAATCTTTATGGAAGCAGCCAACTGAATGTAACTGTTCCTTTCGGCAGGTTCCATGTAATTTAAAGGATGTTCTCAAACAGAAAACAGACTCTGCAATTTGAAAGCACTAATCTAGGTCTATGCCTATTTCCTAGTTTCCTAAAAAGACGGAAGTATACCAAGACAGTTTTGTTTACTTTGAATTATACAGTAAAACAGCTACATTCTTTTCCTTCCAAATTCAACAGCAGAAGTAGATTCAAGAAAGAGATAAGGAATACTGTATCCAAGTCAACAGTTACTGTATAACTCTGACGGGAACAAAAACTGTTTAACATGCTCCATTTACAGGCATTTTTAACAAATACAAGCGTTTGAGGTTCTCAGAAAACCAGAAATAATTACCAAGTGCCACTTGCCAATTACATGGCTCACTTAAAACATGATTTCAACTATGAAATGATTTCTGAAGGTATGTAAAAGCTTCAAACATTGCTTTTCACATACTGGATGAAGAACATTTAAAACCTTAATTTCATGGAGTGAGTATTTTCAAGTATAACTAACTTCATATTGAGAGAGTCTTGCTCTTCATACTGAAGCAAAAATATACAATTATTCAGCAATAAATAGTAAACTTCTGCTTAAGACCATTTCAATATAAAGGAAAAGTGACAGAGTTTCATGAAGTTCACATTACAATTTCAATTAAATGAGGAAATGTAAATTTTTGAAATTCATATTACTTCTCACACCAATAATAATACTCACCTGGAGCAAAGGAAGAAAAATTAGTAAATCTTGGAACACTAAAGAGGTTCACAGGCTGTGGAGGGAAGTTGAATGGACAGAAAACAGGAGATGGAGGTGGTGGTGCATTACTGCCTCTCTCCTTTCTCGATGGTTTCTCTTGACACTGTTGTTCTTGTTGCCGCATAACATCACTTAACATTTGTTTCAACCTTGAAAATAAGAAAAAACGACAACTTGGGAAAAAAAAGAATTTTATGGGAAAACTTTAAATTTATATTCAAGTAATTTGAGTTTAGTATTATTTCACCTACACCATGTAATGTGTGTAAAGAACTGCTCTATTTAGCTAATAAAAAAAACCTCAAGACAAAAATTACTTATATTTAATCCCGAGTTGGTTTAAAATCAACTGCTCTATATTAGTGGTCATGCATACACAGGTTAAACATCCTTGCAAGAACAACAAAAAATTGACTAGATACTAAAGCAATAAGCAAGCTCAGAAGTAGAAACAATCAAATATACAAAGTATTTACAGAACTGAGGTTAAAATTAATTTTAAAAATTGTTTAAGAGGATAGCACCTATATACCACTTACCAAATACAAAACAGAGACGAAGAGCTTGAACTTTCATGCAATGAATTAAAATGACTATTACATCTTTATTCAAAAAAGATCATTGTTCAGAAGCCAAATGTAGTACATCCAAATGGAATGTAAGAAGCATAAATTCTAACTGAAAACACTAAGAAAGGACAAAACTTTTTTCCTGTCTATTACCATTAGAATCCAAATCTTGCCAGGTAGTCTAGTGAAGAGCACAGACACAGAAGCATATTCAATAATAACTATTGCAACAGATTTTTGCCAACTTTTGGTTCTCTTCAATGACGACTCCTAGAAAAGTACTTTCTTTTAAAGGTGTTAAAGAGGTGGTGGGGGAAAAAAAAGACAACCAGAAATGGTGCATACAATTTCGAAAGCTCATAATCAACTCAGAAGTTCAACACTCTCATATTTAACCATTATCTGTAATCCTTTATTCACATAACCATGTTCCTGTTACTGAAGCATTTCAAATTCCACAGTTAAACACTAATACAATCAACAAACCTTTGGACATTATTCTGCTGCCAAGTCAGTTGAGTGTAACACTGGTTTAACTGATGCATAATGAGATGTATTTGTGAAGATGCAACGTTATTGGGCATCATACTGTAAGGGCCCGTAAGCAAAGTCTGTAGAAGGCAAGAGAGAGTCTGTGGAAAGAAAATACGTATAACAGTGACCAAATTACAAAAACCAGAAGCTATTGCTAGAAAGAGTTAGAAAGAGAATAAAAGGCAAAATAAGAACAGCAAAATAACTATTCTTCATATCTACCTGCTGATCCTGCATCAAAGTTTGACAAATGCTGACACTAAATTCATGCTGTTTCTTCAACTGATTGATCTGCTCTTGCCATTGTTCCTTTTCTTCCACATATGAAAGCTCAGACATCCACCGAAAATTTTCCTGACGCCGCATACTTATGTTTTGCTGTTGCCTGGCCTTAGACACTGGTCGATAATTCCCGTCTGCTGAAAGAGGACGGCAGTTTTTCCACCTGGGTTGGGAAAAATTGAAGAATGATGACAACATCAGACAATTCAAACAACTAAATGATACTTCCATTATTCAAATTATGTTTAAGCTGTACATCAGCAACTTGCATGGCACAGGCCAGCTAACCACACATGCCATTTTGTCATCCAACATGATCCTAAACAAATGGAAAATACAAGCCCCCAGCTGACTATCACTGTCAAAAAAGAAGGGCTAAGGATGCTTCTGGGTCTTGTTTCTAGTATTTTCCATTACTGCTATATAATATGTACTCAATGAAAATAGAAGCCACCAACGTAATACATTAACAGGGAGCCCCTGATAAGCCCACTGTCTACTAAAATTATTTTGGTATCAAAACCAGAAGAAATAACTGCAGATATATACATTATTTTTAACACGGCATTTTCATTTCATCACACAAAGGTTATTAAGGAAGTCAATCAGGTAAACAAGAGTTAAAATTATTCACAATAATTAAGAAATAGTTTTCACAACTACAGAAGCCAGCAATTTAGACGGAAAAATTTCAGAGTTAGTTTAATTCTCTGAACTACTATTTTTGAAGAGACTGATCTATATCACTGTAAAAATTTCAGACTGGTTATCTTTCAAGCTCATTAGAAATAAATGAGAGCATCACGAGCCGCTTGCCAAACAACTGGAGAGTTCAAAGGCAGACTTCTAATAAGACTGAAAACAGAAGAAATCACCAAATCAGTCATATGCATTGCAGCTATGAAGACTCAGACAAGAAATTGCCACTACACATACCTCCCTAAGAAGCAGAAATTTTCCTTTGCTGTGAGGATGCCTTGTAGTTAATGCAATGCTTCTACCCCCCTCTTCCAAATACACTCAGACAAGCATTAGATCAACAAGTAATGCTACTAACCTATCTTTGTTTTCTTTAACAAAATAGGTATTTTCTGGTACGTTGTTATTGGGATAAACAGAGAAACTGTCATTCAAACTTGATGCGTCTTCTTCCTCTTCTTCGGCCTGACCAACTCCATCAGAGAGATAACCGTCTTCATCGCCATTTTCTTCCTCTAGAGCACACTGGGTAGAACCTCCCCAGGTAGCCATTGTCCTAGTGAACATCGCAGGGGCAGGGAGAAGAGGGGTGTTTGGAAAAAGAGTGGGTTTTTTTCAAGTTTATGATGAATTATTAAAACAATCTGTTGACAATTTCAAATCTATCAGCAATTAATCAATTTGCAACAAAAAGAACTAAACCATTCTGAATATGACCCTGCAGTGTGCCCACATGGCCAAGAAGGCCAATTAGCATCCTGGCCTGTATCAGGAATAGCGTGGCCAGCAAGACCAGGGAAGTCATTCTTCCCCCGTACTTGGCACACGTTAGACCACACCTTGAGCACTCTGAACAGTTCTGGGGCCCCTCAATTTAGGAAGGATGTTGAGATGCTGGAGCATGTCCAGATATGGGCAACAAGGCTGGTGAAGGTCTGGAACACAAGTTCTGTGAGGAGTGGCTGAGGGAGCTGGGGTTGTTTAGCCTGGAGAAAAGGAGGTTTAGGGGGAGACCTTATTGCTCTCTACAACTGCCTGAAAGAAGGGTGTAGCCAGGTGGGAGTTGGCCTCTTCTCCCAGGCAACCAGTGACAGGATGTGAGGACAGTCTTAAGATGAGCCATGGGAGGTTTAGGCTGGACACTACAGAGAAGTTCTTCACAGCATGATTGGGCATTGGAATGGGCTGCCCAGAGAGGCGGTGGAGTCACCATCCCTGGAGGTGTTTAAGAAAAGACTGGATGTGGCACTCAGTGCCATGGTCCAGTTGGTAAGGTGGTGTCAGGTCATAGGCTGCACTTGATCTTCAAGGTCTTTTCCAACCCAGTTGATTCTGTGATTCTCACAAATGCAAACTTGTATTCTACTTCTGATACTGGGAGAGAGAAATGAAATTACTTTCTGTTTTGGAAATGTATTACTTTACTATGTTATAAACGGGGTAAAGATGAAAAAAAATTACTCTGATCATTTGGCGTTTTCCATGTATTTTCTTCTCCTTAGGTGATTTTTCCCCCATTGGTAGAACAGGAGAGACTAAATATGCTGGGAAAACCCATAAAGCTAGCAAGTTGCTAAATAACAGTCCCTTCACAAGTCAAGAAATTAATTTCCTGCTCTGTTAAATCATCACATTTAGTGCTCAGATGAACACAGGAAACTGCCCCACCACTGACATCCCATTAAACAACAGAAGCACCCATTGATTAATACAGAATAACTTGTGCTCTTACTTTTCAGTCCTGCTCTGCTGTGGAGTACACTGAGCTTCTGACCCTTCACTTTTAACAGACGCAGCAACAGTAGATATTGTTTCTGCGAGCTCTCTCCTTCTCTGATCCTCAGCCATTAAAGCTTCAAGTTGCTTTCTTCTCTGTCGCAATTCTTCTCTTAAAATCTCATGTCTTCTCATTTCAGACCATAACTGTTTGCAGTGAAACAGAAGAACTAGAATATAATGCTAGCATAATTTCCAAAAAGAGTAATATCCGGATCATTATTAAAGATAATTTCGGGGAAAAAGGTAAAGGAACATGCAAAGATAAATCAGATTTCAACAAATACTTTCATTATTTTCTCTACAGATGACCTGCCTACAGTATACACTATCAAATGTTCATGGTAAAAATTCAAAATTAATTCAACTTTCACATTAATATTTGGCAACAAGTGCTATATTTGCGGGAAAATGTCTTGCCAGTTCAAGCCAGTATTTCCTTTGTCGCTGTTATCCCCAGAGAGACGGTGAAAATCATGACGTAAGTCCTGATCAGATGATATGACCAAAGCAGAGCTAAGACCACATTTAATGGAAAGCTCATCTTTTATAGTGTGGTTCGAAATAAAGAAGTTACATGTTTGGCCTATTCACCCACCACCTCTCAAGGTGATAGGTTGAGCAGTATAATGCCCATCTGTAAATATTATTTTTCCATGTACCCCAAACAATATGCAGTTCTCGTAACAATTATGCAGCTGCCAAGTTTACTTTTCTCTAACTGCTTTCTCATGAGAGACTGCGTGAGAATGAAAGCTTCTCACAGGAAAACTGTGAGAAGCTTGCGAGAATCTGCGAGAAGCTCTCTACTAGCCTTTTAGTATCCACATTTCCTTCTTTCCAGAAATGAAACAAGTAAGTTATACATGCTTTGTAAAATAACTACTACTCCACTCCCCAGGCCAACTACTTAAAAATGTGTCCAAGCCACCTGAAACTTCTCCTTTTTAAACCCTTTTGAAGTCACTGTATATCAAGTATGAAATACCTCATTGCCTACTGGTACGGATTCATCACACTCAATTAAAGGCTTGCCAGCTGTGTTACACTCATTCATGGCTGGAGATGATGTTGCTTGTGAAGTCTGTCTATTTGCTGGGCAGTTACCCAGGCCAGCTGACAACTGAAAGAGGAAGCAAAATGGCAAAATAGAGTATATTAGCTTTCTAAAACTTACCTGCAGTTATAACCCAACACAGTTGAGGCTTTATGAGGCTAGAAAATCAGTATCCTGGGAAAAGGATTTTTGAATCAAAGCTAAATATTTATTTCAAACTTACCTAGGAATCAACAAAACTTAATTTATGTACTATTATATAATGTTCTAGATGCACAGTATTGATAATTTACTGCTCACTTCACAAAAAGAAGTTTATCTTCAAAGTGCATGAGAATCAGTAAAGCCCTGCAGAGTTAAGTTAAAATGCAACAAAGTGTTGATCATGCTTACAAGACACAGCATTGTTCCAAAATACCAGGAAATGACTACTAAGAGAAGTAAAGAAGCAGTGACTGACCAGTATGGGACAGACAAATTTCAGGCTAAAAATAAGACAGAAGGTTCTGTATCTTTGAAGATTTTATCAAGGCTTTTGAAGACAAACTACAGTGACACTAAGAGCATGATACAGCAACCACTGAGAAAGAACCACTGAGAGGTGAATGACATAAGCAGAACTCTACATCTAAAAGTCCACCTGCTTACAGTATACAAGTATTACGAATTTTAAGTTTTTTCCAATTTTCATAGGGAAAAAATGGTGAGCAAGATATTTTATGTTTTGTTGGTCAACACCTTAAGATAGGAAAGAAATACATTCTACCTACTTGAAGGTCAGGACAAGCTTTCTGTAACACTTGAATTTTTTCCTGGATTTCAATCAGTTTTCTTCTTTCTTCTTGTAACTGCTTAAGCTCCCATTGCTGCTGCTGAAGTTTAGCTTCATAGAACTTCTCTCTGTGTAAATAAATCCACATGTTACTCGGCAAGAAGTTGCCTAAAGCATGATTCTACCATCCTTTGACAAAGGCTTACCTTGCTTTTTCGTTTAGTCGCACATCCTTTTTTAACTTGTTAGAACTAGCTCGCACATTGTTTGGTTGTTGCTTTGTCTCTTCCATCTCACCCAACAAGTCACCAATATTAGATGCATTTGCAATTGTTCCTTGAGGTTCTGGATCATCATCCTAAAAGGATGTCAGAAAGGCAGTTAGACTATTTTCAAGTTGATACAAAAAAAAAGTAACAAATCTAGTTTGTCAAGTTTGTCTGCTTTGATTTTTTCAAAACTAATCAGTCTGAATAACTTTATCTTTAGTACAGATCAAGAACTGAGAAGTCGTCATCACTATGGCATCATGACTTTAGGATAAATTGAGTTAATGAGAGAATTTAAAGTTATTTAGCTCAACTACTGAAACTTCCACTATAAATGCAAATAATTTGTCTCATTCGGGAAGCATAAACCACATGCCTGTGACTCAGTGAACAGAAACATACAAGCATATGAAGAAACAACAGACGAGGTGGAAGGAGGAAGAGAAGGAGACCGAGGCAAAAAAGACTGCTTATTTACTGCAGTCAGTGATGTTAAATACTATCATTAACAACTTAAAATAATAACAAAACTAATCTTGAAAGTTAAATCTAAAATATTTTGGAGACAGTCCTACTGGTTCTCTACTCTGTTTTTATTTTTTTCATTATTTCTGTATTTTCAGTTCTCAAATGGAAAATATGAAAGCTGTAGCCACTGCTGCTTTTGGTCCCCAATGGGATCATTCTTCATAAAGACTTTGCTGGACAAGAGAGAGAGAACACTGGTGACCAAGAATGACACAGCTCACAATCCTCAATACTGTATCTTTGCTGAGTACATACACCTAACAAGCCTTGGAAATAGGAAGATTGAAGATATGCCATTAACTAGGTTATTTACTAAGGAAGCTGCTGAATAATCTCTAATTCTGATTTATACCACTACACAGTTAGCACCTCTATAGTGATGATAACAACACTGATCTAGATGCTGAGAAATTTTTGATAGGAGTATTATCTTGAAATAACAATATTGTGTTTATACTGTTGCTGTTGTAAAACACAGGTTCCAACTGAGCTTGATTTTAAAGTTCTCACATAAAGCCTTTTAATTTCTGATACACCTGGGTGTATTCAGTATGCAGACATTACATTAGATGGTGCTCAAATGTGAGCATTCTGAAGGGACATTAGATCCATGAAATTGTACTTTCAACACCACTAAATTAGCATGAGATATTCTAAATTAAAAACACTTCCAATTTATAGCTGCCCCTCAAAACACTTGAAATAAATAAAAACCACTGCCCCCAAACCAAAACACTGCAAGTCAAACAAGTTGCAACATCAAAATATTTTAACGAAAAACATTCTTCATTGATTGAACAATGTCGCAAAACCTAGGGCTCAAAAACCTCAACATGTTGAATATCCACTATAATCTTAAAAAGTCTAATATTTAAAAAAATAATACTGATCTTGGTTCATATTTTGTAATCCAGTGCTAAAGTTAAATACTAAGGACCCTGTTCTCTTAGGCTAGCATTCTCCAAGAAAATCCCTGAACTTCAGAAGTAGCACCCTTCAGTTCAGAAAAATCAAACAGTATCTCTTTTTCCCTAGCCCAAACACAAGCATTTTAAATGTTGCATTAAGCACTGTTTTTTCCTATTAGGAGTTACACATTACACAAAATAATGAATGCTAGATTTTTGTGCACAAGTTTATATTTATAAAATACCTGCACCATAGCAGCAAGGTTTTGTAACTGTCTAAGCTTCTGTTTTGCAGCTATAAGCCTATTGATCTTCTGCTCAAACTCGGCATCTCCAGCAACATCACCCAGGCTGCTTCTGTGACTAGATATGGAATCTTCACTAACTCTATCTTCTTCCACTTCATCATCTTCACCTTGGGGTAGATCAAGGTGTTTGTCATTCTCCCTATTATGACAGTCTGGAAACAGGGAAAGGAGGAAACAAAACAGTATCAAAGACACGCTACTGAACTTCTTAAATCCACTGTAATTACTGGACAGTAGAAAAATATTAGCTTAATGATCAGGCTCTTTAATATTTTGCTCATCAAACGACGTTCTCCCAAATTCTGCACAGCTATCAGTTATCTGCACTATGTAAAATTATTAGAAGATTTTAGAACATACCTAAAGCAGAAGACATTTTTAGAGTCCTTATATTAGCAGCAGATCGGTTGTTTATTTCACAGTCTGTATTAAGATGTCTTCCATCTCTGTTATTAGCTCCACACTGTACATTTGAGTTGCTATTTATTTCACTCCAGCTACTGATTCCTTGAGGGTTTCTAGGGTAAAATAAATTACTCATGTTAACTTTTTAAAAACTGGTATGGATACAATTTTACTTTAGCCTTTTTCTACCTAGCTTTTTTATGAATGGGTGTCCTGATCCCCCCCAAAAAACAACAAAACCCCCAAACAAACTCCAACCCCGTAAAAAATCAGTCCATACATTGGAGTTTTTCAATATTCATCTCTCCAACAGCTTCCTTTTTTTAAAACAATCAAAACAGCTTTAAATTATCCCCTGCTAGATCTGCAACAGCACATTAGGCTCTACAGGTATATGTCTATATTACAAAAACTTTCTATGATCCATAGGTAAGTGACTGTTCATTTCTGCAGAGTGAAGATCCTTAATGCACAGAGTTGCCAGACTATAGCTGTAAATGCCTCTGTAAATTGAAGGTGTTTTTTACTCCAATTCTCCAGTCTAGGACTGTCATCTTCCGTGGAAATTCCATACATATAATTCAGTGCTTAAACTCAAAGGAATTACAGATTTTTGAAGTCTTATAGTGATTTTCTAAATGTTCAAGCTAATCTAAATAAATAAGACACCAGGGACTAAATGATTATTAAACATCTGCGTAACAGTTACTCCAAATTAAAAAACCTGTAATTTTGTTAATGTAATGAGCACAGATTTAAGCTACATCTGGTTGACTGAAATAATTTATTGCAGATTTCTTGAAGCAACAACTCAGCTACAAAGACTATGAATGACAAAAAAATACAACAACCTAATATTTGTAACAGGCTGTGGATCCTCATGTTCAGAATCACTTTCTGATTCTTCTGTTTCTTCCTCCTCCTCCTTAGTGTTTTCATTCACAGCATCTGTCATCATATCAGATGTTTGCTCATAGTAGTGAACTAACTCGCGTAACTCATTCAGCCTCTTACGAACTTCATTTAGCTTCCTGAGGAGGAAAAAGGAGTGTTTAATCTTTTCTGCATATTAATCCAATCTATGCAGAGTTAAAAAGAATATATGTACCTTAAAGTTCTTAGTTTACTGCCAGTTGCCTAGCTAAAAGAACTTTGCACTTGAAGCTCTGAATTCAGTTAACTGTATTAGACTGTTTACTAAGTAGTCTGTAACACTAAAATAGGTAGATTAAAAAATGGAAATAGTTACTTTACACAGAACTCATTAAAAAAGCAGCACTCCAAATTACTAAAGCAAACTGTGAAAAAAATTAAAGAACTTTTACTGAAGCTTTTCTGTTGGATTTAGATTTTCATCCTCTTCACTCTCATTTTGAGAAACCAGGGAATCAGGAGGATAGGGAGCAGATGCCAGACTATTTGATTCACCGTTGACAACAGTTACTATGCCTATAGGACCAGAAGCAGCTGAAGTTGTACTTCTTTGATCAATACTCCTTTGAGGAGAACTTGAAGCAGGAAAAACTACAGAAAAGAAATACAGCTTATGTGAACAATTTGTAATAAGGAATCTGCTTAATTGAATTATATTAAAATAATGACAGAAAATACTACCAACATACAAAACAGCAGTTAAGAATTTCTTTCCTTAGACTAACAAAAGCTTTTTTCTTAAGTTTTGTTGGATGCAATGCCAATAGGCAGTGAGTAGTAAGGTAGCTTTTGTAAACAAGATTTCAGTTAGTCTCTTTTAGCTTTATCAAATGTCAGAAGTAGAAGCTTTCATGCTGTGAATCTGCCCATAAATCTTTTAAGGGTTTACCTAAGGCTACATTGCTTTTTTATAAAAATTTGAACATTTCAGAATTTTGATCAAAGAAAAACCCTAGCAGATTTTTCACCTCTGCTGAGCTCTTTTCTCCATATGCTGTAAAACAAATTAGGTATTTGCTTCTTCCAGCTACTTGAAATCATATCCAAGTATGTTCATATTATATGCATTAAATACACACAGAAAAATCGGGGTATAGTAACATGACTATTAAATCAGCATGTCCTTCTCCGAGTGCATGCTTCAAGGCCTCATTTCTCAATGATAACCAGAATATGCCGTGATCACCCCTCAGAAGTTTCCAGCTACAGGACAAAATTCATCAGTACAAATGCACTGCTAGAAACAGAGATCAAGAGCAGCAAGTAGGTCTGCTTCCATCAGGAGAGCACAAAGCCATTAAAAGAACAGGCCAAAGCCCTAGGCCAGAGGGTAAGGCCCTCTAGAATGGTCTATGCTTGAAGTCTCTGCCACAAGAACACATTTTCATGGGGGTTTTTTTGACAGAGAGGGAGCAAAGCCATATTGCCATAAAGCTACTAACACATGAAGTGCTGAGTACACAAATGCAGTTGTACTGTGATAAAAACACACAAAGTTCACGTTCATATGGTGCTTTTCACAAGCCAGATGTGTCACAAAAAAGACTTAAAGAAAAAAAACCCATCACATCCTCACATCAGTCAACTTTGATGTTATAAACCAAAGTGCTAATAGACACTCATCATCATTACTTGTAGAGTTCTTTGTTGAGACACAAGCTTATACAGCATTAAAAACCATTTACATTAATATTGTCCTAGCACAGCTTTTATCACCAGCATTTCAACAACCATTGGTAGCTGAAAGACCTCATTACAAATACAAACATTGAAAACATTGTGTTCTTGAAAAAAAAACAATTCTGCCTATATGGACTTACAGGAAGAGTTATTTAGATGTTGGTCACGAAGTGTATGAAGTTCTCCTAATAGTTTGTCCATTTTCTGCTTTTTACCCTGCAACATTCGCATCTTGTTAAAAAGCTGTGCCTTCTCATCTGACTGGTGTTCAGACATTGAAGAGTTTCTGCTTTGTGAAATCTCTCTGGTAAGTGAAAGACTTTCTGCTTGCCTTCTATTGTCAGGCACAGACTGTGTCTAAAAAGAGTAATTCCATTTTATTCAGAGTATTACAAAAAAAGGTAAATAAATTGTAAGAAACAAAAAGCTCTCTTATGGGTCTTTTATACTCAACACCAGAATCAACACCACAACAAAGAATATTATAAAGGGAAATATACTGAAAACACTCTAACTATATCCCAACTACATACTGAGTTAATAATTAAATTGCAATAAAGAAACTACTTCCCCAGACTTTCATGGAAACCCATGAGACACAAAGCAAAGATCAGTCAGCTAGTAACCCTGAAGAATTTTTAAGTCTGCTGAGTTTTCAAGTTTGGGGGGAACTCTGATAACTTCACTAGCAAATACACACAGATGAGCAAGACAAACATTTAAGTGCATTGTTAAATAGAATAAAAACTGATAACGGCAAAATTTATACAGTGCAATCTCAGGACTGACCTGAGAATCATGAAGTTGGTTGTGAAAGCGTTGAATTAAGTCATTCAATTCTTCATTCAGTTCTGATGTAAGACTTACTCCTGAAACACTACCTGTAGTTTCTGTTACAACTGGGCATACGGAAAAAGGGGAAAATATAAATACTTTTCCACAGCAATGAAATAAAAGGCCATTTTAATAAAAATGTGTGGTTTAACAAGAACATCAATATACTGACCCTCTAAAACACAGCACATATTTTTAATTTTGTGTCCTTTCCACCAGCTTTACTCTTGAGAGATGATTTCTGCTACAAAAATACTAACAAGACAACTCAGAGCTGCTTTGTAAAGGACCGTACAAAAGGACTTTAAGTTTGTTCTGTGTTTTGCTAAAAAGGTCAGAGCAAAATGAAAGCAACCAATTTGTCAAAGGCTGACAGAAAACTTTTAAGAAATAAAACTGCAATTATTTAGTATAGCTAAACTAAGAACAGTGCAGGTAATTTCACTTTCTCAAAATAATAAATTAGCAGGACACCAAGCTTTCATATTGGTGTAAGTTACAATCTTTACATCTGCAAACAGAGTCTTGGAGGTCTGTCCTTCAAAAAGCTTTATGAGAGAAATAAATTTAAAAGAAAGCTTTTTTCCTCTGCCTGAAAGTTCATATTCAAACGGCACTAAATATGCAAGTGGCAGTTGAAAGACCCAATTAATTCTTCCTTTTTCCCCCAAATACAAACCAACAGTTCGTAAGAAAAATCAAGCACATGTATTATTTATTTTCCCCAGAGATCATGACTTCATTACATGCATAGTAAAGTTTCACTGTTTTCAAATTTTGAAAACGCTTATTTTCCCCTAAGTTGAATTTGAATCTTAACATTTTCTACCCTACAGTTCTGGCATATACCACATCTTTAAGTCAGTCAACACAAACAGCAGGAAGAAATTGTTATTAAGAGGGACGTTAAGTAGAAATGTGAAAAAAGCCAAAGAAAAAACCCTACTCCAAAGAATAATTTTAAGAAGTTTTCATTTATCATAAGCAATCCTATTTTCTACCCACTAATTCATCTACCCACTTCTCAAGATGCAGCTTTGTGTTTTTGAGAAAAGCAGACAGCACATTCCATCACAGGTCTCCCACTGCAGATAGAACAAAACTACTACTGAAACAAAGCAACTGCTGAAAACCACTTAAGAAACAAGGAAATACCTCTCAAAGGCTCTTGCTTCTATGATAGCTTTCTAAAATCTCTCCACCTACCAACTTCTCTGCTTCTCTTCCTACACCTAGAATCTAAAGTTTTCTTAAGCAGTTACACCTTATTTCCTATAGTCTATCAAATCAAGATCAGCAGAACAGGAACAAGAGCTCATCAGAACAAGGAACCTTAAAAAAAAGACGTTTTTGTAAAAATGTAGAAACCAGTGCCTTATTTTACAAACTAAGATACTTTAGATACTTTAAGTACAAAAACTAACTGTAATACAGAACTACTATCCCATATACTCTTTCATCAAGTGTAATGGCAACTCTTATGGGGAAGAGTCATGGAACAGTAGCACAGACTCAATCTAAACTTGGTCAGTGCAAAAACGTCATTCCCTACAACTGCACACATAATTAATTGCAGCCCATCCAAAAAAAAACCAAAAAGGACGGGGGGAAAGGATGAATTTCCAACAAACAAAAGAAAATTCTCATGTCAACAGCTGACAAAACAAGGACAACTGCCTCCCTTTGAAGACTGAGCTCTTGAGAAAACAACTCTGTTTTGTCAGATATCAAGAAGCCATCTCTGTCCCAAAGGTAACTTTGAAAAATTTGGAATATATGAAAATGAATTAGTAGAAGCTTTTAAACTGAAGGTTGTAACATAATGATGGTGCTCTCTTATCAGAATCATGCCCCCAATTTACATGCCATAGAATTTCAGAGTTCTGGTTTCTTAACTAACTGTTTTAGAAACTCCCTCCTTTCTTCTATTGAATAAACTCTCCAGCAACCAGTCACAGAAATAAAAAAAAAAATCATGAAAAAGCAAACAAAAGCTCAAACTACCAACTGCCTATATCCAGAAGGATGCAGAAAGGGGGAGAACACATTGTATCCCCACTCCAATTCTTTTCTCCAAAGGCCTAGTACACAACAACAGAGATGAGAGGCAAGCTTTTAATCTACCACGGTAGACCAATTCTTAGGAGAAAAACCCATGCTTTTAGAATTTTACAGGTAAACCACAGTAATTAGCTCTGGGTTTTTAAATGACACATCATTTATAATGGTACACTGTCAACTCTTTTCAGAAATAGAGGCTTTGCAGTAAAAAAAGCCTTTTTTGTGTATTTCACAATTTCAGCTTTAATCATTCAGTCAGCATGCTAACATGATGAAAGACACACCATCATTCCACATACCAGAATCATCCAGGACAGCAATGGCTTGCTCTGCTTTATGCTGCAAAGCAAGAAGAGCTGCCTGTCTTCCTTGAAGAGCCTTTAATTGCTCCTGCTGTTGTAGCATCCTTTTCAATAAATCATGCTGCTTTTTCAAGTTCTCCAACTCCTCTTTAGCTTCCTGTTGAGGATCTCTGGCCTGCAAAGAGATGGAGCAACATTACCATAACCACAACTATTTATCTGTTGAGTACTAGTAAAAGAAGTGTCGAACCAAGCACAACTTGCCTATAAATGAACAGCCTGGTTAATGGAAAAAAGTAAAAATGAAACAGCTTCACCTTTCTGTTAGTCCTTTATTTAAAAAAAAAATTTAGACATCCAATAGAAAGCAGCCTCTACCACCAAGATGTGCTAATAGCTCCTGAGGGTTTAAGCTTCCTTTACAAAGCCAGTCAGCTGCCCTAATGTGACCCAAAGACCAACCCAAGCCTCCCTCTGTCTTTTAAATCATAACAGAGGGCATTAACCTTTAAGACTAGTAAAGGTAAGCAAGATAAGGCATTGTATCATGGAGCTATATAAAACACAAGATCTCAATTGATTTACTGGCCTAAAATCTCTAAATTTTTAGCAGAATGTTTTAGGCAATTTTAGGCAGTAACTCTTTCCTAACCTATAAAGTATTTAGTTCTCTGTGCTGTATTTATAGCATCAATACTGGAATACACCAGCATTAGGTAAATCAATTTCATAACAAAAACATGAGCAGAATCCTCTCTACATTGTTTTCAAACAATAGTCTGAAAGAATGAAAGCATGCTGAGCAGTAAATATATCAAAACTCAGTTATTTTCCTCATCCTATGCTAATTAGGAGCTGGATATTTGCATCAAAACTTTTACTCAAATTAAGTATTTTAATGAGACATCCACAGTTAAGATCCTGATCCTGTCTGAAGTTGGATTATTGCACCTTGCAGATGAAATAATGGAAAATAACAAGCACTTACAAAGAACACTACTAACTTGAAAGCATAATCTTCCATCCACAGAGTACTAAGTTCCTAAAGTAGAAAATTCAGTCCAAATGCTCTCCATCAAATGCCAGAATAGAAGCAGGCATCTTATTAACTAACTAGTTCTGGGTACCAAGGAATGCTCAACTTTCCAGCAGAGAAAGTTGAAAACATCCAGAATTCTGAAGTCCTCAAAATGTTACTAAAAGATGCACTGCAACTGACACTGATCATTCCTGTTAAACTTTCACCTTCCACATGAACAGCAGAGTAGAGTCAAAATAGATCACACACTGAAATCGGCACAGGAAGGAACAAGGGGAAGGAAGGGAAAAGGGTATGAGTCTCAGTCTCACTCACCTATTAAATAATCAAGGCTTTATCTAAAGTACCAGATTTGCTTGAGTTCATGAAAACTGCATTAATAATTTTTCAAACTTAGTTCTACATTTAGATTAGTAAGTTTGACAAAACATTTAAGCCTTTTATTTTAGGGAAAAAAATGATTGAATTTAAGACTTCTTAAAAATTAAATCACAGGATGGACAATGCTACAGAAAAGCTCATAATGGGTAAAAAGAAGACATTTTAGACACTGTGCTCCTTGAAAGTCTTCCCCTTTCCAACCAAATATTTATATAAACAGCTACACAAAAACATTCGTGGAACAACTTAAGGTTACTAATTTCTAATTTATTTTCTGTATTTGGTATTCGTTTAAATGTGCATTGGCAGACTATTAGCGTAACCATGCCAAGTGTCTGAAAGTCACATTTACAATATGTTTTCCCAAGAAGGGAACAACAAAACTAGAAGGATCATCTACATAAAATCACAACATCTGCTGTACAGAGTTACTTCAATGCTAACAATTCAGAAGAAAAAGTTGTGAAATGTCTCTATGCAAAGAAAAAATATTCTAGGCAAAAAATATTAATTCAGTGAAAAGACAGCTGGCTACAGATTAGCAATCCAGTGGGAACATTCACTGTAAGTAACAAATATGTTTGAAGCAATTAATAAGGGAGATGGGGGGACAGGGAAGTCTAGCCTGTATAAACCCTATTTGAGGCTAAAGTAACATTTTGAAGTGTACCTTTGAAAGCAATCCATGATCCTGGCTATTAATCCCACAAGGCCAGATTTCCCTGTCATTCAGAGCAGCTCTCTCACTTTTCCCTTTAGGGCTTGGTGTAACATCAATGTCTGTAACCTGTTCCTGTGAAGCTGAATTCCCTAGCTTGTCCTCAATGCGGGGCCGACAGCTCAAACTAAAAGATACCTCCTATATTGAATAGTTCAGTATGTTAGATTTTGAAAATGTGCTCTAACTTAGCATGCATTCTTAAGTCACAAACCTACCCACTTTATCTTCTCAAATAATGAAAACTAGTATCTAATAACATCTACTAAAGAATGAAGACATTTTTAGTTGTCTTAGAATTTGCGTTACAATAAAGCTCCATATAGCAATCAACGTTATACGACCAGAAGTACGCACTCTGCATGTAAAATACTCAAGCTGCATATAAAAAGAGCTTAGATGCAAAATTAAGTGTCAAACAAAAAACTAAAGTGCAAATTTTGCAAATATTAAGACAAATGCAAGTTTGCATGGATACTTGTTTAAAAACATACCTTTTTCTGCATTTCCCAAATTTTTTTTTAAGTTAAAAGTGCATCTTCCACATCTCTAATTTTACTTCTTTACAGAGATAGAAAGAGTTCTTATAAAGCTGAAAATAATTACAACAGCTTCTTAATGTTTTAACTGTTTTATTTTCAAGCAGGTAAATTCTCCTTATCCAGAGGACATTCAGTGTGCTAACTGGCCAGAAAGAGCACCCGCTCTCTGGTACTTTTCCTCAGTGTAATAGAATGGAAGACACAAAACTTAAGTTATTAAAATGCTTTTGTATCTACTACAAGAAATGCTTACCATATTAAAAAAAAGCACTTTTATAAATAGAAAGGAAGACTGACTGTTTATCTCAGCACTAAATTCAGAACACATTTTCTAAAAAAGTGCCTGTCCTTCCAAAAAATCAGAGAAACTTCTGTATTAGGTCAATACTTCTACCATATCACTAGAAAGATGCTTGGATAATGGCCCACTAATGATACATTTCTAATCCTCCCCTCACCCAACACCTGAAAATTTTCCCCACTAACAGAAACAAACCTAGAGAGGAAAAATTGTATAGGAAGGTATTTCTTCCTGTATCAAGTCAGTGAATTCTCTGCCAAAGTACACCTTTAATCCTTAATTGTACTTTGAAGAAAGAATAAAGATTTAAAAGATACTTTAGATTTTTGTTGTGACAGAATCATTACTTTTTTTCTTGTATTAAAAAAATAAATCCACACATGCATGGACACCGCCTGAATGGAGTGTGTGGGGATTTACTATTTTTTAATTGAACTGCAGATTATGACACTATCATAAGACCCATGAAAAAAACAAAATAAAGCCTTCATTTCTAGCACCTTAATTACTAAAAGCAGCTTACCGTGGTATCTGAAGCCTCAGACTGCACATCAATGTTTAGCGATGTGCTCTCACCTACAGAACCAGATCCCACAGCTGAATCTATAGTCCGAACATCATCCTCCTCATTTTCTCTAGCCTGAAATATTTCATTGGCACAAATCAAAAGCTATATAAGGGGGCAGTAAAAATGAATTACGGAAGGTACTACATACCAAAACCAACACCCTCAGTAGCACCATCAAAACAAACGGTCAACTCCTAAAAAAAGCTTACAGTGTAGAAATAAATACATTATGTTCTCAAACTTACAAGCATCTTTTGCAAAAATTTCAGATAGGATTTCTCCTGCTCTTTAAGGTCATCTATAAGGTGTGATAAACGCTCAACATTGGCCGATCTTTCATTTTTCTCTACAAGATCATCCCGCATGGAGCTGGCCTTAGCAATATAGTCGCGAATTTGAACTAGTCTGCTCACAATCTGCAAAGACACTGAAGTTACTGAATGCATTCAGCTGCAGCTGCAACATATTCAACGCACAAGACACAGTGATAGCAACAGCAAAGGAGTAAGAAAGTAATGAAAGAGGGACATATTTGTACTTTCACTCCTACGAGCACTCTTCCACAAGTGGTTAGAAGTCAACAGCTTTTATAAGGATAGATTTATGCATGCGGGAAGTTGCAAGGCTGAAGCACAGGGCTTCTGGTCAACACAGGCTGAAACACAACTCAGCTCATCAACATAGGAAAACAGTGAACTGTGAGAGCATTTTCTGGAACCATATAAAAGAGAAACAACCTCTAAAATGAAAATTACTTCTATGACCAACAACTGGATTTCTAAAGAACAGTAGATAATTAAGTCTGGTTTCACATTTTCTTCAAGTTTAAGAAGAGTAGGAAGTTAAATATTTCCAATAAAGATTTATAGTTTAAAGAAATTTAGAAAGAAGCACTAAAAATTAAGAGTCGATATTTTGTAGACTTTATAAGCTGCGTAAGTACCTGGCTACTATCCATTGCTTGTTCTCCCCTTCCATCTTCTTGAGCAGGCACTTGGCAATTTTGCAAGAAATCCTTGCTTAGAGCAGCTCCAAACAGTTCTTTACATTGTGCTGATACCCCACTTTCCTTTTTCTGGGAACCTGAGGCAGGATCTTTGCTTTTATTAGTGTTAATCTGCAGTGACAGGAAGTTGAATGGTTTTTTGTTTTCATTAAGTTGACGTTTGTTGTTAGCAGCCGTTGCCCTGCCTTGAGAATCACTTCCAATGCTTCTCTATATACAAACAAAAGAAAGAACAATTGCTTTGTTTTTTAATCCAATTATGTTCTCAACACCGCTTGTATTACTATTTCTACAGTATTATTAGACTGATTTTAAAGTTACCTAATTAGTCACCAACTGGCCAAAAGTTAGCTAAAGACAGTGCCAATGATATTTGCCATATAGTTTTCAAAAAGCAAATCCATCCTCCCAGAACAATGAGAAGCAAAAATGTTCTGTAGTTTCTCAGAACTTAGTTCCTCATTCTTGCTGTGACCTTCACCTTTACTGTAGCAAAAGGCATTCTACTTCTCCAGGTACATTTGAGAAAAGAACAATAATAAAAGAGCAACATATTCCTGTGCAGAATATAATACCTCAGAACTTCAGCTTTTCTTTAGAACCTTGTGAATAGTGAAGTGCTGCCCTAAAATACATTTAAGGAGGAAGTTATGCCCAGCCTTTAAATTGTAACTCAACACAGTAAATTATGATGGAAAGAATCTTCACAACCAAAGAAGTTAGCAACAACCTTTGGGCAAGATGAACTAGCCTCTGTTCTGAAACTGTTAACACAAATTCATACCTTGCTATGAAAGAATTAATCCCTCATACTTTTCATTGGTTTTGGACAAGGGAAGGATGAATGCGCTGTATTTTCAAAAAAGTAGTTATGGCTCAAGAATTTGTCCCATAAAATTCTCTACACTCTACTGAGGAGCAGTTTTTAATGATACTCCTCTGCCTAATCCACAAGGATAACAATGTTCAGGATCACAAACTGGCAGTTCAAGAACAGACTTTCAAAATAATGTAACAGGTATTTTCAAGTGGCAGACAAGCACCATGAGTAAGAAATACTGCTCCAAGGACATAGAGATTTGTTAATGGCTGAGAGTAAGGAAGTGAAGACAGCTAGCACACTCTTGAACAAGGGAAAGCCATGGTCCTGAACTTTCCCTTATTTTCTGAAGTTCAAAACCAGAATTTTGATTTGGTTGTCATGGCGCCTATAAGCTTTTCTTTTTTACCTTAATCATCTATGAAAGGATTCTTTACTCATCTGTCACATTGTTAAGAGGTAACTCAATACATTTTGTAGTCACATTTCTAGTGGGAGCTAGTATTCACACAAACCTGATCCAGATCACTGAAGTTTATTCTTTGTTTAAGCCTTTCTAGCTCAGCCTGCTCTGGAACGGACATCTGAGTCATGTATCGAGCATGAGGAAAACTATGAGAAGTTCTGGTCTTCTGTCGTTCCATTCCAGGTGAAGATTCTGGAGATATTTCATTAGTAAGTCTCGTTTCACCTTCCCCACTAAGCTTTTTCTTGTTTTTTTCTGAAGATCTGTTTGCTTTCTTCTGTTGACTTCCCCAGTCCTTAAGGGGAAGGAGAGAGAATAAAAAATTATATTTGTTATCCACACAGACAAAAAGCAAATGTTTTCACCCTGTGAGAGAGTTTACTTCTCTTTTAGAAGTAAAAATAGTAAGCCATATTGAAATATGAACTGAATTTTCTAGAGCAAATGTCACTTTACAAAATAAAATTTCCTCCACTGCATAATTAAGAATAGCTTGTTGGGAAATTTTAAATCCATTTCATCCTAAATGCATTAAATTAATTTCAAATGAAGCTGCAGTTGTATTTTTTCTTCTTTGTTGTGGACCCTTTCACTTTTAGGAGTTCAGAAATTTTAAATTATGGCTTTCACTTTCATGACACCTACAATGATTTTGTGTCTAGCTACTTTATTTACCCAAAACGTTTGCCATAAATACCTCTACCTCACAATCTCTGAATTTTACTCATTGCCTACTTCCATCTACCTCCATTTTTCCAGGTATTTACCTGTAAAGCTGTACTGACAAGGCTTACAGGCTTGCATTGTTACCTGCCACTAACACAATCTATCTGGTAATTCTAATGTACAGCATCAAATGGCAACAGAAAGAAAAGAATAATTTTACCATGTTGTTCAGCCGGTCATCAAGGCTCTCATTGCTCCAACTGGGCAAGTCCTGATCATTCATGCCTTCTTCAAAGGGACCACCTCCTGTTGCCATGACAAGCAATCAATAAAAACAATCTAAAAGAAATAGTTGAAAGAAATGTGCTGCATTAAAATCAGTTTACATAGTTAAAGATTCACGATCTGAGAAGACAACTACATATTCATTATAAAATGCAAACACGAAGCTGTTTAGGAAACTGAACTCCCCATTTACTAAACTGTGTTAATAGAAATGTATCGATGAGAAGAACAAAGAAACTGGCATTAAAAAAATAAAGAAGTAGTAGTTGTTGTGCCCTTCCCAAAGGGAATGTTTCTAAACATTCATTAAAATAAAGTAGTAGTAGTAGTAAAAAGTAGGGCTTTTTAACCTCTGATCTAAGAAAGTAACTTTTTTTTTTTGAGGATCTCAATTGCCCTCACTTTAAAACAAACGATACAGTGCTTGGAAAGACTGCTTTGTAATTCATAAAGCCTACACTTTCAGGCACAGGGTGACATCTATTCGATATAATTAGTGACTCTGGAGACCCAGTATGTCAAACTTTCACATTCATTTTAAGACTGAGATGCTGACAACAGAGCACTGAATGACACACTTGAAAAAATACAAGGAAAACAGATGTCAGTAAAAGGATTTTACCTTGATTTACCTTCATTGCCCCACATTAAGCTATTTAAGCAGTGAATGACCTGCCACTAACATTACAGTTTCTACCAAAACAAAATAATGTGGGTTTTGTAGCGCTTTGCTGCTCTCTATCAGTGTCACTCTGTGCAATATAAAACAACTTAAATGTTCAAAGTTTTCATTTTCAGTTCCTGTTTTGACATTAGAAATAAAAAGAAATGTTAAAATTGAAAGATCGGAAAAAGTATTCCTTTATGACAGTAAAATTAGATGAGCCTGTTCCAAAAGGTGAAGAATACATAACTATATCTGCTAAGTGCTGCTGGCACAATTCCACTGCACAAAGCTACAAACTTTACCTATGAAGAACTGCTACAGATTAAGAAGAAAAGCGGTCTTGCAGAGATTTACTTTTTCCAGCTCATTTCCACCACTATGTTAGGACATAATTCTAACCTTAACTGAAAAAATAAAAACATAAAAATCGATAGGAACCAGCTTCTCAACATTTTACTGCAATTATCTACTATTAATTTTCACAGAGTGCAGGTGAATAAATCACCTGAAACTCAAGATTAGGAAGTATCTAAGAAGTTTGTTGGGTTTTTTTAATATCAGTTCCAGAAAGAAAAACAGATTAATCTTGAACTAAGTTTAAAAGCTGTCTTAGTACACCTATCTTGCTTAGGTAGAGGGTTCAATCAAAATCACACAGTACAGCCCTCTCAGTAGGCGCACTTGCACAAAGCAGTATTCCTATACTAACACAGCTCATTACTAAATCATAAAGGAAATGGGATTTACCAGGTATGCTCCTCACACCAAAACCACATCTCCACTTGGCAGTGTGCCAGTCTAGGTCACAGTAACACAGTCAGGAGTCATTCCGCTTCTGCATCTCACAGCCATAACCATAACACAGGTGTAAGCGTAACAGGTGTAAGTGCCTGCTACTTTGGGAACTTTGCCCTACTATCCCTGCACAAGAATTCATACTCCCTTCTTCATCCCAGCAGAAGTGCCCACTAGGCCATGCAACCAGAAGGTACCACCTATGAACTAGATGGCCAACAAAGAATACCAAAATTTGAAAAAAAAAACCCCAGACGTTTAGAACTGGATAAACTTCTTGATAGGCCTAACCTTATGACTATACAAAAACGATATACTGGTTCAAGGACCTTCTGTGCAACTTTCAGGTAATCTGAGTCAGCTGGAAAATTAGAACACAATGTGCCCTTTCACATTTTGTTTATTTTCATGTAGAAACACAAGCATCCTATAAAAAGTTGACAGGAAAGCTCATGCTAAAATTTACAAGTGTTTAAAGCAAATGCATCGTTATCAGTTTAAAAACAGCCATGATTTTAAAGAACTTTCTTCAGTTACCGATAAACTGTTCAGCTTTGTAGATGTGCAAGATCCAACATTTCAACAGACACTGTATCCTGACCTGTCACTGAGCATAATGAGGAAGATTAGAGGCCATCTGGGTTTACAGTTCAATTCTGTAAGCCCTTTCCTCATCATCATGTTATATAATTCTACTAAAACTGTAGCAAAAGTAGTTTTTCCCTGCTTCCCACTGTAAAAAGAAGTGGCAGTATTGCTTTTTACATAATACAAGTAACTACTCACATTTCTTTTTCTTAAAACTTTCACAAAAACTGTTCTCAACTATCTTTGCTATAGGAGACCCTCACTACCTCTGAAGTAAATTCCCTGCCCCAGAAGGAATACTCTGAATAACAATATTCTCAAACAAGGAGACTGGGCATACACCAACATGCCCTGATAAATACAGCTCAAAAATAACAGTATCGTCATTATTTCCAGCAAGTGGATTTTAAAGTGTTTTAGCAGAACTGCGCCCTTCCCAAAGGGAAAGTTTCTAAACATTCATATTATAGTCTTTGATACCTCCAAATGAACTATATTCAAACAAGTTTAAGATCAGAGAGCTCTGCTGGTATTTTACCTCTTTAACTCAGTTGAAAAACACAAAGAGGTTCAGCCAGGTTTTTTCTTCTCTTTCACATGAAGCTGTGCTTTCCACCTCCACATACACATTTCATCAACATGCATTTTTTCTTTGTTTTCATTTTACCAGCTCTTTCTACAAAAAAACCCTCTTCTAAAAGCTTTGCTATCTTCCTATTATCTATCTGTCTATCTATCTACAGCAACCCATTGCCAGTTTCTGGTTCTTGCAAGTTATAGGATCTGTATAAAAGCTATGTGAGCATGTACCTATTGCCTTACAACATTCACCAGGAATTTGGGAAAAAAAGAGAAGACTTTCAAGTATATTTTTTACAGAAATAGTAACTTCAGATAACATGTAGCATTATAATTGAAGCATGTAAGATTATAGTCAAAACATATTCTGTACATATAACAGCAATATGCAGATCGCACAGAAGAAATACTACTTAGCATGCAAGCAAAACCAAGCTATGTACTTCAAAAGACTTTTTTCTCTAAAATAAAGATGCTCCGGAGAATTTCTTCCTACAGCATTCACATGAATACAAGAGCTCTCTAGAGCACCTAATACTGCAAAGAGAAAAGTTTTGAAAAAAAAAATATATTAAACGAAAACAGAAACTTGCAAAAAGCCATCAAAGCGCCATAAAGGCAGAAAATGGGCCCAAACATTTCTTTTTAAGACGTGCGTTCCTCACTGGGCATTAACTCATTCAAAGCAAACCATCCAATATCATCATACAGGAGCAGTCAACAGAGCGAATCCTCTCCTGCCGCACCGGACAGCGCTCACACGAGCCGCACACTCACACACCCAGGCTACCGGCGGTACGCCCGGCACTTCCAGCTTCCAGCGCCGGGGCCTTCCCAGCACCCGCAGGCTCTGCCGTCCCGACCTGCTCCGATCCCACGGCGGGCACCGAATTCAGGCTCGGCGGATCTCGTTGCCGTCAACGGGGCCGGCGAGCGAGCGATGACCCCGGCGCCTCTGCCGGCCGAACCACTCGCTGCCTGAGGCGGGCGAGGCGGTCCCGGCCCGGAGGCGGCGGGAGGAAATCCCGCTCCTTCCCGGCGCCAAAGCCAGGGCGTCGCGGGGTGCGTGGGTAGGCGGGCTCTGGTCAAGGCGCCTCCGCTGCCGCGAACGCGGCGGCGTCTCCTTGGAGAGCGGATAACGCGCCCTGCCCTGTGCGAGGGGCGCGGCCCGCACAGCCCGCCGCCGCCGCACGGTTTCCCCGCCGTCCCGGACCTGCCTCCGAGCCCACTGCCCGCTCCTGGCCGCCCTGCCCCACTGCACCAGCGCGGCCTCGCCGCCACCACGGGAAAGGGACGTGGAAGGGGCAGCGCACCGCGCGAGGGGCAGGAGAAGGCAGCTCACCCCGCGCCAGAGGGGAGGTCACCCGGCCTGGCTCCTCCTCCACCGCCGGCCGCCACTTGCGGGGCCCGGGCTCCCCGGACGAGCGTTTCGCCTTCGGACAGCGGAGGAGCGGCGCGGCCTCGCTTCGCCCGACGCGGCGGAACAGGGCCGGCGGAGGCGCTCAGAGCGCTCCTGCCTCAGCCACCGCCGCCATCTTGGCCGCCACTCCGCCGGGGGCACAGGGGGCGGTCCTTGGCGGAGGGATACAGACAGACAGACAGACACTCACCGTTACCTGGTAACCTCCGCCCGCCCAGGCCCCTCCGCACTGCGCGCGCCCCGCCCGACCCAGGCCGCTGGGCGCCTGAGGATCCCCCGCGCAAGCGCCGGGGCGCTCGGGGAAAGAGCCGGGTGCGAAGAAACTCCAACTCCCAGCGTGCATTGCGCGAGGGACGGGTGGCGCCCCAGGGGCCGGCGGCAGTGCCTCCTGGGAGTAGTAGTTTTCCCAACAGGGCCCCGCCCTGCACCGCCGCGCCCCATGAGGGACTGGGGCGCATCCGCTGCTGTTCTGCGGACGGTGGGGAATCGCGGAGCGTATTTTTCTTATAAAATAAAATACGAAAACAGCGATGAACTCTGTAAATGCTTTTGCCTGGTTGGAAGACGAGTAAAATCACGTCGAAACCCTAAGCGTGGACAAGGATCAGATCTTGCCCTCGTTTGGAGCAGTATCGACTACTCTGTTCCTGTCGGCCTTTGGCGTGTTTTGCTCCTTGATTTGTGGCATGGAGTTTATGCATCTAGGTTCTTTGTACTTTCCTTTGGGCGAAAAAATATAACTAGAGGGTTTGGCGTTTAAAAAACAATAGTTGTGCGTGGAAGCCTGTGCGCTGTGCTTGGTATTTAACAGAAGTTGTTAGAATCATAGAATATGCTGAGTTGGATGCAACCCTTCAAGATCCAACTCTGGCCATGCACAGGACATCCCAAGAGTTACACTCTGTGCCCAAGAGTGTTGTCCAAATACTTCCT
This sequence comes from Corvus kubaryi, assembly GCF_017639235.1. Taxonomy (NCBI): domain Eukaryota; kingdom Metazoa; phylum Chordata; class Aves; order Passeriformes; family Corvidae; genus Corvus; species Corvus kubaryi. Next base: position 1,840,940 of record NW_024582073.1, read on the forward strand.
GAGCTCTGTCAGGCTTGGTGCTGTGACCACTTCCCTGGGGAGCCTGTTCCAGTGCCCAGTCTCCTGCTGGGTAAAAAAAACTTTTCCTAATATCCAACCTAAACCTCCCCTGATGCAACTTCAGGACATTCCCTCGGGTCTTGTCACTGGTCACCACAGAGAAGAGATGAGCGCCTTCCCTTCCTCTTCCCCTCACGAGGAAGCTGTTAGTCCTTCAGGAGACTGGACTTGGATAACACACTCAGAATTTCTATTTCAGCGAAGCTGGTATTGTTTATTTGACTTTCACTTGGGGGGGTATTGTCCCTTGTCAAAATGGAAAACCCCAGCATTTTCAGTGTTTCCATTACACTGCGTTTCTAAAGCAAAAGCATTAAGCATTTACATGTGCCTTATAACTGATCCTGCTGGAGAAACATTCTACTGGTACAACATGGAAATGTAGTTAGCCACCATATCTCCCATATTAGGACTTGTACTAATGAATTTTGCTTAAAAAAAAAAAAAAGGACACATGTATCCTTTTCAATGATCCATTAATCTCTCTGTAATCTAGAAAAGGAACTAAGTAGCTGGAAAAGCTTCAAAATAAAGATGTTTCAATGAAAGTATTTTTGTTATCTCCAGCAGATTCCCTCATATCAAGGAAATAGTTCTGGACAATACTGAGTGAGTGAAAGAGGTGAGTGTAAGACTGCCTATTAGAGCAGAACTTTTCTCCCATTTCTACCATGAGCTGCTTGACTGTATATCCACAAATGAAATCACTTTGAAAACAATCTACAACAGTTTGATGGAAGCTCTCTGTGTGATGAATATGTATTATCAATCTGTATTGCAATTCTGCAGCTAATAAAGAAGTTAGTTTATCAGCATTTTTATTATACTTTTAACTAATGTCCTATTTTTCTGAACTCAAGTATCATGTCTGGATATTCATCACAACATTGGCAGTGTTGCTGTTGACAAGATGCTTTCTATTATCATGGTGACAAATCTCCCACGGCCTGGCAGGTGGAGGCAGAACTTAAGAGAAAATACTGCCCTAGTATAATGACTAATTATTTTTTTTGCTGTGCCTTATTCTTAAAATACAGCTCCCTCATTCCTCTTGTTTCCTGCAGGAAAAAAAACCCAAAAACCCTCAAACTTACATAAGAAATGTAATACTTTGTCAAGGAAAAAAAATCAAATTGATTGTAGTATGTTTCAGTAACAATGAAGTATTTTAGTGTAGTCCCTTATATGTCATAACTGTGTGTTTTCCTTAGCACAGTATGAGCTTACAGCATCATTACTCTGATTCCTGCTTGACATTTGGAAGATGATTTTTCTCTTCTTATTTTCTGCCCCTATTCTGGAATTGGCTGCAAACTTGTTTGTGTGTTTTTTCCTTTTTATTGTTTGTTTTAGAAATGGCTCCTCAGAGCCATTTTTCATTTGGGATGGAAATTCGAAAAGATACAACAGACATGAAGGAATTGTGGATTGCACTGCAAGAAGCATTATTTCCAGTAGGTGGTTCTCCACTACTGTTGTAAAATACAACATCTCAGGATTTGGGAATGATTATGAGGCAAAACTCATATGGCTTAAAAAATGTCTTGTTAATTAAATAAAAGAAATATTTGGGGTGGGGGGAAGTCCTATATCAACGCTAATGAGCCTCTAGAGAGACAGCAACTAAACCCCCCCCTACAAAGATCTCTGTTATAAGCACCTCTCTCAGCAGACATGCTAATGAGTGCATCCTCACAGAAACGGAATGGATTATCTTTGAGATAGCCCAATTTAATTAGGATTGAAAGCCATGTCAGAGAAATGATGATATTTTCCTTGCACGACTGTTGGCTGTATGTTGTTAATTTTACTTTATCATTTCAAAGTGAAAGAAAGCAAACAAAATACAGGCAGGTAAGGACTGGAGACAAGAAGTGAAAGATTAATTTTTTACTGAAACAGAGGAGATGGGAGAAGTATCTGGGGAGAGAGATTTTTAAAGGCCCTGGAACAAAGATAGTAATTAATTGAGCATTCAGTTCAAGCAGTAGCTGTCCATGTTTTCCCTGATTTTATGACAAAGAGGTTTTTGCTGCAAAATTTAAACTGGCCAAAAATGATATGTCTACCATAATACGGTTACACAGTGACTACCAAGCTACTATACTAAAGGTATTTTTTCTTTCTTTGTGTAATATTAGATTGGAAATATCTTATAAGGCATTAACAAAGAGTGTCAACCTGAAGTGTCCACTTATCCCTATGAGATCTGATAACAAGTTAAGCAGTTGTAGGGGGAGAGGCACAGGCATTTAAGACCACAAAGCCAAGCTTTAGGCTGGTCAAGATTCACTGATTTAATACTAGTGAAGAAAACAGGACAAAAAGGAAACCATTCTTGATGATCCACTCAAGCAAAACAGTCATCAGAAGTAATAAAGGAAAGAAGAATAATTGGAAGATAGGTATTACTCAGATCCCAGGAAAAATCTCAAATGAAGCATGGATGGGATCCCCATTGTAAACCTTTTCCACATCCTTAGGGGTGCAGAAAGTAATCCTCTTGGTACTGCTATTATCTCACCAATCTTTAACATGTGATGTTACATGCACTCGAGGTATTACATTCTAGTAAAGTATTAGTGACTGCTGTTAGACCAAGTGATAAAATGATGGATGGACCCACAAGAAATAACGAGTTTTGTTTTATTAAACACACTTATTTCACACAACAAAAACACATCAGGATCACCAATGCTGCCCTGCCTAGAAGCCTGAAGACCACATTTTTCTTATTGTCCTCTTTGAAGTCAGACTTCATTAAAACCTGTTTTTAAAACTATTTTAAAAGAAGTCTATATAGCACAGAAGGTTATGAATATTATTTCACTCTTAAGAAATTAAATAAATTTTCACAAGCAACATACAAATATGGGTTTTAATCTGGATGTCCCTCTATGTTATTTAATTCAACATTATATTTGATACATTGTACTCTAAGTTACATAGTCTCATCTCTTTTTTTTTTTCTATTTGTAGTCCATTAGCATCTTCAGTTTATTCCTTGGCCAACAAAGATAATCCAAAAAGAAATGAACTACTTCAGTTGTTTTGAAATGATAGATTTGACTTAACCAGGTGTATCTGCAGATTCTTCAGAAAAGTGAGTAGGAAAGACCTTTAATTCATTATATTTTGGGTGGTTGTTTTATATCACGATATTATCTAGCCACTTCCACATTATTTAGATTTCTGGAGTCACAACATAAGCATATGTTACATTGAACAAGTAAGTAAATTAAAAAGTGAGCAGGAAAAAGAGAAAAATATTATACAGCTTAGAAATGCCACATAAATTTCTATCTCTGAATTGAATCAAAGAACAAGAATATGAAAGAAATAAGCAACCCCACCACACACAGAGAAACAATCCCAACTAAGAATTCTCATTTGCAAATTAAAATTCTAAGACGAAAAGGTTGTAGAGTCTTCCTACTTTTTTGCTTGTAGCTGGCTATCTCCAATGTATCTGGTATCAGTCGCTCCTGTATATTCATAACTAAGTGCTTTCTTTACACTGTATGGCTTGAGTTATGTTGAAGACATACCAGCATTAAAATAGTTAGCATATAAAAGCTACAGTGAATTCTTCAAAGCCACCTAATATTTTTTTCATGTGTGTTTATATTTCTTTAAACAGGAAGAAATCTGCTGAAGTTGTAGGTCATTTTACAGCCACTAAGCAGTTTGCTAGCAAACATCCAATCCACAAAAAGAAAAAAATTCCAAATAATTATGTGGAGTTTTGTTCATAATCAATCATGTGCTGACTTCTAATAAAAAAAGTTATTATAAGGAGTTCCACTGTAGCTACACAGAGTTGATTAATTTTATTATATTCTTTATTTTATCCTCTGGCAAGAATGCTTTTGAAATAGATACTTGCTTTTATGATAGTGATTTTGCAAATAAAGAAGTAACCAAATATGATGGCTTTGCATGTCTGTATACATACATACCAATGACTATATACATACATACCTATATATATGCAAGGATTTAAATTAGAGTGATTTTGAAAGGTTTTAAGTAACTTTGTAATCTAAATCTTTCTGACACATTTCTAATTAAATTACTTTTTTGATTCTTTTTTTTTCCTGGTGGTAGAGATTTGGTGCTATGTGGTTCCAGTTATACTGTTGGTTAGGGATGGATAACAGCACTAAATTGATAAATACCAAGGAAGAGGGATTAGTTGGTGCACCTTTCCAAACACATTCCAAAAGTAGAATATAGGAGAATGATGTCTTTGAGAGGACAGAAGGAAAACTGAGGCCAGCAGGAAGTTTCCTGTGTAAAGAAGGCAGGAGGAGGCAGGATATGTAAGCTGTTCTTCTAAATAAGGCAGAAGATTATGGGCCATGTTCTTTTCTTGGCACTCACACTAAGATCTTGATCAGGTCAGTCACTTTGCCAGATAGATTTCCTCACAACATGGTTTAATTCATATTTGTTATCATTTTGAGGGTAATGAATAGAAGACAAACACCAGCAATGGAATTTACTGTGATTTTTTTTTTTTTTAAGAATTACTCTAGGCCTTCTCCAAGTCCACTGTTTTTCTATATTCTGCCAAGATGTGTACAGACCTAGATGTTTGTTAGGTCTTCAACTCTGTGACGTGTTCCATCTGTGCCAGTTACACCGTCTTTGCTACTGCCTATTGAAAAAGATGTGAGGGACTGCTTACTCTTTATTTCTAATAAGAATTGGGGATTTTTTCCCATATTTGGTGTATGATAAAATAATGTCTAAATATGTTGAATTTGCTGGTTGTATTATCCATGATAATGATGTGTTGCTGATTTCTGTATTGTGTCTCTGAAATGACAGATTATGAAATTACTAAATTATGCACCTATTTCTTAGAAGACTGCACAAAAATGAGGTAAATTATTTAAAACCTGGGATTTATTTTTGTATATTTTATCCATATGCAAAAAAATTAATCTGTTATTTCAGAATAGGTAAGAAGTTATTTTCTGCTTATCTCTTGGTCTCACCAGGGAATTACATTTATTGATGTAACATTTCAAATAGATCATGTGATTATGCAACTTGTAGAGATCACATACTTCAGGTTGCAGTAATAGGCCCTGGTCACTATGTGCAATATATTTGGTGAATATATGAATATGGCAAAATCTTCATAAGTTTATAGATGGATTGCTGTATTTTTGGTGCAATTTATTTCTACCACTGCTTTCATTAGGATTGTGACAAGCATTCTGAAGACAGAATGCTAAAAATTTTAAAAAATTAAAATATTCTGAAGCTTCTTATCTGTCCAAATGTAAGCAAAGTAGTGGCTTGTAGTACTCTAATTCATCTGGCCTTGAAAAATATTACTAGTAATCAATACGATGAAAGAAGCCGAAGCTGAAATACAGGAAGAAAGCAACAATGTCCCAGAGTGAGACAAAAAAATCAGTAACCCTCAGCAAATAGTAGTAACTCAGTGGAGAATTGGAATAGTGGACAATGATCCTGCTTTCTTTTGTTGATTTCTGCTGTGTTTGGTACAACAGAACTTCTTCATATGCTTCATATACTTCCCCGTGCATAAGTGGAATTCCCTCGAGGAGGTCAGTCATCAACATCTCATGAACTTTAGGGATTTGTACTGCCAAGATCATGTCCTTTTAAATTTGATCTTGTTTTGTAGCTATTCTAATACTCTCGTGCAAGATTCTTGTATATAAATGAGACAGTACATGAAAATTGCTGTCACTTGACTAAGTAGGGCTCAGTTAAACTGATATAGATTATTCCAAAGGAATACTGAAATTCCAAATTGCTTTAGCAAGAAGAAATCCACAGAATCTATTCATGCAGAAGTAAGTATGATAGACTCTGGTTTTTGTTAGGTGTCTCCAAAGAATCATAAAATACTAACAGCTAATAACTATACTTAACTTTTAAAAGCTTAGTGGGTAAAATTTTTTACAGCAGTCCAAACTGTTGATCAAATCCAGTATAGTTTTTTATCATTTTATTACCTTGGATATGTGGATCATCTCTTATGTAAATATAGTTGAAGCGAACTGCTGAACAATATAAAGTAACTCCACTTAAGCAGATAGAGTTGCACTCACTTTCATCAGTAGCCTGCTGCTGGAAGGCATTTAATATCTATCAGGTATGCAAACATCCACAGCATTATGTGTGAGAAGCTCGTACACAATGCTTTTATTTGTAGAATACACTTAAAAAGGGAGGATATAATAATATCTGGTAAATGGGCACATCATAAATTATAATAACTACTTAAGTGGATTACCTTGCACAAAGAACATGAAATTCTTAAGTCAGTCTATAAAAAAAAAAAAAAACTTTTGGAAAGAAGGCTGCCTTTAAAAACATTAACATGCAGAGTTTTTTAGTCATAAAGCTGAGTTTGGCTTATCTTTTATTTCAGCTTTGTTCTGTTTCGGTAACAAAATATTAGTGTGGGAGTGACACATCATTACTACTTCATATAAAAAAACCCCCAAAGTTAAGTTTACTCAGACATCATGATTTTCATAGAGTTGGTCAGGATGGGTTTTGGGGTTGTTTTGTTTGTTTGTTTACTTGCTTTTACCCCTCAGAAAAAAAGCCTAGCATCTAAGCTATGAAACCAAGCATCATATTCCATTTCAAAATATTTTCAATTTATTATTGTTACAATTTAGCATATGTGAAAGACCATTTCATTATCATGCTGGATGTACAATGTTGAATGCACATTTTTAAATGTATCATCTCAGCCAATCCTAGAATGAAATACATTATATATTTCCTATTTTATCCTTAGCATTACACAAATGAAAACAATGCAAAGAGCATAAGCAAATTAATTTATAACAGATGGAATAAAAGCACATTTTGACAAACACAGTAACTATATTGTGGTTATACAATCTTTGACCCTTCCATATTTCTACATGACAGCTGAAGGTGATTTAAAAGCTTTCCTGAATAAAAATCATACACATGATCTATTAATGTATACTTTTTTCTCATTTTTAATGCCTGTGTTACAACTCACAAGGAAAAAATCTATGGTTCCTTGTGTTATTAAAGCTTATTGTATGTTTGCAACTTCTTTGGAGTCTGAATGATGAAGAATCATATTATGAATACATTAGCTTGTGTTTGCTGATTTTACAATCATGGAATCATAACATGAATTGGATTGGAAGGGACCTTAAAGATCATCTAGTTCCAACCTCTCTGCCATAGACAGGGATACCTTCCACTAGACCAGGTTGCTCAAAGTGACATCTAAACTGGTCTTGAACACTTCTAGGGATGAGGCATCCACAGCTTCTCTGGGCAGCCTGTTGCAGTGTCTGACCTCATAGTAAAGAATTTCTTTCTAATATCTAATCTAAACCTGTCCTTTATTCAATTTATAGCTATTACCCCTTGTCCTATAGTATATGCCCTTGAGAAAAGTTTCTCTCCAGTCTTCTTGTAAGCTCCCTTTCGGTACTGGAAGGCTGCAATGAAATCCCCCTGGATCCTCTTTTTCTTCAAGCTGAACGACCCCATCTCTCCCATCCTGTCTTTGTAGGAGAGGTGCTTCAGCCTCTGATCATCTTCGTGGCCTCCTTTGGGCTTGCTCCAACAGAGCCATGTCTTTCCTCTGCTGGGGGCCTATGAGCTGGATGCAGTACTCCAGATGGGGTATTATTATGACAGTGGAGTAGCAGGGCAGAATCACCTCCCTTGACCTTCTGGCCATTTGTCTCTTGATGCAGCTTGGGATACAATTTGTTTTCTGGGCTGCAAGGATGTGTTTCTGGCTCATATTTAGCTTTTCATCCACTAAGCCCATCTCTTAAGATCTGCTCTCAATCCACCCATCACCAGCTAGTATCCATGTCTGGGACTTCCCTAAGTTGTTAAACTTCTGCCAGATTAAAATACCTGGAGAGGTACTCAGGTGCAAGTGCTAATATAATGGTAAAAAAGACCACTGATTTCTTGTGCTAGCTTTTTCTTTTAAACATCAAAAAAAAAGGTATACAGTGGAAATAATACAACTGAATGTTTTTACCTTGCTTGGAGGAAGTCTAGACATCTTGATTTAGTGTAGAAATGAGAAATAGCATTTTATCCTTTATATATGCTCTATGAAAAAATGATAGAAGGGTTATTAATGATCCTTGCAATGTTTTCCTTCACTTCTGTGCAAACTCTTCGAAGAACAGCAAACCTGAATATCTGTGTGAACATCCACAGTAAGGTCTATGACATTGTAAAGCCTCAGATTTCACTCAATGAATTCTTAAAAGGGACGAAGGTTCTTTTACGTACCCTGAATCAGATGCATGGCAGAAAATATCAGCAAGATATTCTTCAAGTGGTCAAAACAACAGAAACTTTACTGTCAAACTTCAGAAAATCAGGGAACTTTGGCAAAAGTTGACAGCAACATTCAATCAACATAAAGCATTTCACAAAGCAATAACTTAGCAAACTCTAAGCTCATTCAACCTAGCAAACTCCAATCCACCCAATTTTAAGTAACTCAAACGTTGAGAAGAGGGAATTAGGGGAAGAAGAAAGCAAAAGGGAGAAGAGATGCAGAAAAGAACAAATATAACTACTGCTCCTGGTTCCAGCAGTGTTTCAGCTGATCAAAACCCAAGGGAGGTAGGGTTAAGACAATAGGCGTGCCTTGTGCTCTGGCTTAAGTACATTTTGGCTTTCCTGGGCCCTTCCCCTGGGTAGGACTTCTGGTCTGGTAACCACTCAGGATCTGGGTTAGGGCCTCCAGGGGCAGGTGTGGAGCATGGCCTCTGGTGTGCCAGGGATTGGCAGCCCCTGTGGGGGCTGGGATACAGGCCCCAGGGATGGGGTGTATGGAGCAGAGTGTTGCCTTGCCAGGGCAAGACTTGGTCTGCCCCTTTCCCCACACATCAGCCTGAAATGTTTCATGCCAGCCATCTCCTCCAGTCTCTCACAAACATTTGCAAGTTTTCAGTATTGAATGTATCCAACAGGTCTAAAAAGACAGCTCTCTCTTCCTTCTGTGCTTATATGACTTCCACTTGTATATTCTTTGAAAGTCTTCTATTTAGTATGTTTATCTTTACAAAACCATTCTGATGATGGGTAGCATATAACCTTCTTGAATAACACAAATCTCTGACTTGACACTGTATATAATTCTTGTTTAACTGAACCATAGTCATGTATTTTAGCCATCCAGTCTTTGTTTAAATCCCTCAAGTGATGGGCAGTCTACTTATAACCCTCAATAAATTGTTTATTTTATTTTATTTATTTTATTTCATTTGTTTATTGTTAATAAATCTGACTTTAAAATGCCATGCCTTTTTCCACTTTCTAAATTCAGAGCCCACCCACTGAGTAACTACTGGTTAGGAGTAACACTATGAACAGGTATGTCCCTCCTTGAAAAAGTCATTAGTCATAGTAAGATTCTCAGTAAAAATTATTTGCTGCATGATCTTGAATTTTAGAATAATTCCTAGTGTCAGTTTCCCAGGAGTAATTTACTAAAATTAGTAAATATTTGAAATTCAGAATATGAATTTAATTAGTTGATGTAATGTAATGAGTAAAGAGAAATACTGCCAGGTAACCAGATTCCAAATAATGCACCAGAAATTATTCTGAGGGCGTTTGCAACAAGTCTTCAATAGGAAGCACGTGAAGGGCACCTACATGTGCCCTTAAGGGCACCTTAAGACCCTAAGTTTAGCTCAGTTGGTCTAAGTGTGGGTGCTGATAATGCCATGGTTGCAGATCCCTGTATGCCATTCATTTAAGATCTGGACTCGATGATCCTTGTGGGTCTGTTCCAACTCAGAATATTCTATGATTCTGAAAAAAGATGGAGAGAGACTATTTACAAGTCTACAAGCATATAGTGACAGGACAAGGGGGAAGGACTTTAAAGTGAGAGAGAGTAGGTTAAGATTAGATATTAAAAAGAAAATCTTTACTGTGAGGGTGGTGGAACAGAGAAATTGTGGATGCCTCATCCCTGGAAGTGTTTGAGGCCAGGTTGGATGTGGCTTTGAGCAACCTGGTCTAGTGGACAGTGTCCCTGCCCACAGCAGGGGGCTTGGAACTAGGTAACTTTTAAGGTCCCTTCCAACCCAGGGCATTCTGTGATTCTGTATTTATATTGTGGAATGTAAAGCTCATTTTATTGCTATTGTTCAGGATTTCCTTAAGACTTCTTTTCTTCTAGCACATTCCTTTAAGCATGCTCATTTATTGAACTTCTTGGGAAGAGTCAGCATAAAAGAAGGGCAAACACTCAAAACAAATTGTATTTTAAAACATTCTTTGATGTATTCGTCTGACTCTAAAAAGCTCATATAGAAAATGGTTTTGTCTAATGAAGTCACTGAGATGCTGTGCTTCTCTGTGCCTTGACTAAAAAACACATCACACAAGATTTTTTTGGCACTTTTTTCTTTTTCCCTTCAGCTTTACCTGAACACCTCTGACATGTAATTTCTAGTCTGAGTGGTTATGGTTTTTATCTTAAATCCATTGAGTCAGTTACACTCTCTATGTACCTCTGAAGCCTAAGAGATTTAGGCTGTGACTGTGGAAAGGAGTGGAGTATAAAGCTGAGTATGATACAGAGAGCAATTTCCTGGATCACAACAGCGAAAGGGAATGGATGATCCTTTGTTATTTTTGGTTTATTTTTGTTTCAGAAGTGTTGTGTTAGGCACAGAATTACCGTCATCTCCTTCTTATGTTGCAATTTAGTCTTGATAACAGCAACTTCTCAGGAACATTCCAGCCCAGTGACTCATAGCAGATGTAAGCCTCAACTCTGCAGAATTTAATAGCAAAAACAATCGCAGCTTGGGAAGGGCTCTGGAATTTTTGCATCAGCTTAAGAAGATTTAACAACTTTGAGTTCTGTCCAGAAGTTAAAGGTAAACATTTAAGGTACCTATGAGGGAAGAAAGAAGTTTGGCTAATTTCTATAGTTATAGCTTAAAAGCAATTTGTTTTTGAAGGCCATATAACTGGTGCAGTGTTGATAATGATGTATGAATGTTTTACCAGGATCTAGATATTTTCCTGCATTTCTAGGTAGTTAATAAACCCAATATTCAAATCTGCAGTTTCTAAATTTGTATTACTATGTGGCTGTATGAACAAGGCTGCTTTTAGAACCTAAAAGTAAATAAAATCATGAATTATTTTTCAGATGAGGAAAACAGGGCAATTTTTGTAACACCACCAAATTTAAACAAAGCAAAATCTGTGCATGAGTTTAATCATTTGAATTTTAAGAAAGCAAACAAAAAACCTTCCAGTCATTTTCTACCCTTTCAGCAGATTCTCTCTTAATATTATTGTATTTATTAGCAATTCAAGTTATATTGACATTGTGCCAACAGAAACAGGCATCTGTATTCCATCTAGTTTGCTATCTCTTAAATTCAAAAATATAAGAACATTCTAATGGTTCAAAATTTTCATAACACAGAACTTCTTTAATGTCATCAAATCTACTTAGTAATTTGTTATTTAAAGACTTGGAAAAAACATAAAATTCAGGGGAAATTTGAATATAGGATTGATTGTCTGTGTATCCTTTAAAGAAAGCCCAGGCACAGAGAAGAAAAAAGATGCCTTTCTGGAATTTGGATTCCAAAGCTTTGGAGAAAAATTTCTGCACGACTGCACAATGCATATTCCAGGTGTAATCTTGGAATAGTAAGTGAGTAACCCCAGGGATAAAATTTCAAGGTTTCACAAGAGTTGCACTCAAACTTCATTTCTTTAAAACAGAAAGTAATGATTTGTTTTTTCAGCTAACCATTAAGGGCTTGTGTTTCAACTTGAAAATGTAACACCAAGTTTTTCTCACTCTAGCATGATGTGTGATAATTAATCCACATGTCTACTGTCTGAGATTAAGATTTTCCTGGAAAGGCATATCCCCTGTACAAATTCGTGTGGATTTTTCTTTTTGTTAAATCAACAAAGGTGTTATAAAAAAAGTCTTGGAAGTCTCTCAATACTTATTAACTCTTTGGGTTCATTGGTGACGGACGAAAATTTGTAACTTTTTGCAGGTTTTTTGGGCGAAGTATTTTATTCAATTGTGTGTTGTCAGCAAATAGCTATATAACAAGGGTAAATATTTAAAGGCCTGAAGAAATTAGTTTAAGAAACTGACTTTCAAAGGAGTCTTCCTAGAGCAAGATGTTAAGCTTCCCGTGAACAGAACTTTAGGTTTCCATGTGACTGAAGGCCATGGATGTGCACCTTAAGAGAACTGTTACTAATACAACATCTACTGAAACTTTTCTTAGAAACGTGGGTAACTACGTAAAAAGTTACCCACAGTAATTGCATGTCTGAACCTGATGATTTGGGTAGAGTGTCAAAGTGCTTTGAACATGTAAGGGGCTTGACCCTATTTACCACTTTTCTTGTCACTGGAAGGTTGACCACTCAGTGAATCTCATGTCACTGCAACTGTGAGATAGACAAACTACAGGAGTTTATGCCTGCTGAGAAACTGGCTTAAAGGTACAAGGTCCAGGACCAGCACTGCTGATTGTCCTCTGCCTTCTCTGGGTCTACCTGCTGGGCAGAAGAAGAGAAATGCTTTTAAGTTGCCCATTTTCTTTCAGAGCTTGAGTTTTCATGTCTCTTCCTATTCTTTTTGACTTTCTCCCTTTTTTTGGAGGACAGTGGCATAAAGATTTTGGTTTCCCTTATCCCACTAGAGGGCCCTCTGTGGTTTTTTTTACCTTGTGTCTTCTTGTTTCTGACCGGTAGATCTGCCAAATGGAGCTCTCAGTTTCTCCCTCTTTATAAGCCTCTTGTCTGACATTCATAGTGAGCTTATATTTTGAGTGACTACAGGATCAATACTCCATCTTGAGTTTACTGTCCAGCTTGCTTTCTTAAAAATGAAACTAGAAGATTAAAATATCTTCACCAATGTATTTAAATCATCAAATTTAGAAATTTATGAGACTATTATTATATTTTGTTATGTCTTTTGAGCATGTTTTAATTCAGCATTAAAGCTGACATGCTAAGGTGTCTTCCAAGTGCAGCCCTTATGAAGTTTCCCACAAGAGGAACATTCTTTAGAAAGAGGCATCCTTAAATAGAAAGGTGACTTCATCTAAAGATGACAAAGTAAACCAACTGCACACACTCTACAATTCTCAGCTATTCATTCTTTTTGTGCAGCTTGCTCGTAGCAGCTCATACATGCTGTAAGGGACTTACCTGCCTTGATTGTGGCTCATAGTCTTCTATTTTTTTTTTTTTTTACTAGCAAAAATTTCTCTGAACAGTATGCAAGATTTACTTGATAGTCTTTTCAACAAGAAGAAGAATACTGGAGTTGTAAAGCTGTGCAATCCATTTAAGATTGATTTTTTTTGAGAATGATTGTGGTATTCAGGCATTCACAGTCAGTGAAATCATAATAGAACAGTTCAAATACTAAGACTAATGTGAGGGAGGATACTGTGCTTTCATAATTAAAATAACAGGGGTGAAGTAGAATGTATGAAATATGAATCTTCCAGTGAAAAAAATAAAGTCCCTTCTCTCCTAGAAAACATATTTAAAGTATGCAAGGAGTCAGGACAGCAGTTATCAGAGACATATCTTTTGCAGGCTGTCCAGACAGCTAATGTACTCTTTGGTCACTCCTGTCACAGACAGTGTCATCCCAACAGATGGCAACAGCTGCTTTCAAAACAGAAGGGACTGCAATAGCTATAATTACTAGTGTTGTAAGGTGAAAGTGCATGTTTAATCATGGCAGAAACCTCTGACATTTAAATAACAGATTCATTGCCAGGCAATTCTTGCAGATTCCTCACACACACACCACCACCCATTTTTTAAGCCTGTAGTTCATAGGATTTACCACTTCAAACAAAATCAGAACTTGCACTGAATTCTAGTAAAGTTTCTAATTCAAATGGTGTAACATTTATTTGGTTAGCATGAAGGACAATTTACACTTTTAAATTCAGGAAGTTTATGGCATAGAAATAACTTAGCCTAAGATTTTCAGTTCACATTTTTACTCAAGAAGCATTTTATAGGTAATTTTTAATGGATTCCTTTGGAATCCTCAGATACAGACATCAGCTTATACAGTGCTTTGCAGCTTAGTGATAGATGCTGTATGTGTCCAAAATGTTTTAAAAGACTTCTGAGCTCCTGTAACATGGGTCAGTAGGTACAGAGTACCCTCAACATTTTGTGTCTGCATCAGTCCTGTGCAAGAAGTGAGATAATGAGCTTTATGCAGATATACTTGGGCCTCAAAACTCTATGCTTTCAGATACTATGCTTTCAGATACGATGCTTTCAAACCAGCAAACCTTAGAAGTAAAAAAACCCAAACAAACACCAAACCAATTTTGTAATTTAAGTTACTTAAATAACTGTAATTTTAAAAAGCATCGTAAGTATCTTATAGGTAGCTGTTGAAATCTGAGATTTGTCTAGGCTGTAATTTCTCATCTTGCATGAAGTTTTAAGAGATGGGTGAAAATACAGTTGGACTTGTCCAGTTTTACACGAACTTAAAAACATACTTCTCATCAGCACCTTGCTTATCTTTGTACAGTAAAAAGCACCGTCTGCCAAAGTCCTACTAATGTTTGATATCAATTTCTGTAGAAACATGAGTGGAAATTTTCGTAAAGTTGGTGTATCAATAAGCACATGCTGGTATCAAATCATTAATCTCTATTATAGGCATTACACTTTGTCTAACCACAAATGCTTTAATGTGTCACCATCCCTGGAAGCATTCAAGAAATGCAGATGTGGTGCATAGGGACATGGTTTAGTGGTGGACCTGTCAGTGTTAAGTTAATGGTTCAACTCGATGATCTTGGAGATCTTTTCCTTAATAACTCTATGGTAGGAAAAGCAGAGTGGAAGCATATTCTGGTTTAAATAGGTGTTAGCATATGCTAAATGAAAATATTTGTAGTTACAAAAGAAAAAGAAAGATTCCTCAGTTGATAGCTTGCAGCAGTTTAACTAATTAATTCAGAATAGGTTTATGTATAATCTACGTAAATATTTTATTGATTGGAGGCCTTGGTTTGTCTGTGAAAAGCACACATCTGTCTCACAAAAAATTTTTGAAGTTCTATCAGCTAATGTTTGCAAGGCAGTGAGATACAGTGGTGATTGGCTTGGCCTATAAATTAATTTTCATATGAAACAATGGGATTTAAAATGCTATGGGTCATACAGTACAAAGTATCCATAGCTATCAGTCTAAAGATGTCATCCTTGTCACCATTAGAATAAAAGCTGATAACTATTTTGGATTTTTCCCCCAAATTACTCTATAACAGTAAAATTGTCTTGATCCTGTCCTGGTGCACAAAAGTTGCACAAATCTGTAGTTCAAAGACAACTAGACCAATTCAGATTTTAAGTACTTGTCTATGACAGAGAGCTTTCTCACAAATTTAAAGGACCAACAAGGAATATTTCCCTGTTTTTCAGTTTGTTTTAAAATGTTTTTGCTTTTGTCTTGAAAATAAAATATGTGAGTTTGAATCTTTAATAGCTGTCCTAAAATACATGGAGACCTCTAATACAAAGTGGCCTAAAAGGATAAATTCTCATTTTACTGGCTTTTGGAGTTGTATTTTATCAGACTATTTTAGACATTTGTAATGAATCCTGCATATACATTATATTTACAAATTTTAAGAAAAGAATTACAGGTTAAATAGACTCTTTTGAATAAGATTTAAGATGTCAAGTGCAAATTTTAGTTTTTATGTTGAAGTTAACTAGTATTTCCTTTGTTCCTCTACTTCACAGCTTTCAAAATGAAGATTTTGATAATGATTGATTTTGTCCTTGCAGCCAGCTTGATGGATGTCATTGGCAGCTCTGTAAGTTCTAGTAATTAATTTTTTTAATAGAGTTTCTTCTAAATACTGCATAGTGTTCACAATGCACGTGCCCTCCATAGTGCTCACAATCTCTACACGAGATGGCAGAACCTTTGATGGAAAAGATTAGAATTCATAAAAAAATGAAGGAATGAGGAAATAGCTTCAAATGGTGTTCAGTGGGGACAAGTTTCCAATAAGGAAAGAGGAAACAAATGCATAAATTTACAACGGAAGATAAATCACTAGGCAATGGCACTGAAGAAAGAAATCCAGTCAGTTTGTGACTGTATCTGATATGAAATAATCTATAATTCTTTCCTAAAAAAGATACCATATAGTGTATGGAGGCACATTGTACTGAAGGCACACAAGATGTTTATGCTACCATTCAGGGGTAATGGTAACTCAGAATAACACCTGTTGTTTTGAGCAGCATACTAAGAGAAAGGCAAAGCCCAGGAACTCCTGAAGTGGTGGCTGCAGCAGTGGTATTTCTGGTCACTGACACTTGGTATGCAGAATGTTTCTGTCCTTTTCCACCTTATCCACTTGCCATATAACTTTTTCTCAAACAAGATCCATAACTTTATATTCTTACTTCTTTCCATGTAACTACATTATAATTCACCCTCAGACACAATGATCAAAGCTCCTTCAATTCAAGTTCCCAAAAGCCTCTCCTATATATATTCTGTTTCTCCAACAAAAACCCTAACAAAATCACATACCTCTAGCCTCACCAACACTGCACTGCATGCCATGGCTGTCCTTATTAGTTTGATATTCAGGTCCTAAATAGCAGAAGCCTAAAGGGATTTAATTCTTGATTCATAATTGCCTAGGTAGAAGTGGTTGAGGAATTCAGAACTATTGTTTGTGGCTTATATTACCTTATAGAAAACTTTTGTTCAGATAAGTAGCTTTATAGAGGCTGAATGGGAAGCACCTGACTCTGTAATCACTTCTGCTCAGTGGAAAAAAGTATTACTAATTTCTGCAGAGGCCTACTGAGAAATGAGGCATTACAGTTAAATGCATTTACTTATTTTTTAATTATTATTTTTCATTTAGAATATTGTGGACTTTAACTGACCCTCTGAGTAAGAACTAGGAATATACTGAACTTAATCTCAAAGTTTTCACCTTTTAATCTCATTAAAACACTAATCTCAATATAGAGATATTTTGGAGGTAGTTTGTGTTCTAAAAAGTATAGGAAATAGCACCACAAGTAAAAACTTTGTCTTTTCATAGTTTTCATAAAGTATTCCGAGTCTAATTTATAGCAATAATTTTAGTGAAAGGTCACTAGCTGCTAAATAATTCACACAATAATGAAAGTGAATGCACATTAATTGCAGCAGCTGCTTAAATGTGGGACTGTGTGCCCAAGAGCAGAGCTGTCAGCAGTTGTTAGATAATTGCTTCTCAATGTGCAGTGCAAACAATTACTTCACTGAAACAGACAGAACAGGTTGTGTTCAGTCTGGTTTCAATCAGTGGGCACCACAGTACACTGGACAGAGTCACAGTAAAATTCACATTTTGTTGAGTGTTTCAACATTGTAATGGTTTAACTTTCGTCCATATCTAACAGATGGAATAGCAATATGTTTTAGCTGCTGACTTATGACCCTAATTTACATTTTGCTTCTATATTACTTCAGCTGTGCATTGGTTTAACTCCAATGATTTTAAAAGGGTTATCCTGTGGAAAAAAAGTGTAGCAGCACATTGAAAGAATGTCAATTCAATCTTGTAAACTGAAGATCTAAAAGCCCCATTGATCCAACTGAAGTTACAGTTACCTTGTGATTGTCCCATGGAAAAAATAGACATGGAATTCCAAATATGAGAACAGTGGTTTTTCTGTTCAGCAGTAAAGTCTAATGGGATTTGTCTGGAGTTGACAGAGAGAGACATCACTGAGAAAGCTGAAGTCAGGGAGAGAAAGGAAAGTATCACATACCAGTACTTTTCGTATGTAGGTTACTTTCAAAATTTTATTTCTGCTCAATCTTTTTTTTTTCCTTATGCTGCAGTTTTTCACTATGGCTAGCGATGTCTTGATTGTCACTTCTAATTTACTGTCACTGAGAGCTTAAAACCTTTTAAATCAGAAATTGCTATGTGTAATGTAGATATATTGCTGTTCACCCTATCATGAGTGTATTGTCTGTAAAGTAGATGAGAATCAGCTCATAGTTAGTTTTTCACTTTTATGAATTGATTCATAATTTTTAAGTAAGCAATAACAAAAGATGGATTTAAAATGCAAGTTTAAGAATAATAGAGACACAGCCTGTTACAGGCATGTGTTTAATTTGGTTCAAAGGAAAGGATCTTTTATTGTGATATATGAAGTGGTATCATACTGAATTTAAATACCAAGTTTTTCTAAGGTAAGGTAATATTTTTTCAGAAGTTCTATACTTGTAGTATATAATTTAATCACAGTAGGAGAATTGTTTTTAGCAGTATGAAAAGGGGAACTGATAGATGCATTTCTGCTGCACCTGAAAGCAACACACATAGCTGCCTGTAGCTGCCTCTCCTCAAATGCACCGTCTCTTGCTCTTTCCAGAATGGAAGCACTTTGTGGCTCAGATCTGGCCATGTGTCAGAGAGGTTCCCCACCTGATGTCTTGTCTATGCAATTACAAGGGCCTGGCAACGGGAGCCACCATTTCCAGGTCTCTCCTGTTGCATTTTACCATGTTCTTCAAGGTTGTGAGTACTGAGTTAAGACTGATACAGGCTAACTTTCTCAGTAAAACCGGTAACTGTGGCATGGTGGCTTCTTTATCACTCTGAACTTAGTATGATTAGAATAAATATTTGATCTGACTGGGAACATGGGATTTTTTGGACAGCTTTTCTTTTATAGTTAGCATTAGCTGATCAGGGCAAGCCTGGAAATACTTTTTCAATACTTCTAAAATTTATTCACTCTTTCTCAATCCACCTGTGCATCTCTTTCTCTCTCTCTAAAGCTCTGCAGTCCTCTAATTTTCTGTATTCATACAGGACTAGAATGACAATTTGCAGACACCTGTCAAGGAAGCCTCTTCTGAATCTCCCATTGAATTCATTCCCACTGAATAGAAAATTCAACTTTTGTGAAGGATTTGTATGAAGCTGCAGATACAATTGAGACAACCACCCTGGAAAGGCTGTACAATAAATAGTGCATCTTTTCTTTGTAATAGGCAACATGTCCCACGTTAACCAGTTCGTATAGTCAAATAACATCCCTCTTAGCCACTGTAGCAACTTTGTATCTCCATATATTTTAGCTATTTTCTTCTCTTGTTTCCTGCTAGAAGAAAAGGATGATATGCTGGGCATCTCATATAGCATCAATACAGCTGTCAGCAACCGGAAAAGATTTTCAAGGGAAGGTTCTTAAATAAGATAGGACTTCCGGGATACTACTGGGTCGTGGGCTGCTGTGTCCCTCTAAAAAAGGTGTTTGGGAAATGTGCCTCTGGCCTTCCAGCATCCCCTTGTGACCAAGAGTCACCATGGTTCCCCAGCAGCTCCTCGGCCAGCACGAGGCTCAGCACTGCACACGCACAGCGGGCCGAGCAGCCCCACTGGGCGGCCCAAAAGCAGCCCGCTGAACCTTTCCCTCTCCAATAGGTCGCTGACAAACTGACTAGTTATGCCACATATGTGTATATTTTTTTCCCCA
This sequence comes from Corvus kubaryi, assembly GCF_017639235.1. Lineage (NCBI taxonomy): Eukaryota > Metazoa > Chordata > Aves > Passeriformes > Corvidae > Corvus > Corvus kubaryi. Next base: position 1,860,602 of record NW_024582073.1, read on the forward strand.
TGCTTTTATTTCACCATGTATATTAGATTGCAGCTAAGTATGGATTAAAGCAAGTCTCTGATACACTTCAGTAATACTTAAGGCAGAGTCTGTGTTCAGGATTGTTCTGCACAGTCTTATGATCAAATTTTTGAGTGTAACTAAATATTGCAGACAAGTGGAATATTTTGCTGGGAGTGTTAATGGACAGGGGGTGAAGCCTGAGCTTGGTGCAAATGAAAGTGTGCAGACACCACTAAGGTGTGCCTCACTGTGCACAGCAGTATGCTATTGAAGACATTTCTATAGCTTGGTGTGATAAGGCAATGTTCTGAGATATCAATTCTTCCATATGGATGGCAAATATCGCAGGTCTACCTGTAAATAATGTTCCCTATGAATAAGGTAGCACCAATTTAGAACTACTGCAAATTTGATCTTACATGTCAGATTTCCAGAAGGTCACCCTTTGATTTTGCCTTTACAGTGTTAGTTGTGCTCTTTTACAAGCACCACAGCAACTAAACTCTGCTCATGTAAAATTGCAGTGTTACTGATGCAAAACCTGTGTCATGTTTCCAAAGGCTTTTCTCCCTCACACTGAAATCAAATTTATTCAATATCTATTTTAAACCATACAGACTATTTTAATTTAAGCTCTCTAGATCAGGTTCTGTTCACTTTGGCTGTTTTACCATAGTCTTTAATTTAAAACCAATTATTTATTGCTCAGCATGCATTCAGCATGTCGGAATTTGGATCAGCTATTCCAGCTCTTGAGGCTCAAGTGAGTGCTAGGTATCACTGTATCAGAATTGCCACATTTCTCGCCCACTCTGCATGGCAAAATTAAGTACACAAGTCACAGCACAACATTGACTTTAACTTTTGTTTTGACTTTTATTTTTCATGCATATTCATAACTTCTTAGGGACTATTTCAGCATGCCAAAAATGAGCTTAAAACTTAACAATATTTATGTTGGCAATGTTAGGATTCTTATCATAAGAAGTGTGTCATTTAAAAGCATTTGAAAAATGCGCAATGAAGTTGAAAACATATCCATGTGGATTGCATTTCTTTAAAACTCTTTAGAACCTTCACAATGTTAGTAGCAGGCTTCACTGGATAGAAAATCTCTGTGCATGGAAGATGATAGAGGATAAGCCATCCTTCTGATGGGGCCTGTACTACAGTGTTTTTCCTCAAAGTCCCAGATGCGTGTTTTCATTTAGAACTGGTAGCACTAAAGCAAAGGTCTTTTTGCAAAGTGTGCATAATATGTATGTTTTGTATATTATATGCAGTAATATAGGAAATAATTTTAAACAAGGTAGCAACAGAGATGGAAGTCAACATGTCTGTAGGAAATTGTGACCAAAATGTTTTATTCAAATTAAATTTTATTTATGGCTTGGTTAGTTGGCTCTTTTGTGTCACATGTTAAGTATCACAAAAAATTTGTTGATTTTACAGTAAGATATGTTTTCCTCTCTAGAATTTACAGAAATGTTTTCAAGAGCAGATACAACTTCAGGGCCAAGTGAGGCTTCTGGAACACCATGTGAAACAGCAGCAGTTAAAAATTATACAGCTCTTAGAGAAGAAAGAGGTTCAGTACAGTGACAGAGAAGATGAAAACAGTGTCATTGACTTGGGAGGAAAAAGACAGTATTCAGGTTAGAAATGAAGCTATTCATTTCCATTCATTGTAATGATACCCAGAAGCTTTAGCACAATTGGGCCTATTGAGTTACTGTTTTACAACCTCATCGTAGAATGTTTGTTTAAAACACAGTGCTTTTACCTGGACCTGCTGTGCAGGGAAAAATTGTTAATGTCAGATGGTAGAAATCAAATATGGATTTAAGAAGTTTACTGATTTATTAATAGTACATAATTCAAAAACAGTCAGTGGACAATAAATTAAGCATAAATACAATACAACAGATAAAAGCCAATAATAGACATTTACAAAATGTTAATCAGGAGTTACAGATTTCTAAACACCGTTCTTTGACTAATGTCAGAAGTTCTAACAATCTCAAAAAGAACTAACAGGGTTAGTTCACATTCATACGTTCAAATGGTTGCCTGGGTTACAAGCACACACTGACTTTGTTCCAATTTGTAAAGTCCCTGAGACATCCATATTTACACACATAAGCCTGGCATAATGCCATCTGCATCTAACATTAATAATACTCCTATATTGCACCATTTTGACTGAGCTGGATTCAGCTTATGACATCACAGTTTTTAAAATACTGGTTTAAAGTTGTTTTTGTAATTTCACCAGCATTCTGGTGGTGATCCACTCCCTCTACCGTGGAAGGCTTGTAGAAGCTGCAGGGAGGCCCATACTCTTAATATAATAAAACACCATCCAAAACAATAGTTGGATTGAAAATACAATTTAGGAGTCTGACTTCTAGACGGTGTTTGTTTCGAGCTGTCCACTGCTAGAAAGTCTTACTATTATTTTTAATAGCCTTGTTTGAATATACTCGTAGTGCTTATGCTGCTGGAAGAAGTACTAATATATATAACATTTGATCCCAAGGTATCAAATATAATAAAACACCATTAAAATGATATTAAAAGCAGTTGTAAATCTGACTTTCCATTTTAGTGGTGTACTTATGTAATCAGCATCCTGGAACATTTTATTTTTATTATTAGGTCTGACTCATTTGTTACTGGAAAAGATTATTAAACCCACATTTCTCTGAAAGGTATTTGTCCTTTCTTAGCACATGCCTCAATTTATTATTTTACAATGTTATTCTAAAAAACAGATCCAACTTGTTCCCATTTCTGATGATTCTTTCCCCCATTACTTTTCCACTTTCTTGACAGCTTGGAAAATGCCTTTCCGTATTCACACTGCATTATTTTCCCAAACTGCTGTAGCATTTTAATATCAACAGAGCTGGATAATTTGAGTTAGATAGTGAGAAGGAAATTCCACACTATATACACCTGCTAAAAATTAAGATATGCTTGTGTTTTGCTAACTTACTAAGAAATTAATGGACAAGAAAAGCTATTTTGTCTAAGCCAGTCACACATTCTGTAGAAAGACAACTTAGCTGTTATTTAAATGATGTTTTCTATTAGAGTTTATTCAAATTCTGGCATAGCTATTTTTTTTCAGTATAAAGTGTTTATTTTCTATGTCTAATCTTCACTGACACTTTCACTGAAAAGAAATATAATAGTCCATAAAGTTCCAACCAGGCCTGGAAGTTCAGCCAACTCAGAGAATTCCTTTAAGTTAATCAGCTCTACCTCAGCCAGGAAAAACAGAAATGCTGAAAATTATACATCTTTTCTGTATGACTGCTTGATGGTAGATTATATATAAACAAAAAACTCCTTTCGTTTCTTAATTCCTAGAGGAAGAAATATAAGACTATACAATTACATTGCTGTAATATTTCCATGAGCTCTGAACTTTGTTATTGTTGTAAATTACATTCATCAACAGCAATGGAGACCAGACTGTGAATGGTACCAAGTCAAAGTGGTATCATTTTACACATATACTGCACTTTTTGGGTGTAGTCTTCTATATATTTTTGCACCTATTTGGTAGAAGGAACGGGAGAATCAGGCCTCGCAATTGTTTCTGTTTATAACACTGGAGATTCCATACTTTTGTTTCTGGCACTTCTGTGAACTTTCTGGATGTAGAAGTACATGTTTGTTTTTAAAGGTTACTGTGTGTTTTACATATAATTTTATGGTTTTAATGGGATTCTAATGTGGATGATACCACTGTAAATTAAAAGTGACGCCACTTAAAACAGAGGAATTATTTTGCTAGTCAAGTAGAAACAAAAATTATAATATTTCATGGTGGGAAGATATTATTTCAAAGATATATCAGAATAATTACAGCCCAGCAAAGTTTTAAAGCAACACAAGTACCAAAAACATGCCCAAAAGTCAAAGAAATGTGTTTGCAGAGACATTTCATTTTATTAGTGTGGTTCATATATGACTTTTACATATCATAACTTGATTACTGTTATTGACTTGATTTCTGATTTTGCCAGTAAGTACAGGACTAAAAATGTTGTGTCCAATTAATGTTTTGTGAACAGACTGTGCAGAAATCTACAATGAAGGCCATAAGCAAAATGGATTTTATAAAATAAAACCAATCCAGAGTCCGACAGAATTCCTTGCGTTCTGTGACATGTCTGAAGGAGGTGGTTGGACTGTGTTTCAGAGACGTTCTGATGGCAGCCAGAATTTTGATAGGTAGGTAATTTGACTTGGTAATTAAAACTGGAAACAAAGTGAAGAAACATTAAACCGGATGGAGCTAAGTTAAATCTGAACTTTAGAAGTATATGAGTAAGTTGTTACCCCAGATAAAAGGGAGGAATTGTTATTCTGTGGGACAGCTTCCCCATGAGATATACTTCTGGTTCTGGGTGCCTTCTGTGAGAATCCTTTCAAATCTTTTTCTGACAACTTGTGCATTTGACATGAGGACACTTCAATGTCAAATGCATTAACAACTGTTGGAGCAAGGAGTCTTAATGACAGTAAAGGACTAGCTTGTCTTTTGCAATTAGTAAAAATCTAAAAAGTAAAAAAAGCAAGCAATATGAGAGTTCTTTGAGTAAAAATGTTCTTCACAGATGTGTCTAGTGGGAGGATGATAAACAAAGTACGTAAGTTGAAACAAGAGAGGTCTGTACTGGATATAAGGAGAAACATTTTTAATTCTTGAAAGACTCAGCAGGTTGCCCAAAGAGAATGTGCAGTCTCCATCCTTGGAAGTTTCAAGATCTGAACGGACAAGCCCTGAACAACCTGGTCTGATCTCAAGGCTGACTCTGGTTTGAGATGACGCTGGACTAGCTTGCCTCCTGAGGTTCCTTCCAGTTTGAGATATTCTGTGATCTAAAATGGTATAATAAAACATCCAAACAAACTTGCTTTTTTGATAAATTAGTAATTTATACCCTTTTCAGAGTCTGGGCTGACTATGAAAATGGCTTTGGAAATTTTGTTTTGAAGAATGGTGAATTTTGGCTTGGAAACAAAAATCTTCATTATTTGACTAATCAAGGTAAGATTTGTATTGCAACAATAGTCTTATTGTTTCTGTTTCTTCCCTCTTTCCAGGCCATTTTTTTGTTTTCCCTTTTTGTTACCATAAATCCTGAGTTCTGTTGTTAGTCTGCATGGGCTTCTCTCAGTTTCAGGAAAAAACACATTTGAATGTATGTTTTCTAACAAAAGGTTCAAAACTGTCCTTAGGCCACCAGCACACCGAGAGCCCCTGTGAAACGGGGAACAGGAGACAGGAGTCTACCTTAAAATAATTGTCTCTATCTGTTTTCCATCAGCATCACTAACAGTCCAGTGTGGTGTATATGCTGTACCAAGACATTTAGTCAGGGCTTTTTAGCTGTGTGGGCTGTTACATGAAAGTAATTCTAGGCCAGTCCTGTTGATTAGGCCCGTAGTAGAAAGTTATTTCCATCTTTCTAATAGTCACTCAATGTAAGCTAACTTCTGCTTTGTTGTAGAATGCTGCAGATACAAAACTTATCCACTGGCTTAGCCAGCTAAATCACATGGAAATCAGTACCACCAGGATGTGATCCTAGTATAACTAATTTATTTTCAGAGTATAAAAATCTAATTTTCATAGGTGACCATTTATTGATCAATTTTCAGTATGCTTTCATTACCACCTCAAATATCTTACTAAAATGTAAAACTTGTAAGGCCATCTTTTTTCACATTTTTTTCCCTATGTTTGAAAATCTGTATTGGAATAATTCTAACATTTTCTAAGCTGACTCAGGTGAATAAAGGCAAAGAATAGCAATATATGCTTTAATATGCGTAAAGAAAGAAGACAAAACCCATAAAATATGCTGAGGTGATAGAGATTCATGATAAAAACATTTTCTTTTAATCTTCTGCTATAATGTCCCAGTCTGAAAAGTAGTGAGATAGGCTAGTTTAACTAAAATAATTTGTATTTTTGTTTTAAGGGAATTATACTTTAAGAATTGATCTAACTGATTTTGAAGGAGAACGGCGTTTTGCACAGTATGCAAGATTCAGAGTTGCAGGAGAAGAGGTAATAAAATATTAAATGACTAGAGTTTTAATGAAAATGTGGATTCTCTAGACAAACAATAGACATAAAGGTTTTCTAAGTTCCATAAAGAAACTTTATGTCAGAAAAGTTTGTGTAGAAGTTTGTGTAGAACCTTATATTTTCTTTCTTACACATGCTTATAAATTTCAAATACCTAATAATATAACCACTAATAAAAGTGGTTTCCTTTGGTACATTAATTTCACACTTTCTGTAAGATATATGAATCAATTGGTTTAGCAGACATGGATAAAAGCAGTTTTTCTATTTTTATTGATACTACCAACAATAATGGTACAAGATGTTCTGATTTGTTAATGTATACTGCGAACTAGCCCTAACACTGTTTTTATTAGGTCATTTGTACATAAGGTTAATGATAAATTTTATCCCCGTTAAGCATCTTTACAGCCTTTCATTATTCAGTACACAATGTTTAAGTGGCATGTCATTTCTTAGCATAAAAATAGCAGCAAATGGAACTGATTAGGTTCCTCTTTGTGGTTTCACTCTCGGACATGCTAAAGGCTAAAGACATATTGGAATTTCTTTTTTTTCTCCTTTCTTCACATTTTTTATTAGCATTCTTATGAGATGAGTTGTGGTGAATACTCTGGTACAGCTGGTGATTCCCTTACTGGTGGATTTCATCCTGAAATAAAATGGTGGGCTGATCATCGAGGAATGAAATTCAGTACTAGAGACAGGGATAATGACAACTATGAAGGGAACTGTGCTGAAGAGGAAAAGGCTGGCTGGTGGTTTAACAGGTATTTTTATTTTATATGGGTACTGTCAACCATTCTGCTCCATGTGTATTCATAAAATAATAACATATGGTAGAAGATAGATTGGGATTGTTTATTTATTTGCAATGGGATTGTTTATTTATTTGCAATGTGCCCTTGTCCCCTAGCAGAGATCTCAGTGCTGGTTAGACAGAGGCTCACCTTAGAAGGGACAGCACCTACTGTGCAGCTCAAGCTGGTCTGTGATAATGGTATTTGCCATATATCAGGCAGTGAGGAGGAGATAATTCTGCCCCTCTGAGGTGACTAGTTTTTACACAAGTAGGTCATGTGGAGTTTGCAGATATATCCCTGATGTACTTTGCTTTTGCATTTCTCCTGTGTTGCACTAGACCAGATGTGGCAGCACTGCAAATATCTGACAAGCAAAACTGGTGCCAGGTTATCAAGGCTCATTTTTTTCACCTCACTTCACAGCATATCACTCTTGTTATCCTTTCTAAATGGAGATGGTAATGTGTCCACTCAGTTTCTGTCAGTGTGCATGTCTGGACTGAGTGAAAGATTTTTTTAAATAGGGTTCAATAAAAGAATTTTAAAATTCTACTTACATGCAATATACCAAATCAAAAAGAAAGGATAAAACTGGTAGCCTTAGCACAGCCTGTACAGATCAGCTATATTCTTTCCTGTAATTAATTAGATAAATATAGCCATGAAAAGAAACTCTGCAATCTAGCTATGTAATAGGGAGATTTAAAATACAGCTCAGGGAGGCATACTACTCTCTCACTGTGATCTCAGTTCACTTGGCAAGAGGTGCCAGGCTGGATCAACTCCATTGTTTCTGTTGTGTCATCCTTTGTTTCTCTTTTTAACTCCTCATTTGCCAAATTCTGTTTTCGTAAGTAGTCTGTGACCACCTTAGCTGATATGATGTAGCTATTAATTCAATGTTTCACAATTAACTACTTATTTTAATATATTTTAATGTATTTGCGTAGATAGCCAGTCAGCAGAATGTTTGAGACATGGAAAAAGTCACATGTAGACAAGGTTTTTTTGCATTTCTTGGGCAAGCTAAGATATAAAAGGGAAAGGCAACTATGTTGGAGATTCTTTTCCCATGGTATCAGAACTTTCGTAGATTTAAAGAAGTATCTGGACCTCAAATCGTATAAAGCTGATATCATACCATGGAGTTCATTAAGACTGAATCACTATTCACTTTTAGACCACTGCCTACATTTTTTGCCTTTTAAAAATTTTTTTTAACATTAGATTGATCTGGACAAAAGAATGACCGCTTTGCAAAAGCAGCTGTACAGCAGAACTTGACAGTTATTTATACCTTGTAGTTGGTGTTACATAACTTCTAAAGATAGCTGACTCCTACTAGGCTAGCTCTTATTATGGTTGTGTAGCTCATGCTCTTAAAGTGACAGTCTAGCTGGATAATGAAAATTAGTTATGAACAGTGTTATTTCACTGCTTTGTTATTGACTTTTTAATGTTAAGCCTACCACAAAACTGAAAACTGCGAAATACCAGAAAATGTCAGTATCACTAAGTCCTACTCAAAAGAACAGTACTGGCAGAGAAAGGAGAAATACTCAGAAACACGTATTTGTCATGCACAGATTAGCAAATATAGAAGGAATTAATGCTCTTGGCTGGCTTGTATAAGAGCTCCCAGCTATGAAGGAATTGTTTATAGCCAGCTCTATGCTATCAGGACTAATGAAATACAGAAAAGCCCAGATAATATGAAAACCAAGGGATGTGACACAAGTGAGGCCACATGGAGGTAGCTCAGATCTAGTTTAAAGCCACCAGTCTTGCTACAGCTCAGCATTTGTTGTCCTGGACTTCTGCAGAAAAATGGCCCCTTTTGTAAGCAAAGCTCTAACAGAGATTTTTATCTTGAATGAAAATCTACGGAGCTGGGTTCACTCTGGTAATACCTGCAGGTCATAAGCTTTCCAGCACCCATGGCATTGCAAAGCTCAGTAGGTTCATAAGTAGTGAGAGTGAACAATTCTAGTTGGACATGAGCTTATTCTCCCCCAGCATTCCCATTTTCAGTTATACCATGTATGGATGGTAGCAGGGATCTGTTAGGACAGCTATCACTAACTCAAGCTTCCTGCCTCACCAGTCATCCCAGAGACGGCGTAACTATATTCATGTGGGGTCAGGGGAGTCAGTAAATCCAGACAGAATTCAACGGGCTCTTCAGGGAACCAGCTCCCATTTCTCCACATCTGTCACACAGTTAATACATAAATCAGATAAAATATCCATGGACATTTGAGTCTTGATTGTACTTTTGAAACTACTGCAGTGTATTTTTAACTTTATATTAGCCTATTGAATAGGTAGGAGAAACACAGACTAACTTTAAGGTATTTATTGACTTGTGAATAATGAATGATTTTTCACAATATCATATCAATAATCACATGCCAGAAAGATATTTTAATTTAGTATTTACAGTTACTTCAGACAGCATCTACTTGGATACTGAATACTGTAATTTTCGCTATTTGTGCTTCCCAGCACTAATTAAGACTTTTTACTGGCTCGTATTGCTGTTGACAAAATTACAGTGTGCCTCCTTATGATTCTTTTAATGAAATCTGTGTTTTGATTCAAAGTAGGCAGAGTGCCTGCTTATTGCAGAATTTGTATGATTGGAAAGATTATGCCAGCTCTGATACAAGTTTGTCATTCTCAAAAACAAACTTACTTTTGATGTCCACTATTTATAAGCTTTCAATTAACACATTATCAAAACTGACCTTAAAAATTGTAAGCAATAAATAAGCATAAATGTAGATGAGAATTTTGCTATGGGGTTTTAATCACAGTTTTTATCTCTGTTGTCAAAAACTTTGTTAATGAAGTGCAAGCAAAGCCAAAAAGACTAAGATTTGCCAGTAACAATATTCATAAGGTTCATTTGGAATGTTTTCTCTTTGCATATTTTCTGAAGTCTGCTTTTGGAATCATCATGGTGTTCAACAGCTAGATATTAACAGCATTTATAATGAAATACTGAACTGGCAGATAAACCAAGCTGATTCATCACAATGTGCAGCAAAAGGAACAGCCAGTTTGCTCTCCATATGGTCACATAAAGATCTAAACGTCTTTCTCGTAGAAACCAAGGAAGTATCCAGGTTGTGCTCGTTCCTATTCAAGCCTTTTGGGTTTTGCTAGGGTTTTTTGTTTCTTTCAACTACTGTATTTAATAAACTATAACATCATTTCTGCCTCAGTCTGTTAAAAAACAACAAAAACCCCTCAACTTTGTAAAGTCAAATAAAATGCCAGCTCTGATGATCCAGTGAATTGGTACATGTGTGTAATTAGCTGTCGGAATTCATCTATTTGTAAATAGAAGTCCATAGGTGAATAGGCAAACTGATGGTGGTATTCAGGTTGTGTCATACAAAATACCATGTGATGTAACTGGAAAACTTAAGGGGGGCTACTCTGGAATAACAAAAAACTGCAACAGTATTTCTTTCCCAGAGTATGGTGTATGCCCTGCTGTCATTCATGCTGAACAACTCTGGAAGAATTTTCCACTGAAACAGATTAGCAGGAAAAACTCCAAGAACTAATGATGTCAGAAAACATGGAAAGAACAAGCAGCACTTTTGTTTAAAAGAAGCAAAAAACATTTGCAGTTCTGCCCTAAGTAAACCACTGTTGTTGATGCACACAGAATCCACAAATGCAAATTTAGGCATCTGTCAAACTAGGCTGGCATCAACATGGCAAAATGTTTGACTCGCATAGAAATAACAAATGCTTGAAACTCTTCGGCAGGAGGCCTTATTGCTGTTTGCCTTTATTTTCCCACCAGGTGTCACTCTGCCAACCTTAATGGCTTGTACTACGGAGGTCCCTACACTGCCAAGACAGACAACGGAATTGTTTGGTACACCTGGCATGGGTGGTGGTATTCCCTAAAATCCGTTGTCATGAAGGTCAGACCTGCAGACTTTGAACGTAATATTGTTTAAATATTCTATTAACATGAGTCACCTGATGAATCTTTTAGGAAATTCATTCCAAATTAAAATGGGCAGATTTTTACTTCTCAATCTATTAATGTATACATTTTGAAAAATTCCTCTGCAACAAGTAGTTTTATGAGATGTAAGTGAAAAGACAAGATAGCTGATGAACCTTTAAATACGAATATTAATGCTAATATGGGTCCAGGTGTTTTTTTAAAAAGGCAAGTGTTCAACTAGGAATAAGGACATCTTCATCAAGATGGAGAATTTTTGGCTTTACAGTAACTAGAAATCCTTTCACCCTTAAAAACAACAGTATTGTTACTGTGCAGTCTCAAAAATGAAAATTAATTGTACTTACTACAATAAAAAAACTTACTCAAATAGAAGCATAAGGTTTATTCAGTGGATGGGATATACCTGCTTTGGAAAGGTTCAAGACTTCAGAAATTAGTTTCCTGTAAATTCCTCTGATGTAATGGTTGCATGTGTTGTGTACATAGCATACATAAAAGGTTTAAAGAATGAGGCAGGGAATAGAAGAAAGAGAAGGGGTGCTACCAGGGTACAATCAATTGAATCCAGCATAGAGAAGTGGATTGTCTCTTGTTTGCTGAAGCATCTAGGGCTGGTCACAACATTTCAGTCTAACATTTTTAGATGGTCAGTAATTACGCATTTTTCCTTCTTGGTAACCATAACGCCTTTCTTTCTTTTATTTTTATTATTTTTTAAAGGACTTCAATATACTGACATTTGGAGTTTAACAAAAGCTGCAACTAATTTTAGTGTGAGTTAACGTTTGAACAGAAGGCATGTGTAGAGGGAAGTATATTTCATGTGCAGCAAAAATCTGTCATTTTAGAGGTTCTTAGTGCTTGACACTATAAATCTCTACTTTGTTTTTATGTCTGTTAGACTTTACAACTCTCTGAATTTGAATGTCCTGTTCAGTCACTTCCTCTCCTTTTCCTATGTACTTGTGTAGGCTCTATGTACTTGTGTGGGCTTTTATCCATCTCAAGCTGCATATCCGTATTTTTCTTGTACAAGAATGATGGTAAGAGAGATTTTGCCTACCCCTGGCTTTTGTGCCTGGCACTCCAATAGACTCTAATAGCCAGTAATAACAAGAGTTGCTGATTAGTGCTTGCTGCCATGGAGAAGATAGGAACACTCTCTAGAGAAAGCTATCCAATGAAATGTAGTCCAGTTCTGCTGGGCAGATGCAAATGAAGGCCTCAAAAAAAATATGGACCTAAGCTTGCTTTCCTAAAATAATTTTGCTTTTGTGGTTGAACTGCCACTCTCTCTCCCCCATCCAAATACAGTTTTGAACAAGGCAGCCACTTTCAGTCACACAACATAATTGAAACTAAGTTTTGGTAAAGGTCAGTTTATAACTACATTGCTGTGAACACAGGTCAGCTGAATGGTAACTCTCTGCATGGCAATTTTTCCTTCCATTTTCATCCTCCTGAAACAAAAGTTTGTAAGCAATCCTTGAGAGAATTGCATAGAAAAGGGAGGGAGGATGTTGCTGATGAAAATCTGCAGTATAGAAGTTTCAAGGTCTCTTGTTTTTGTGATAATAGCAGGTATTCTAGATAATCCAGTCTTTTTCTTGATGTATCAATTGATACCGTCCTAGAGATTTCTAGCCTTTAGCACATCCCTGTACCCATGCATGAGAGAACCAATGAACAGCTCTACAATTGCTTATTTTGAACTTTTCTCATTAGTTACACCAAATCACATTCAGTATCTGAGAGGAAGGCCTATCGCCCTATGTGTGTGTGTGTAAGGGGGGTGAGGGGCAGGGCAGGGAGGGAGAGAGAGAGAGAGAGAGAGAAATTCAACATTAAAACAGAAAATCTGATGAAGTATTTTTATTCAATTTCATTACAGAACTTAAAATGGGTTCCTATGTAACTATGCATATGTCTGTAGGTATGGGTTATTAATAATGTGATGGAAGTTTTGGAGTAGTTTAAAAAACTGTTATAAGTACAGTATTTCCCATAATAATTTTAAAATTATTTTGCTACCCTAAAAGGAGAAAGCTTTAATTATTTGGAAAAAAACCAGAATGCCACTATGTAGAAATTGAAAAAACATCTTTAGTTTTTCACAGGAAAATGGAAAGATTAACTCATGAATTTGGAGAGTGTCAAGGCAGATCATATTCCACCAAAATAAAAAGGAGGATTTATCAACAGGAAAGTTGGATCTTTAGCACACAAAAAAACCCCTTTCAAAATGTACAGATTGTGCTCATAAAATCTACGATAAATTTTTCTATGTACTGCAGCATAAATCCATCCTCTTTATTTATAAGAACACTAATGAAATCTTTTGGCCGAGTTAGGGTGCTTTTGAGATATTCTGATGTAAAATTTGACTCCTTTTCTATACTGGAAATCATAAAATGAAGAAGAATCAAATATATCTTTGTACATCTTATAATGCATTTATATGTTTATTTGGACTGAATTCTGTTCAGAACAAGGAAGCATCTAGCATACTGTCAGCAATGTGCAAATATTGTATTTAATTTCCACCACTTTTCCATGGCCTTTCTTTGTGCAATAAATCTGTCTGGCCGCATGAAAAGCATGTGAAAGTGTTGTAATTCAAAATGGTCATATAATTGTTCTTAAATAAACAAACCATTTATTTTCAAAAGGGAAGTTTTAATAGCTACCAGACAAGACACAATGATGGAAGAGAATTCTTTTCTCTGCCAGGCTTGCCTGTTCACATTAATTTATTTCCTCAGCAGGTACAAACATGTCCTAAATAGTTCTTACAAGATAGCAGAACACGGGCCAGTTTATTTGTTCTGGTGTTAGACAGAACATAATTCCCAAATAGCTGAAAATGAATACATACTATATCATACAAAGCATATAACCCAACAGAAGAAGAATAAGAATTGAGGAAATAACAGAGAAAATGTTTTGTCAGTCATGTTAATAAAGAACATAATGATCTCTACCACCAATGTGGAATCAAAAATATATATTTTTGTATATCTGTTCAAGGGAAACACTCTTCTATTTTATTTCTATGTCTGTGCTCTTGCATTTACTCAACATATTGGAGATTAAAAGATGGAAACCACAATCCCAGGTGAATTAAATGAGCAGTAACAGAGCCTTTTATGTTACAGCATTTGTTTTCCCTAGAAGATCTAGAATGCATTGATAGAGCTGAGGTACTGCAGTCTGGCCTACTGCTTTCCATTGGAGATTCTTCTCTTCAGCTCACTGTCTTGCTACCTCTCCTCACCATTCCCAAAACTGTTACTCCTTACACCAATTCCTGAATGCCTTTTGTCAGTATAACATTTGTTCTGTCAGAGCTACTTCTTCTTGCTCTTGAAATGGTATACCCAGAAAGGGGATTAGAACCACAGGTTGCCAGGTCTGTGAACAGTCCTATCACGTTCCTTTAGTTCACTTCTCATTAGCACAGAAGAATGAAAATGCAGATTTTCCTTCAGTAGTAGGTTCTCTTTGGCAGTTGTAACAGGAAGAGAGAGCAGAAGTATCCAGGGAAGTATTCTGTACCTAAATTTTGAAAATTTTCCACTTACTTCTGTTTTGGTTTTTTTTTTAATTGTTTATTTAAGTGGTCAACTTAGAAAGCAAAAATGGAGCCTTCAAAACCAGGAAGTACTTTGAAATGAATATGAGTATGCTTGGTGTTTCCTCAGAGCAGGTCTGAGAATTGGGAAATTGGTAAGGATTCAAACATTCAGTTAAAATCCATATGCAAGGTATGCTCAGAGGGAGGTTCAAATTTTAGTTAAAGTGCTTCTTCAAAGAGGGTATAAAACTTTATTGTGATAGTGGCTTTTCTGATGCTTAATTAATCTTTTTTGTTGAATACACATTTCAAAATTTTCTCTTTTCCAAGTACCTGAGGGCCATCTTAATCTTTGTTTAGTGCAGGATGAAATCTGGTTTGTCATTACTACATCTTCAGTTAACTAAAACAGTTCCTCTTAATCCCACCCTAATGCTAAATAGATTGCATTAGAAACATAATGCTGATACACAAACACTGAATATACAACCTTGGGGCCAAATTCATGTTTGTTTGCTTGCAGAAGAAGCAAAATATGGCCTTTGCACAAAAACTGCAAGCAAACTGTCTTGTAGCTCACTTTTCTGTCCTTCCTCAGCAAGTCATAAATACCTGTGTATAAATTCCTTTTACCCATCTCTCCTACAGAACTAACCTGCTTTTTTTTTCTTCCTGTCTTAATGACACTCAGATTAATGACCTGTTAGTTGTGCTTTGCATACCTGTGACTGACTGGCTTAAGGAACCTGGGTAGCTCTGAGGTTCTGCAGAACCTGAGCAAAGGCTCCGAGCAGCTAAATGGTGTTCTTAAGGCACTCAAAATGGCAATTGTGAGAACAGGCTGGATTGAATTATTTAATGAATATGTCATCCAACACTATGGGCAGGAAGATAAACAGATTCCTCTTACAGGTAAGTGGTTCTCACAAATGATTACCTGAATTTCAGTACATCCAGTTTTGTTGTCCTTGCAAAAGGTCACAATTTTCAATCCATGGTCTGTCATGTAATTGCAAGATTATATTGCCATGGGAGCCCCTGGTCTGGCACTTATTGCAACATTATAGTTCATATTACATTAATTGAACACAGGCAACTGACATATGAGCCAAAATGCTTTTCTGTTAGTGATATGCCGCACTAGATGGTGCTCTGTACGTGGGTTTCATTTGGAAACTAGTGCAACGTTTCTCCTGATTAAGTTAATTATTACATGATAGAAAGCAAGTGAAAAATATTTATATGAACTTCATCCTTAACTAATTTTTGAAATAATACATGAGTTCCTAAGGTTACCTAAACTGTAGAAATTCACAGCATCTAATTCACTTGAGGTACAGATCATTTAGGTAGTTAAACTGTGTTTTCTTTTTTATAAAAAGTCTCGCATTACAACAGTAGTTTGTGACTTCTGATGATTAGGAAGCAGAAGCAAAACTGTGCAAGTTCCAAACACTACTTGAACTAACAGATCTGCACTACTGCATTCCTGCTATGATTCCTCTACTGCTCTTCCCTGCTGGGGTATCTTCTATTTTTCACATCTCAACGACCCAGAAATTCAAGGGAACTTCACTGTAGTGAGGCCCATCTTTATATCATAACACAAATAATACAGCATTTGAATGTTTCTTGTGATCAAGAACCTGAGATTATGTGAATACTTGTGGAACAAGTAGGATGAAGTAAGTGCTTGGGCCGTACTGAATTTACTGCAGGGAGATGAGGAAATCCATCTCCTGCCAAAATGCCATACAACCATCTGGGAAAAGCTTCCTTACAGAAATCAGTGGATTATTCATATGGTACTCAGCAAATATAAAATTCATGCTGCATTGTCCCTGCTAGATGTCTTGCAAGTCTTACTCCATAGGTTAGTATCCAAGTTTGAATTGCTAATGCTTGCAAGACGTGCAGTCACTTTGCCTTGTGATGAAGGGGGTTTTAATGATTGCAGTGTATCACTTTTTTAAAATTTTCCAGTAACTCTGAGTATTTAATTGTAAATATCTCATGGAATTTTTTGAAATAAGACTATTTCAAATTGTTCCAGTCCTCTGTCACTGAATCCTACTTCTGTCACACAGCATGCTTAATGAGAGATCTCAGCACAGTTCTCATCTATTTCTCTTAGTGACTTCTCCTAACAAGGGGTTAAACACCTTATGAATTGGTTTCACTAACCCTCTGACTCAGTATAGGAGAAAAAGAAAACAGAAAAAATCATACCCATCTGGAAGAACACAAGCCACTCAAGCTAAAATTTCTAAGCAAAAAGCCCTAGGATACTGAAGGAAGGGAAGGGCTTCCTTCTTATGTTTATACAATCTGAATAAAACAAGTCATTAATAATACAACTTGGAAAAAAAAGTCATTAAATATTTGCAGTCCATGACAATAACTTAAAATTCTACTTTCTATTTCCCTTTAACTTCCCAAAATTAAACTAAAGCACGTGAGCTACTAAATTGGACGTAAAAGTTTCACATGTAAGAAAATAACTGGACACCTTTCCTGGTATGTAATTCTCAATTTTTTTTTCTCTCCCCAGAAGAATTAAGAAAATTAATCTCATGCAAATCAACAAAGCCCAGTAAAGTTAGACTGGGGATTAATTAGGTATGTCATCTGCTTCTCAAGCAGCTCATTTATAGTGTATCTCAAAGAAAACACAGCTTTAACAACAGACCTTTTCTGTTATTTTACTTTCTCATTAAAAAGATATCAACCACATTCATTATTTAGTATTCTATAGTGAGTGTAGCCCTGTTAGTCTGTATGTGCTCTGTAATTCATCATATACTAATGATCAGCCACCTTCTCTCACGTTACCAGAACAACAAAAATATCTGTGTATGTCCAGCAAGAGCTGGGAAGAGCTACAGCCAAGAAGGCAAGGGAGTAAAGGCCCCTAACATCTCAGATGTATTTGTTGATGCATGTGACAAGAGGCTATATATTCTCTAGAGAGGTCACATGGTGTCTTTGTCATTTGTACACTAATTAACCCTCAACCCCAAAATTCAAGTGAAATTAAGACATCCTGCAGCTTTTCAAAAAACACCATCAAGAAAGATGAGGAATGAGCAACCAGCTGTCCAACATAGGAGGAATTCCTGACCGAAGTCAGAGTGACATTCACTGTTGAGATCTTCTGGTACATCACAGAGTGACTGTAGGGAAACAGTACAGACTTCCTTAGAGAACAGCACCACCATAGTGATTTCAGCAGGTGAAATATAATTTAAATTAATATTTAATTTTGGTTCCTACTTGATGGGCAGCCTCTTCATGTAAGACAGCTTTAAAGAAAATACCCAACTCTGTATCCTAGACTTCTCTCATGAAAAGCTCTTATCAGAAAATACAAAAGACTGCCTGTTTCACAAGGACAGATGCCACATCATGGTTCTGTATAATATCAGTGAGGATACTGATATTTTTGAAGAACATAGTGGAAGCTCGTATCTGGCAGCTGCCATGTCTCTGTTGTCTCTATTTTTCACCTCCATTTTTTTTACAGGATCTCCTTTCAGTTGAATAGTGTTGGAAGCAAAAACGTAAAATGAGACTCGGGAGAAGTCAGCTGCTAATAAAAGGTTCCCCTGTCCTTTCTTGCTGACCCACTAATTTAAATGCAAGCAGGTCTGCTGTGATATCAGAGAAAGCCTTATTTGAGGTGTGCTTGTGCTTACTCATTAAAAACAAGTAAGTTTCAGCAGACTGCTTCTTTGAAGTGCTGTGACATACATCCTCAGCTACAAATGTGTTTCTTACATTATTTTAAGCAAAGTTTGTATTATTATCTGAAAGAAAAAAGTACTGCAGTAGTGTTTATTTCACTGCCTATTTTACCATCCAGTCACTGTGGTAAGAGAACAAGTAACCAAAACGAAAATTCCTTCTTTGGGACACAGAGATTTTGAAAGCAAGGAAGTGGATCATGACTCATGGATCTCATTTTTCAAATATGAAGAATAAGCCCCAAATATATATTTTTTCAGTTTAAGAAGTGAAACCTAGAATTTGTAGATGTAAAAATGAACACTAACATCTTTCCCCATCACCTCTTATGTTCTCTGAATCATGTAGCAAGTCATTGAATTCTTTCATACTATCCTCATGTATAAGGGAAATACATTTTAAACATTTTACACAGCACAGTGAAACCTCTTCAGGAAATATGCAATTCAAGAATTATATTTTATTCTATTACTAGCCTAGGCTAATAGTTCTGATCCTCACCTACAATCAGAAATCTTCAGGTTTTTCACTAGAATAAAACCTTATTAGCAGCAATTCCTAAACTATACCCAAGATATGAAGAGAGGTTAAGGCTTTTGTCTACTCCTTGCATACAGGTTTACGGTAGGACAACGGGTCCTTTTCAGAAGCATTTTACACAATATTAATTCAGTCCCTGGGAGAAATGTACTGTGTAAGTGTCCCAGGGTATATTTAAAATGTCCACAGCTCTCCCTGATAGATTACCTTTGCTAGCTTGCATCCAAGCTGTGTATGTAAAAAAAGGAAGTGCTGACTATAGCAAAAGGCTCCACTATACTTAGCCTTTATTGTCTTCACTTTCTGGACTGGCAGGATTAATTAAGGAATCCTGCAGCTTCAACTTCCACGGAGACAGCAGCACTGAAGAGGAAGAAGTAATCAGCTCGAGTTGGCACCACCATCCATTATACCAATATTCACAGAGACAGGATCAGTTACTCTTAATAAGAGTGCTGCCTTTTATATCCATTTTAAACACTGCAAGCTGCTCATTGTAAATGGCAAATGAAATCCAGAAGTACAAGTTAGTGTCCACAGTATGATACTTCAGTCAATTTTCTATGATAAATAAAAAGTAGGAAAAAAAACCCCAAGCATACAGGGATTCCTTGGGGGAATTCTAGTAATTCTAGGCTTAGAAAATCCTATCTATTACCACAGTTTCCATTTCAGACTGTGGAAAATTATAAAAACTGACAAATGCCCATAAATAGGAGGTTCAGCAAGAAATTGTGGTTATGGAGGGCACCATGTGGGACAGCAGGGATGAGTATTCTTCCGCTGCATATTCCAGCTCTGACTCAGGAGCTTGTTGCAACAGAAAACAAGTTTTTTGTAATTCCTTGTGCAAATTAACTGACATCTGCCTTCAAAACACTCCAACAATCATCCTGATGGCTTATCTGTGTGCTAGCCTTGAGTTCAGCTATAAGAAAGCAAGTAGCTACTCACAAAGAAAATACTGTTTGTTCCAATTCCACTAACTATTCTTCCTACTGTCCAGGACTACTGACCTATCAGAAAAAAGAAATTAAGTGAAACCAACAAAAGAAATAGATTGCCCAGACACTGTTAATGCTAATAATTTTGTAACTTTGTATGCTTGGCTTTTCCTTTTTTCTTACAGTTCATTATACTTCAAATTAACCCTTAAGATTGCACAATAGCCAAAATAACATATCTAAAATACTAATTCAACATTTATTTAGTAAGTAAATACTATTTTATTTACATTGTCATTACAGTATGAAATATCAACAACACATAATTTCACAGATAAATTGTACTGAATCCCAGGTGAAGAGTGCTGTAGACCTGTAATACATGCCTGATATGTGTCATTCACCTGCAATTTTCCAGTAAAATAATGCTGTTCTTATTTCAGATGCACCTGATTCAACAGTAATCTTGTCCAGTTTATAAAGGTGAGTGGCTTGAATCCTAAACAGGGCTATATTTTCTTATGTAAGGTCTGTCCAGCCATTAATACTATGCCAAGAACAACAGACTTAGGGTTTCTCCCTAGCAAAGCTTCCTTGGTCAGTTACAACAAGTATTGGGGCAAAGAAAATTAATACATCAGGCCTCTTCTAAGGAAAATAAGGATTGGCTTGGAAATGAGTCCATGTTAAGATCTCTAAGTGATCTATGCTGCTATAGAAAACATGGGCTAAAACACATCAAGTGCAAATAAGAAACCTTTTTTCCTCCCATTGGATTATTTTCACTCTAAATTCCGTACATGTTTCCTTACCTTCTTCCTTTTGGCTTGGTTTACCACCCAGAAGGGAAAAATCGTACATTTATTTTCATTTTCTTGCTCCCGTTGGATTAAAAGCATTTCTTTAAAATGACAGGCAGAAAAGACTAGTGTTTTCTTGTTTTTCCCTGATCTCTTACTGTCCATTCAGTAACCTTTCATGCATAGAGAACATTGTTCAATTTCAATCACCAAGTCAAAAGCACATGCTATCCTTTCATTAATGTTTGAATTCATCCGTCTATGTTAGAGAGGATGGGAAAGAGAAAAGGAAAGGGTTTAATTCTCCACTTATCTGACTTTGAGCAATCAGTCCTAAATCCTGCCATAGGCTGCTTCAGCATAGCTGCCCCACAGCATTTTGTTCTATCCTGTCTCAGTGAGGCCCAGGAGGGGACATCTTGTTGCCACGCAGAACCGGTTTCAAGCTTTTTCTCTCTCTATTTTGTTGGGGCAAGCTTCTGTTTAGTACACACTACCTTTATAACAATTACTCCCATTTTTTCTGTTGTTTCTGTCCTGTTACGTTTATCATACTTCTAATTAGGACTACTCCAGCCAGTGTGAACAATGGCATAACTTGCAGTATTAAGGTGCTGCGTGTCTAATGAAATACACACATACATAGAGATCTGAAACCCACAGAAGCCATTACTGATAGAACAGGATCTAAGCAAAAGCAGTGTGGTACACATTACATCGTCTTGTGAGCTCAGAAGTACCATCAAGTTAGCGCCTATTAACAACTTACTGTGCATCAGCTGCTCTGCAGAAATTGTCAGCATGCATTACTTTGCATTTGCTGTTGGAAAACCCTGTGCAAGTTAGCTTAGTCTCCTCTCCTGTCAGAACAAGTCACATCATCATGTATTTGCTGCTGGCTAAGAGCCTATTCATCCCCATGTCCATATTTACCATGGTGCAAATGATACTTGCTAAACCCTGCGAACTAAATCTCACATCCAAGCTTCACACCGTGGAGATGCTGCAACAGCAGTATCATTTATGTGTGCTGTAATCATAGAAAAGTGACAGAAGCAAGTAATATTCAGCACCATTTAAGCAGCTGACCTGCTAGAGGTAAGAATGAAATTGCTTTTACTTCAGCAAAACTTTATTTTTTTTAAGACATTAGGTCTATAGTGAGGCTAGTGATGAAACCACTGAAAATTAGGAAAAGAAACTGCCTGTATGATCTTTCCCTTCTATTAATTTCCCTTAAATAAGTCTTACTGCTAATCATTCTTCTGCAGCCCCCTGTTAACCACTGTTATATAGCTGAAGGCTTGGAGCTCTTGCACAGGCACAGCTCCTAAAGGCTCAGACCCACTTGTTTTCTGGCAAGACACTTTCAAATAGGTCTGTGCAAATACTCACTTGGAATTTTTTCTTCACTTTCATTTTTCTGCCACAGATGGTTCCTTTAACAGAAAGATCTTAAGGAGGACTTTTAGGAAAAAAAGTTTTCCTTTATATAAACAAAATAAAACAAAAAAAGCCACCCAACCCAAAAAAAAAAAAAAAAAAAAAAAGGTAAGAATGTGTTGTGCTGTCTCTGACAGCTAGATTATCTCTCACTTCTGCAGCTTTCTGACTCATCTGCCAGCATCTTGCTTGGAGAACCCCTCCACTGTCTCCTCTTATTTGTAATCAAGTGCCATAGAAATTTATTGTCAACCATCATCTCTTTATCACATCAAATAACCCCACCAGCTAGCATCTCTTGGCACTTTTTTTACAGGTCTCTTCCTCTCTCTCCTTTGACCAAATCACTCATCACATTAGTATTCCTTTGGTTATTTAAGTATCAGCTCCAGTTCAGCATGACTGAAGACCAGGATTCTAAATGTTCTTTCTGTTCAGTCATTTCCTGACATCTATAAAGAACACCACTACTCTCTTCGGAAGTGGGCAGGTTTCACTGGAAATATTCACATTGTGGCAATATATGACTCTCTCAAACATCTTCCCATGATCTGTGATTTAACCTTTCCTAGCAGCCATCCTCCCAGCCAGTAAACTTTTGTAAGGTTTAGCCATCCTCCTTGCTGTAATATCCCTTCCCTGTTGACTTGACAAAGGCAATTAAATTTTCAATTGTACTGACATGGATTGAAGACACTGCTTTAAGGATAACTCTGCTGGTTCATTGTGTTCACTATACAACCTTCCCCCTCACCTCCTCAGAATAAACAAATAGCCATATTTGGGGAGTTTTGTGCATAAATCTGCCTATGTGAAAGTGTGTTTGTTTAGGAAACAGCGTATGTGGAAAATGCCAAGGTGTAACAGTTCGTACAGAACAGTACAGTTGTCATTCTGCATTTGGCTATGTAAACCCACTGAAATGACACTAAAGAAGGGGGGAAAATCAGCCCATTTTTTATCTAACTACAAAAGCAAGTAATTAAAATCCTCTAGAAGAGTAACACACATATTTTCAATCACTAATATCAGAAAGAAAAAAACTGTCTTGATTTCTTGACATATTAATAGGAATAAAACAGTTTAAAAGGTATTTTAACTCCACAGAAGATAAAACTTACGTTATTTGCCATAAGAAAATGCTTCCTAATATTATTGAACAGATTTGCTCTTATGAATTGTGCCAGAAACCATGAGCCCATTATTTAACGTCCCTTTAGGAATAACGGAAGGAAGGAATAAATAATTAATAACACATACAATGTAGAGGTTTATCCCACAGATAATGGCCCATGAAGGAAAGAGTTTATTACATTACGGAATCAAGCAAACTACAATTAGTCTAATTGTTAAAGCGTTCAGAGTATTTTCTAGTTCTTCACCAGAGCTGCCTGTAAGTAGGTCTGAACCTTCCCTTCCTGGAAAGCATATGGAAGAAAAATTACACATGTAACTAATTTAGCCGAGAGATCTGTGATCTGTTCACCAGTACTTTTTGTGAGGATATACACAGTCGCTCTGATTGTTTTCTAAACTGTGGAGGAAAAATATCAAGGATTCTTAGAATGATGATACTTGTAGCTATTACAGGTAAAATCATCAGCAAAATTATGAGATCAACCCCAAATTACTATCCAAAGACATTTTCAACATTTTCAGCAGCACTACTCAATGATTTTCTCTGGTATACCTCACCAGTATGTATGCCTCACTTCAAGGCAGTAAGTATACAATTCAATTCAAATAAGTTATATGAATGCGAAGTTTGTGGTAAAAAAAAAAAAGAAGAATATTCATTAGTAATTGAGCCTCAGAATATAATGAAGACTTTCAACTGTGGTGCTATACTTTTCTTAAACCAAAATTGGCACTGGCCAGCAGAAAGGTTTGTTTTGTATTAATGCAGTACTTTAAATGTAGTCTGCATAAGCAAAGGGGAACAGTACTTAACACTTGCCAAAGAATTTGAATGCAGTTATCCACAGTCATTACTGGCCCTCTCTCCACATCAAAAAAAAAAAAAAAATCATCACAACCTCCTGATGCCACAGAATCACCCGTGAACACACTGTTGTGTAACATAAACAAATCCACAACATGGTGTTTTCCCAAATACAGCCAGGATAAGACTTATCACAGACTATAAATCTGCCACAGCCAAGCTGTTGCAGTGTTGAGAGCTGCAGCCCCCAAGTTCTGGCACCAGTTTTCTAACCAGGAGCCCACAGCTTTGGGCCATGTGCCCCCACTCCCCACACCAGAAGCAGCAGTACATTGGACCAGAATCTCCAATAAGTAGTGTGAGAAGCACCCAAGCTGTCAGGTATTGACATTCCAACTACAGTCCTCTTGGCATCTAAAGCATTTAATTCTTGAGTTAGGCTTCAGTGGGGTCTGCACTTAGATTTTGGCATTTTTCAAAAGCATGACAGGAGGAAGGGCAGGTTCTCTCAGCAGCTAAACAGCAGATATAAGACCTGGAGGGTCATGAGGACAACAGTGAAGTCCTATCTGACACTTCCCAGGAAATTCCCTTCATCACCAGGCCAGAGGCTAGCTGGGAAGAATGTCTTTCATTGTGCCTGCTCAAAATCTGTTATTCTGAACAAACTAATCCACATTCATCAGACCAGGGAAGCAAGGCATCACTTTGCAATGCAACAATTAAGGTCCCTAGCTGGGAGCAGGGAAATTTAAATTTCAATTCCTATTACAACACTGCTTTTCTAGCCAATTACCATATAATATTAAAGTACACAAGCAACCATTAAGAGTCAGGAACAGAAACTGACTTCCCTAATAACCTATTCAAAGCCATCCATTACCCTGGATACCAGCCGGACACAGACTTGGCCATCCTGTGCTGCTGCATTTTTACTGTTATTGATACTCAAGTTACCTGGTACCATTTCAAATTATTTATACCTGCTGCAATCATATCTATTATTAAAGACAGACATATATTCTTCTTGGAGTCTGAATGTATCTGGAAGTATCTTTCAGAGGCAGTTGTGGAGCCTACTCCTGACTACTCCTACTGACAAGAAACACGGAAAGAATATAAAAAACTCTGTTCATCCATTTATTCCCTTTCCCATCTATTCTGATATTCACCTCTTGCTTTGGTGTCTGCAATTCTTTCCCATGCTTTATTCTACTTTGTGGTCCAGGTTACTTTTCCCCTCGTCATCCTTTGTCTTTCATTTCTCTTCCTTATTTAAGTGGTTTTGCCTTTCTTCCCTCTTTTTTTCTCATTTCCTTCCCTTCAATTTCAACATTCAAAGACATGATCCTGCAGTCTTCCTCCTACATTTATGAAACTCAAAAATGCAAGGACCAGAAGAGCTGAGGAAGAAAAAAAAGCAGAGAAGCAAAAGTAATTATCTCATTATTATCTCTTTTTAAAAGAATCTAAGTATCTGATTTTCAGTTTGATTTTTTTTTCCTTGATTGCTGCTGTATGAAAGGCCTAGACAAACAACAAAACCTGGAAAAATTAAAGAGCCATCAGAATGGAATGGTTGCAGCGAACACTGAATGAACTGTGATCTTTGGCAGGATAAAGATCAACACCACAAGCTTTCAGCTGTAGCGATCAGTCGATACTTTCCAGACCATCCCCACGGTGACAAAGACAGAGGCATTTTTAAGTTGTAATTGAGATTAGCCTTGATACATACAGTTGGAGCCATGCCTGTGAACTTTGCTAAAAGGCTGGCTATGTAAACTATCTATCATTCAGTTTCACATGAGCAGTAATCTAATGACACCACAAAAATCTCACTATGTCCCTTGCTCCACACGTTCAACCACAGCAGCGGACTCATGCCAGGGCACTTCAGCTGTGCTACTGAAGTGTTTGCCTCCCAAGGTCTGGAGCCCCATATAGACTCTCCTGGGGAGCCCAAGTTTTGCACAATGCTCAGTATTGTAGCCCAAAAACACTCCTGCTCTGATCCAGCTTACTAGATTTGCAGTCACGTGCTAACTGAAAACCCATACATAATAGTACTGACTCCAGCATGCTTTGGATGAAGCCCATAAAGACACGCAAGATTGCTTTTCACGGATGGGAATATTTTGTTTGTTACTACTAAGCTAACCACAATAAAAATAAATAGTTCTCTTTCATGTGGTGATGAAACAAAGCAATCATGCTCTATTCCTTTTTTAATTATTAGGTTGAAAGATTCAGTGTCTTCCTGGCATGTTTAATTCTGAATCATATTCATCACATATATAAATAGCCAGCAACTGTATATAGTAGAGAAGGGCAGAGAGGAAGGTCAGGGAATTAGCTTGATGTCAAGAAAGCATTTCCTGTGCAGTCACCAAATCTGTCCTGGATACAGACTCCTCTGTTGGCATACAGGAGGCCTGAAGGCAACTGTGCCCTCATACACCAGACTTGCCAGGTAAGCGTCTCCAACCTTGCTGGCATTTGGAAGCTTCTCCTCCTCAGATATCACATAGGTGTAACTTACTTCTTGGGGCTTTGTAATAATGAATAAAAGATTTTTCCTCTCTGCCTCATGTTATGGGCATTGCCACCACTGTGAAGAGACAACTTTAGTGCCGAATCCCCAGCAGCTAATCCACTGGGTCAGGGAGACTACCACAATATGAACCTTCTCCACTGAAATCCAAGTGGACAGATCCTGGAGGGAAGTGCTGGCTCTACTACCACTGAAATCCAGAATGTCAAGCCTAAATAAGTGGCAGCAAGTAATACCATGGACAGAGTGCTTAAAAGAGTTACAGCAGAGTTAAAAGTTGTAGAGAGTCACTAAAATCACACACTTTCTATCTGGTTTGCATTTATAAACCACTCTGCATAAACACAATCTTAGGCCAAGACTATCATTGCACAGCTTAGGCCATCAAGAAAATTATGCCTGAACCTCCTGAGACTTTTTGTTGTAACCTGGACATTGCCTTAGCATTGCTGTACACTGTTTCGCTAACCTCAGACCCATGGCAGCTCTCAGCTGACTTCACAGAATCATCGAGGTTGGAAGAGACCTTTAAGATCATCAAGCCCAACTGTCAACCCAGCTCTGCCACTGTAACCACTATATCCTATCACCAGGCGCCAGGTCCAGACGCCTCTTAAGCATCTCCAGGAGTGGTGACTCCACCACCTCCCTGGGCATTGCAATAGGTTGCAGGAACAAACTTCTTTTCCACGCTCCCTCATTCGTGACGGCAGCAGTGGGCACGCGAGGGAGCCAGCCGCCTCCCGCAGCAGCCCGGGGCGGGAGGGATGGCAGCCCGGCACGGCGGGGGCAGGGCCCTGCCGGGAGAATGCGGCCCGGCCGGTCCAGGCGCTGCCCCGGGCGGGTGATTTAGCCCGGCTCTCCAGCACCGGGACATCCCACGGCTTCTCACCCCGCGCGCCGGCCGTGAAGCCACACGCGGTTTAGGAACTGAAGCGAGGCCAGGCAGGTTTTGTCGCCGTCGGTTTTGAGTTTGAACCAGCGCACTTTGCCCGGCTGGAGCAAGGTCACCGCCTGCCCCGGCTCGGCCAGGGCCCCCTGTCCGCCGAGCCCCGCGCCCCCCCGGTCCCGTCGACAGCCCACAGGAGGAGCGGTCGCCTGCCCGGTTGCCGCGGCCGGATCCTCCTCCATCCCGTGCGGTATTTTTAGCCGCTGACCCAGTTCCCCCGCTCGGCTACCTGCGCCTCTCTCACCGCCCGGCCGGGCCCCCCCGCCGACAAACGCACCGCGCAGGGCCGGCCCGGCCCCGCTGCCCGGCCAGCGCCAGGTGAGCGGAGTGGAAAGCGGGGCTGCAGCGGGGCAGGTGCGGCCGGAACACGGCGGCGGCGCCTCGCTC
Organism: Corvus kubaryi; assembly: GCF_017639235.1. Lineage (NCBI taxonomy): Eukaryota > Metazoa > Chordata > Aves > Passeriformes > Corvidae > Corvus > Corvus kubaryi. The sequence goes on from NW_024582073.1 coordinate 1,888,391, forward strand.
GGGACGGCCCGGAGAGAGCGCGGGGCTGCAGGAGGGGCGCGAGAGCCGCGACACCAACCCGGCGGCGCTGGCGAGGAGCGCACGGGCGGGTGCGGGGCCTCCGCGGGGGCGGAGGGGGGCGGTGCCGGCGGCGAGAGCGGCCGCGGCGCAGTTTTCTTCAGCGGCGCCCGATCTACAAGTGAGGGGCAGCGTGTGAGCGCCGCCGTAAGTGCTGACTTACTGTCTTTTACAGAAGTGTGAGTGCTTCTCTTTCTTCCCTTCCTTTTTTTTCTCTTCTCGCTCTCTCAGCGAGGGCTTCCCGGGGCGGCCGGATAACGGGGCACGGGAGCTGAGCGCGGCTGGGGCAGCCCGGGCGCCGACGTGCTGGCGGGGGAAGCGGGTCACTGCCGCCGCTCCGTGCTGCTCCAACTCGCTTTCCTTCTTTTCTCTTTGGGCATTCCCGCCCGCCGCGCTTCCGCGGGCCCCGGCGAGGTGAGGCTGAGCCGCGGCCTCGGGGAGCAGCGCAGGTGCGGCTGCAGCGAGGCCCGCCCCGAGGGGCCTTTCCCCTGGACCGCGGGGTCACAGCTTCGGGGGGCCCAAGTCGTGTGTTTGGAATTTTCGGTATTGAGAGATACGGAAATTGTGTATTGCTGGCGTAGCTTTTTTTAATCTAGGTGAACACTGACACCGTGCTTGATACGTTTAAAATGCTTGCTCTTGTGCACCCGGGGTGCTTTGGTCCTGCCCGACAAGCACGAACACTCCTGAGATTTTTAAAGGAGTATTTTTAATGGTCTCTCGTCTGCTTGCTGCTATTTATACCATTCAAGGTTGGCGAGGAGAGCCAGAGTTTGAAAAGGACATTGAGCTTTAACTTGATACCATTGTTCCAAGGCCAAGGCGAGAGAGCGCAGATATTTAAAATAAAACAAAACAAAGAAATGCCCAGAAAACAACCCCATGTAAACACCCTACCCCTCTGTTTTTCTACTGCATGATCAAAGCAGAGAACTGAGCATCCCCTTCTGGTTAGGGTATGTAGGTGATGTTCTGTCACGGGGTCTGAGCCTGTGCTTTGGTTTTATTATTTGTTTGCTTTATGCTTACGATGTGATGGAACAGTACAGCTGGTTAAACCCCACACTGGGGGATTATATGAAAGATGAAAGTCTCACACTGTGGCAGATGCATGACTTTCACTTAGGTGAAATAAATAATTACTGGGCACTGCCTATGCATTGTAAGGTCTTAAGTAGCTGTAATGTAAAATATTAGCACTAAGTCTAATGAATTGGATGATACCTATGCTGTTGAATATATATTCACAGGTGATCAATTTCTTTCTTCTTTTTCTGAATTAATTCAATACACTGTAACACTTCTCTTCCTAATTGAGGAAAGGTAAGCTTTTCATATAGTGAAACTTAAGTTTTGGGAATAGAAAAGCTTTCACCTTCAATACCTATATCACGAAGATTTTCAGAGTGGATGGTGATAACTAATATGATAGGTCTCTGTATCTGGATTGCTAAATAAGATTGGTATTAAAAATTGGTTATTCCTCGTGACATGCACCCTGCTCTGGTGGAACTTCAGAGCAGCATTGCAGCAGCTGGCTCGCATGACTGTAGCCACTGGGGTTAGCTTAGTTCTCCTAGTGCTAATTATCGTGGGTGAGCAATAGATTGCATTTGAGCTCTGTTTTTATGGAGTATAATTGTACGTGTGGTAACAAGGCTGTACTAAAAATTCATATAGTCACTTTTAAAATATTGCAGAGCTCTAACTTCTGGCTGAGATCAGTCTGCTTCAAAACTGTGGCTGAAACAGTGATCGCAGTCTGGTAAATCTGATGCTAAAACTTTACCTAATATGATTTTCCATTCAGGGTAAGCATTATTCTGTATGTAAAGGTTCCATATGTTGAAAATATTTGAACAAATGTTAAATTTTTAGTAGCTAGCCCCTTAAATGGGCTTCATGATCTTTCTGAGCAGTTGCTATTCAGTAAATAGAAAGCCGTACTGTTGGATGCATAACTGTTCCTTATTCTTGTGTGTTTTACTTACAGCTGAAATCAATATCTGAGAATTGACTAACTGCAAAAGTGCAGTGTCAAGGCCTTGAAGAAGTCAAGATTTGACTGAGTAATGACACTGTAAATGCATTTGGGGCTTCTGTTTCTAACTCTTCCATTTTCTGATTTCAAACTTCCGTCTGCAACCACATATGGAAGAAGTGGGTTTCTTTTTTAGGCAGAGCCAAGGTCTTGTACAAAAATGTCAACTTTAAGGAGGGTTTTTAAAAAAAAAAAATCTTGTAGGACTTACTATTGAGCTGAGATTTAACTTGTTGGGTAGCTAATGGCCTCAACAATCTAGCAAAATAATTACTAAGATTTGTTATAGGAACTGTGGAATGCAGATTAGCCAGCTGATAGTGTGGGACTTATTTTTTTGTTTCTTTAAAAATAAAAACACACTTATGTTTTTATACATATATATGTGCCATGTACATGTATAAATGTATATGTTTTGTATAGAAATGTGGCATATTATATATTCATATAAGATGCTAAAGTGTACCACTGTTGTATTTTGATTGTTTGATGTTGAGAGATAATTATGTGATCAGAAGTGCCACGTGTGGTATATATGATTCAACAGAAGCTCCTGAAGTGATTGCCTGCCCTACGTCCCTATTTCTGTTCCAGTCATTTTGTTCTATTTATTCAGTTTCATGATGCATCCTGATTTACTGTTTAATTGGGAAAATCAAGCATTTTTAGTTGCTTTTACCCCATTAATTCAGAGGATTACCCGGTGAGTTTGTGGAATGCTCGTTCTATGGAGTAGTTTGGAGTTAAAGGTGGAAGAGGAAATGCTCTTTATTCTGCTTTACTTGATTGCAAGAATTAGTGGTTCTTCAGTGTTTGTTGTGTGGAACTGGCACAGTTTGCTTTATGCAAACATTAACGTGAGAATGATAACAGCCTACTTCTTTCTAAGGGGGTGCTTGCACTGTAGAGTTTTTTCCTTTTCCTAATTGATGTATGAAGATGTTTTTAGACTCAGTAGTTGCTCTGATGGAGGCATGGGAAGAATTGTTTTCTGCTTTCCTATTTTCTCTGTGGTTATGGACATGATTCCACAGAGTATGCTATGCATAGGTATGCTTTATTATCTGACAAAAAAGTCAGTGCTAGTTGATAGTTTTGTGTCCTCCAAGTAAAAAAATAGTATTAATTATGAGTCCTAGTATTCTACATGAGTGGGCTTTTTCAGTACCAAAAAGTTATGTCAGCATTTAAATCGTACTGTTCAGTGGGAAATTTCCTTTTTCCCATCCCTAGCACCTATCTTAACGTCAGTTTTATTTCATGGACTTCTTCCCTTGAATGAATTGCCTTAATCCTTTTACACTAAGTTACCTCAAACTGCTTTAGTTACCACTCTGGTTTTTGCATCAGGAAAAACTGAAGCTGCTGTTAGTGGATGACTTTGATGTGATCTGTGAGTTGCCCACTTGTACTGACCCCCCCCCAGTCTCTGTTGTTATTCCTCTTTAGTTGGTTCCTTTACGTCTGTCCTTTTGTTTGGCTTTGTCATAGAATTTATTTTAGCCCTTCCAACTCAGCTAAGTTGCTCTCAGCAATCTTCAAATATTGAAACATTTCACAACTATTTTTCTTTTGCAATCTTAGATAACTATTTTAAAAAATGCAAACTAGCTCATTTTTGCATTTAATATAAGTGTTGATATATGGATTGCAATATGGTAATTGTGCAGGGAAATGAAACTAATGCACTCAAGGCACTGGGAGTCAAGATTTTGTAACCCACACTGGATTTTGATGAACTAGTTCCTAGTGCAGACCCCTGTGAATGTGGCATACAGAGGTTGTCTGCATGCTCAGAGTGACAGTGGTCTTCAGCTGTACAGCAAAATCCCTGAGGTGGGGTAAAACAGTTGGAACGTGTGTGGTGTAGCACTTCATTCTAGTGGCTAGTATTCCTAGTATCTCTGATAACTTTTACTCTGTACTCTCTATACTGTGTCTAACAGGAAGAAATAAGACAAGCTTTCTTCCAGAGTCAGTTTCCCTTCTGTGATTGCTCCATTCATGTCAGTGAAGAAGTGGACAAGCCTTCTTCAAGCAAAACCAGAGTATTGAAGGAGGAATTGTCATTACTATGAAAAACATGGTTGTAGATACATTATATGTTTTTTTTTCCCTGATCTCCTGTCAATGTATGAGGTCCATATAGTGTGTTCTGGACTTGTTAGTTTAGTTTGATGGCATTAGCTGACATCAGTGAGGTCTGGATGGAGTGATCTGTGAAATGGTGCTCCTTTTTTCTTCAGAAAAGAGATCAGCTGTAAGCCTATGTGGCTGGCCAAAAAAGAAATTATTTATGTCACTGGGCTCCTAAAAGAGTGTGATTGTACTCTTGGATGAGTGTGAGTAGTTGCAAGTGTTAAAGACTGCCTTTTGCATCCATTCATCTCCTGTTGGCGCTGTAGCTGAGGCTGCTGCCTTGTCATGTCTCCAGTGTTGAAATGCAGCAGACTGAGTAATCTTGACTGAAGAATATAAAAAATAGGAGGATTTTGCTGCACCATCATTCCAGGAGGGTTTGGGAACTAAGGATCTGTATGCCATTGGGCATTCTGAGAGCATCGTGGTAAAGAGTATGGGCTGATGAATAAACTGCTGTTAAACAAGAAAGACAGTGACTTGTCCGTTAGCTATGGTTTGTGTGCCCATTCTCACAATTAACATGATCTGCCTTTCTTATTTTATTTGCTGTGTACCTCTATGCTCCTGGTGAGTCAAATGTGATTACTCTTACCTGAGGATGCTAAAGGTAAGACAGTTGGACTATTTCAAGACCATGGTGTGAGACCATTTTTAAACTGGAGGTATAAATGGAAGATGCTGCTGTGCTGGCTTATGTATAGCACACATCCTCTGTTAATACATAGTCTACAAGAGTCATCAGTTCTTGGACAGAGTCTGAGTTGCTTGCTCTTAATATCTGATTCAGATGTTCTAGTGGCAGTGAAATATTTCTTTTACTGTGATTATTAGAGGTATTTGAAATACCATTGATGTGACTTTAAAAAGAAAGGCAGGAAGTGCTTTCATAATATTTTCCTCAGGTTAGTATTTTTCTTTAAAAAGTGTTTGAACTTACAGAATTACAGTTTTGCTGGGAAGTACCTCTTTCCAACCTCCAAACCGAAGTAGGGCTACACCCTGTGCTAGATCAGGTCAGTCATGTCAGGGTGCAGCTGAGTCTTGCAGATCTGTAGTTGGAGGTTCTGTAATCTGTTTTGGGTATTCTAGCAAATAACTTTGTTTACAGAAAGAAATAACTTGAACTAGGATGGTTGATGAGCCATTTACAGGATTATAGGCAAGTGCTGTTATCGAAGTTAGTTGGCAGTTGTAGCCGGTTTTGGTACTGAACTCTTACAGGTCAAACACAGAGACTTTCAAGAAAATTGATTCAAAGTAAACTGTTGGTGGCCCTTGCCTCTGAAATGACACTGATCAGATGATTCATTCTGTCCCTGAGCAGGACCATAGCTCTTTATTGAAGTTCTGAATTGCAAGAAGATTGTAGTTCTGCAGTTTTCTGAATGCTGGTTCCTGCTCTAAGAAGTTCTCATATGCTCCCCTTTAAGCCTGTCCTTTCATCCAGCTGAATGAAGTTTTGATGTGTCAGATGTATTTAGCATTGCTTTTAGTTTGAGAGGAAAAAATTCTCCAAGTTTTCTGGGAGAAATTAGCATGAAACTTGACTACTTTTAGTGGTATATGGTTAAATGGTGAAAAATTGGAAGACTGCTTTGTGGATATAAGTAATAGCTTGATAAAAAATTATTCTGTAGAAAAGTGGCATATATACAGTGTGTAAAAGTGGAAGTATGTCTGTCTTTACGAGCTTTATTTAAAATTTTTGGAGTTCTGGTAACCACTGCTATGCAGTGCTCTGTGGAGCAAAAGCAACATACACAGCTGTTGTTACTTTTAAACTGTGTCCAGTTTTAGAGATGTATAAAGGATTGATTGGAAACTGTCAAAATTGGATATGTTTCTCACTTTGAGTTGCTTTCGTTATTTTCTTCTCCTGCTTATTTTATTACTTTTGATGTCTTGAATTCTGTGTTATTTAATGTCACTTCTCTGTACTGGCAGTATTTCATACTGGTAGTTTTCTTGTGTCTGTCTTGACCTTTAAGTTGCTCAATTAAAAAGACAGCTTATGGCAAACTCATTCACCATGAACATTTGGAAATAACTGGGGTAGGTGTTCATTTTGGGAAATGCTGGCTGGTACAGAAAAAAAATACGCAGCATGCATCCCAATATTAGGATTACTTATATCAATATTACTTCACCATTTAACTTACGAAGCAACATAAAACTTAATAAAGTAAAATAGTGTCAGGATGTTTTCCTCTTGAATCTTTGTGATGTTCTTTTGGGAAAAACTGAAGAATAACTTGAAATTTGGTTTGAAAGGCTTTTAACACTCCTCTCTGTCACAGGCAGTGCCTTTTTGGACTATCATGTCATCTGCAATGATGTCACTTGGAGATTAAACTCTTCTGGTATTTTATTGATGGAGTTTTACCTGTTGCAAAGCATGAACTTCCCTGACACCTTCATTACTAGGCTTTTATTTAAATATTTGTTAAGCCTTCTACTGATTTGCATTGGTTTTGTTCATACTTAAATTGTACTCTTTGGGGTTAGCAAACCTAAATGTCACAGTTTTCAGAAAATGCAAGTTTTAATGAGTCCCATCATTAAATCAGTGTATACCTTTCCCAGAAACTGGATAACTAAATGTAATAAAAAGTGAACTGTTGCATCTTGATTCGCTGCCCACATTTGTCTGAAAGCTGACTTTTGTTGGTGAAGGAGCTGACAAACACATTAAAGCTCAAATAAACCCAAAACCCACTAAAGTGAAAGGATGGGTTGTTTGAAGAACTAATTTTTGCAGCAAGATGTATGCAGTATTAGGGTTGTCCCTGTGGAACGTAAAAACTGACTTCTGTTCATGTTCCTCTATCTTAGTTCCTGGGAGTATACGTTATGCTCAACATTTTGGACTGAAATAGTGAGCTTGTTCAGCTGGTCTCTGAAATTAGCACTGAAATTGTCTTCTCATACTGTTTTTCGGCACAGAGATCTAACCTGGCTCATTAGAAAATCTTCTGTGGAGATTGGACAACTGCACTTGGTGTGCTTGAGAAAGCATCTTCTATTGTCTTTGATGCTATGTTCAAGGTTCTCCATGTAAGGCTCAGTGCAGTTTGCTGCAGGTGATCCTTCCTGCTTTTTTGTTGTTTTGGTTTGGGGTTTTTTCTGTAAAAACGTTGGTTGAAACTAGATGGTGCTTTGTCCATCATTGCATGTGGACTTTGTGATTCCCTGTAAGAGGATTGACAGCTTTTGGTTTTGCAAATGTGCTGGTATTCAAACCATTACTGGATTATTGCATGGCTCTCTTTGACTCCCCCCTTCTTTCTGGTTATTGCTTTGAGAAGAAAAAAAAAGAAGAAAAGGAATGCTTGTATTGAACTGCTCCTTTCCACCGTTTGGACATTAGTCTTTCAGTCCTGAGTGTACATGATTATTTCAAACTCCTGGCTGAAGCTCTTAATGGTCTTGTGGCTTCTTTATTGATGCTGTCTAAGCAGGTCAAGCATTGACGCTGCCTCCACTGTGTCCATCTCGAGTTGCAGGACAGTGCACCTTCGATACTGCTGGTTGATGCCTGTGTGATGCAGACCATTTCTGGAGGTACTGGCCTAGCAGTTCTTGGCAGCATAAGCAGGCTCTGTCTCTTGCAGTGTGCTCTCATCTGATGTGTGCACTGGTTATTGCTTTTCTCCCATCAGTCATCAAGGATCTTAAAACCATTACTCTGTGGCTGACTTTTATCTAATCTTGGGAAGCCTATTGATTGCTGTTCCACTGTTGCAGTCTTACCTAATTGCGCTAGAACTGGCTTGTCTGCGAGTTTCACCTCTGCAAGACGCCCTAGGTGCTGACTTGATCGTTTTATTACATTGTAGATATCTAGGAGGTGTCTACAAAACTTTGCAGAAATTTGGTGTTTCTTTGTGTTAATACTATCTGAACAACTCCCTGTTTCATGTGTGCTCTCTACCAGGTATTTTTAAGTGGGCAGCCTATATGGTGCTGTATCATCTCAGCTATACTTCGGGTGTAAGTTTGCAGGAGCTCAACTCTACTCAGATTTCCACTAAAGAGAATGTTATTTTGTATGCTTTATTTGCTCCTCATTTAGTGCTATGAGCCAAACTTACAGAACTTTATTCTTACTGCTTTATCTTTCAAGCAGTGTGGAAGGAACATGGATTGATTTATTGTCTGTGAAATCTCATCTTTTTCAGGTCTCTATTTGCAGCAGCAGCTGCCCTCAGCAGCGTGAAGGTGCTGAAAGAAAATCTGTCGGTATGATTTGTAGTTCATATGTATTATAACATGTGACACAATTTAATGAATTTGTTGCCAGAATTGTCTGAGAATAATTCTTATATCACATAGGAGGTTACTTACTTACCACGTACTTTTTTTGATGCTGTGAGGGTCATTTTATTTGTTGCTGAGTTTCGGGTAATCAAATTTTTGTATCTACAGGTGGATTGCTGGAGTTGTTCCTTTGCAAGCTTTCCCTGAATGAAAGGAATTCCTCAGATATTTTGGTCTGTTTGCGTCCTTACTTGTGTCTTGGTATAGAAGCGTCTCAAAACTACGGATGTTCCCTGTAGTGCATCTGTGTTTCCTCTGCTTTGTGTATTGTCATAAACAGTTCACAGGACCTGTTGAGGAATTGTTATAGTTGAGTATTATGAAACTGAACTGTCTGGGTGTTGTCTCCTGACAGAGTATTATAATCAGCCAGAGGCTTGATGCCAGGAGATAATAATGGCTGGTTCTGCAGTCGGCATAGGTGGGTGGCCTTGGGCAGTTGGATGCCTTTAGGTATTTGCACTCTCGGTATCTGCCTGGAAGGACAGCAGAGGCTTGCCAAGCAGTTGGGAAGCTCACCTGCTTTAGCATGCTTGAATCTGTAGTAACAGAATGAATGTTCTCGCTCTGCTCTCATCTAATGAATAGCTTCTGATTTGAAGTTGTGCAGACCACTGCTTCACCTAAGGATTCTTTGTGCTCTGTAGATCCTTGATATTCCAGTAGCAGGTAGTACAAACCTTGTGAGCTTGGCAGTTTTCTCAGGAGATTGGACATCCTTTTGGACATTCACTTCATTATGTATACTGCTTGTGGTAGAAGCTTGCTTCTACCTTATTGCACAAGCAGACAGATCAAGATATCTGAGCAGTTTCTGTGTGTGGTTAGGACTAATTTTTACATTTCTTTCCTTGCCTTGAACTTTTTTGGGTTTGTGTGCCGTAGCTTTTGTGTAATAAAATGTCCTGCTGCTCAGCAAGTGGGCTCCAAAGTGAAATACCATAAAGTCAGTCTTCTACATTACAAATTTCTCACAGGTTTCATAATAGTTGTATTGGGCATAACTAGTATTTATTCGTGCTTCTCTGCTTTAATCAGGCCGCATCTCAGCACTTAAGAAGTTAGTAAGTCTGGTTCCAAATTTCAGCCATCTTGAGCTGTAGTTCATTTAATACCTTAGTTGCAAGGTGATAATTGACTAAGAGCTGTCTTCAGCTTCCTGCATGCGGAGGCTGTATTATTAGACCTTCTGAAGTCTTGCTAAAAGCTGCCTCTACTGAAAGATGTGTTGCAGCTTTAGCCATTACTTTCACAAGAAAAGTATTGAACATGTTTTTTGTTGTTGTTGTATTGGACTAGTAGCTTCCCTGATTGCCCAGACAACTGTTGGCCAAGTGCTTCAAGCACAAGGCAGTGGTGCATGCCTTGTTAGTTGGGGTCCCTGGATGTTTTTCAGCGTTCAGCTTTTTTCACCTGTCCCAACCTAGTGGCGATGAGTATTGTAATTCGTCCCCTTTGTGCCCAGCTATCTTTATTGCAGTGTCTTCTGTAAGCTGAACTCCCATTATCACACAGCTCACACTGCTGTTGTGCTGGTTTGTCGGCCTTGCTCTACCAACAGTGTGTAGTCACAAACACACATTTGTAAAAAATGCACTTTTCAGACAAAATAAGCACTGTGGAGCCTTGAAAGGAGTGACTGTAGTGTAGTCAAAACTGAGAAGAGTGAAGGTAAGAAACTGCAGTGGTTAGAACAGCACTTCCAGCAGAACATTTGACACTTCAGTGGTGTAGCTTGGCATGTGGGCATGCCTCCAGCATTTACTCTCCTAGGGGGTACCCTGTTGGTAAGGTGTCACCTAAATATAGTAAGTCTGTGTGGTGGGGGTGTTTTTTCCCCTGCAATGGGCTATTTTCAGTGCAAAGTAAGCAGGAAAGCTTTGCCTTCTACAAGGTCACTCCATTACAGGCTTCCAGATATTTCCAGTTGTTTAGTTTTCTTATTGAAGGCCATGTAGAAACTGTGGCAGACTTTGAGATCAATATTTCCATTCTCTAATATGTAATGGGATGCATATCATTGATAAAAGAAGTCTGATTCTGTAGAGGTCATTCCATAGTATCTGCATAAGTTATATTTAGTTCATGTTTCTATCTGATTGGTGTCAGAATAAAGCTACTGTTACAAACTGCTTGCTTATTTATAAATGCAGAGAATGCAAGGTTCCTGTAGAGGGGCAGCCTAGAATTTTTTCTTAAAAAAAATGGAGTGGAAAAGGTTTCTAGGAAAAAAAAAAAAAATCTGTTGCAATGTGTTCTTGATGTCTGGTTGATGATAGTTTTGTTTTGCCAACGAATAGCTTCATATAAAAGTAGGTTTGTGGTTGTCAAATGTAAACACATTTAGATGCCGTAAAAAAGTTTCTCCCATCTCCAGGACTAATGGTGGTCTGCCAGTAGCAGAAGGTGGCTTGCAAAAGTGGTGGGCTGGCTCCTTCCCTGCACTTCTTGGGATGATCTTCTACCCCCAGGCCCCCCCACACTTCCCAAAAAAAAAACCAAACTAAAAGTGCAGTATTCATGTCTGTCCCTTTCTATTTACTTATGAGTGAACACTTGCAACAGTGTACAAAGGGGCATGTCCTTGAATCCCTCAACTGTTAATAGCCTTTCAGTGTATGTGTTTCCTTTTCTGTTCTTGTTTTAGAGAAGTCTTAGATGGCAAATTTCTCTTATTTTGTGCCTCAGAATAGCATTGAATAATTCAATAATCATACAATCTATTAAGTGTAGAAACCCTGTGTTTTTTCATTCAGTAAAAGAGTAGCATTTTTAAACACAGAAGAAGTAGTGAGGAAAAGGGAAAATGTCAAATGATGTGCGTCTGTCCACTCTTGTGAAGAAGGCTGTCATTGAAGTGATTATGAGTACTGTAGTATCTTTTCCATGCTCTTCAGCTCTTTCACAAATTGCTTTCAGAAAGAGGCAAAATGACCTTTGTACTCAGTGATACTGCCTGGAGAAAAAATTAATCTCTCTGGACTAACGGCTGCCTTTCTACAAACCAGTGACTTTGAGGTTAATGTTTAAATATTTAAATGGATTTGGCATGTTGCCATTTAAGTGGAACAGAATGTGCTTAACCCTGAAACTCAAACAGTTCCCTGGGTAGCCAAAAAAATAAATAAATTACTCAATAGTGCAGTGGTCTGGTAAATTGAAAGATTATAATTTAATGCTAATCCTGAACAGGGGTATCCTGAAGGAGGAATATCTGTCTGATTTTTTCTATTTAGTTGAGGGGAATTTTTATGGATGTTATCGGAACTTTTTCCAGAAGTTCTTAGGCTAAATGGTAGCACTCATCTGTGGGTCAAAGTCCAGTATAAACAAGTTCTAGCGTAGGGTAGTAAAAATCGTCCTAAAGGACACTGATCTGCATGAAGGAACCTTAAACTTGTTGAAAACTGGGTAACTTGCTAAATTCGGATGATTTTATTTTTAGTTCTCTTTCTTTGGGTTGGAACGTAAAGGTTAAACAAAGGTTTGATGCATGTAAAACTCAAGTTTAGTTTGGGAGTCTTGATAATTAGGACTTGAAATGGAAGAAGTTAAAGAAGAAAGGTAAGAGCAAGTGCACCTGGCATTCTTCACATCTCTAGGTTAATCCAGAGGACTGGGTTGCCAGTGTCTGGAAAAGAGGTGGGAGCTTTGATCCTGACACTGTATTTCTAATCCAGTCAGATTCTGACCTTAAGCTTACCAAGAACTTTGCTAAAAGCATCCCACTCATGGGAGCATTTTCTGCTTCTTGTGCCAGATGATGCAAACCCAGGTTTTCTGCCAAATATCCCAAGGATTTTCTCATTTTCTTCAAATTCTACACTGTTGACTGCATGCTCTCAGTAGTTGAGAGAATGAAGCAGTGTAGAAGGCATGCTAAGGTAAGCTGGGCTGGACAGGAGAGCCAATCTTCTTTCCTCATCTTGCTTTTTTATACAAATCTCATGTTCAGGTTAAACAGGTATGTGAATTTTTTCAACGTGTATAGATGTGAAACCTCACACTTTGGACCTCTTAATGAAAATAATTATGAATCCCATAACTCCAAACCCATGAAAGAAGTATTTGAGGCTGCAACAACTTCCCAGACAAGCTAATATTTTACTTAACTCTGATTAAGTTGTGTGGTATTTGTATTACAGCACAGAAGTGAAATTGTCTGGGCCAGTGTTAGGTGTTTGGTTGAGCTCATGTTTGCATCCTAAAGAAAGGAATGATACTGCAAATGGCTAGCACAGAATTCATACATCACATACTATGATGGCATTCATGTGAACCAAAGCAGGGGGTCCCCTCAAAAATGGTTAGGAAATCTGCACAGCAGCAAAAAAGCATCCTCCACATGAATGCTACAACTCTAAAACTGGTATGAACTACTTACTCTTTTACATCACCTGTGTCAGTAGTTGGAGACAATTTAATGATAGTTTAATGTATTTGGTGATTTCCTTATAAATGAAAAAAAAATTTCTACTTAAATAACTGTTTCATGGGCCATTTCAGGAAGGGAGGACAGAGAGACTGCTTTTGGTTGACCAGCCTCTTCCTGCTGGTGGTGTAGAGGTAAAGGGAAGATCAAACCAAAGAAAAGTTTACTTTTGAGTGCTTTATAGAGGGGTAGCAAAAGGACAATCTGTGTTTCATTCAAGAAATAACACATTAAATGCCTCAGCTGGAAAACTTTTAGTAGGAGCTTTTAGGATGAAATTTTTAAATGTTACTTCTGAAGAAAAAGGCTCTTTTCTACCCCTTGTGTGTTAAATTAGATGAAGGAGAACAATGTGTTCAAACTGTCCCCTTAATTCTCAGAAGATTACAGTGATCTGTGCCTGGTGCTGCTGTGTGAAGTCAGCTTGCTCCAGCAGCACTCTTGAGCATCCTTAGTCTAGGAAAACTTTTCTTTAGGGAAAAGACTCTAGCAGTCAAAAGTGGTAGTCAAGAAGCTGGAAAATCTTGTTCAGGAAAGCACGCAGATTGCAGATTTAATCAGTTTACAAAATATGAATGGATGGGTCAAACAGAAGATACATTTGGATCTGTTCTGAAGAGAAGAAAGAGGGGAGGTTGTTGGTAATCACTTTTTTTACAGGGTGCTATTTGGGCTATATTTAAATAGAGTGAAAATATGCTCATCTCCATGAGGGAGATTGTTACGGGCAAAATGGGGAGTAATGAAGTAGAAACATCAGTCTAGAGCTCAGTATTGACTAACCTTAAAGTGCAGCTTTTAAGAAATCCTAAAAGTCATAATCAAGCCATAACAAATTCAACTAGGGACCAAGGAAAGTCAGGTAATAATGAGGTGATGGCAGGCTTGGCCCAGCAGGGGAGGAATGGCCTGTGTGTGCAAGCTTCAACTGGTGCTGATTTTATTTTGGGGCTGGTGTTAGCACAGGGTTGTTAGATGACTTTGGTTAACATACCCTGCCTTGTCCTTTGTGCCAGCTGAGCAGCAGCAGGATTTACCACCCAGTGATTCTGAGCGCAGAATGCTTGTGCTCAGGGTGAGGTTCTTCAGACTGAGTATCCTTCCAGCCAATAGATATATACTTACTGCTTTAGTTCCTTCTGATTTCTGTGTGTTTGTGTGTTGTTTTTATTTCTCTCGGAGAGATCATAGAATCATGGAATGGCCTGGGTTGGAAGGGACCTTAAAGGTTATCCAGTTTCAATCCCTCTGGCATGAGAAGGAATATGTTTCATTAGACCAGGTTGCTCAAAGCTCCATCCGGCCTGGTCTTGAACATTTCCAGGGATGGGGCATCCACAACATCTCTGGGCAACCTCTTCCAGTGCCTCAACACCCTCACAGTAAATAATTTCTTCCTAATTTCTGATCTAAACCTACTGTCTTTCAGTTTGTAACCATTCCCCTTTGTCCTGTCTCTACATGCTCTTGTAAATGGTTTCCGTCTTTCTGATAGGCTCCCTTAAGGTAATGGAAGGCTGCAATTAGGTCACCCTGAAGCCTTCTCTTTTCCAGGCTGCATAATCCCAATTCTCTTAGCGTTTGATGATTATAGCCTGCAGATAGCTATTCCAGGTGGTCAGCTCTCTACTTTTGTATTAATTTTCTGGTGTAGTGTTTCTCTGATGGTAAGCACAGTGAACTAGTAGTCAGTATTTGAGGCTGTGAGATGGGATCTCAGTGACAAACTGACACTGTGTAGTGCCAAAGTCTTGGCTCTTCCAGTATCACGTTCTTGCCCTGGTAACTCTATGGAGCTGTAGTATGGTGTGTGTTAGGTGGAGTTCAGAGCCTGTTGCCATCCACTTAAGTTTTGCAAGGCAGAAAGAAACTTGGATTTGCCAAATGAGTTTGACACCTTGAAGAACTTAAATGCTACAAAGCTCATTGGTATAGAGAGGTTGTTGTCTAAGAACATGGGATAGCTGAAAGAGTTGTTTCCTCATCTGAGAGCAATCATTTTATTTATTTAGTCTCTATTGCTAAAAGGATGTCTTAGTAGTGTAACTATTGTCATATATTTCTCTGTAGGCAAAAGAGTGAGTTGATGCTTTATTCCTTCTTCCATAATGGTGCATTTTCAGTTCTCACTTATAATTAAACATAACTGCATCATTTCTTGTAATACTTTTGTATCACCAACTGGATGCACATTATGCACTGGATAACTTAGATTCATAACCTCTTTTCTGAACTATTGGAGGTTTTTTTTTTTTTTTTTTTAAAGTGATTTTTTGATTAAGATATTTCAATTGGCTTCATTCCTTATATCTTGAAAACCCAGTCTTTGAACTGAATAAATTAAATGAATGCAGAGCAATTTCTCAGTCAAAAAGAGAAATTATCGTGAAATGTTTAACTCTTCAACTCTAAGTTTGTGCACCCAAAGGTAGTGGTTTGTCTGTGTTTAAAACATTGTCAATAAGCACATACCACTCAAATGGCTTAATTTAAATTATGAATGTGTTACAATGGAGTTTAATATAACCATGGTAATTTCACAATTGACTTTGTTAAAGTGTACTTGTTTGTCTTTATTGCAACTCTCTTATTCCCTGAGGAAAGAAATATTTTCAGAGGGTATTAGTTTCATATAACTAATGTATTCTAGTTTTCCTTTTTTTTTTCTTCCCACTTTTCCTGCAATGCTGAATTAATTTAGAAGCCTAGAGTAAATAGGTGTAGCAGGAACTTACACACTTCCAGGTTAATTATATGATGTGGTTTAATTAATTGAGTAAAGGAAAGTCTTCAGTGTTTTAGAAGCACCATATTCATCTTTCCTTGCCTGTAGCAGACAGGAGTTAAGAGACTGCAGTTTATGTCACTTAGAAAAGGTGAGGGAGAACTGTTAGTGCCGTAGGGCAAAAGTGAATAATTGTTTGACGTGTTGCAATGTGACTTTTCCAAACAACTGTTCTTTTTTTGGGCTGTCTGAAGGTAGGCTAAGATTACATTTATCCAAGCTGCTCTGCAGACTTTCCAGTATTAAATTCTCTTCTAGAGAGCTGTATGTTGTAATTTGTGATGCACGGGGGAAGGACAATGACAGTGGGGGAAACGCTTGTGTGTGTTTCTCTGTAACCTGGAGCGCAGGGTCAATGTTTCACCATCACAGCACCTGTATGCTCTGAGCACCCAGCACCTTGTGGAGCCCTGTGCAGACAGCACTCATGGCAGGGGCTGCAGAAGCTGCTGGGCACAGCAATTGCTCTGAAGTAACTGTGTAGCCTGACTGTATTTGAGTTGTGGTAGCCCAGAGCTGTATGAAAACAGCAGTTTCTGGTTTTAAAATCTTAGGAGTTCCTCAGTTGCAAAAAAGTGAGTTGAGTAAGTCCCTCATCCTCTTACTTCAGACCTGGCCAGGCAAAGGTGTGCTTACTTTGTTAACTAGAGGTTTTGTCTCTCACTGTGAACATCCTCTGAAGTGTTACAGAAAAAAGACCTCTTTGCAAATATCATTTGTCAAATTTGTGAAGTCCTTGTCAAACCTGCTCTCTGGAAGTGTTGGTAGCATGCAGGGAGCTTTTGATGCAGGGCTGGCAGAGCGTCTAAGGAAAATTCCTCAGCCTGAGCCTTTCATTGCTGCGTGGCTGAACTGATCTTTGAAAGTTGAAATCTCATGAGAGGACTCTCAGTAGTCTGGCTTCTATGGTTTTATTTTGCTTTGGTTTTTCTTCTTCCCTTGCTCTCACTGATCACTTGTGCTCTGCTGTATGCTACTGAGGAGAGCTTTTGATGACTAATCTAATTCAGCCTTGACTTGTCTCTTTTAAGAAAGGCTTGTGTTTTGACTATCGTAAGTAGTTTGTGGGGTATGTTTCTTTCCACAGTGCCCTAGTGTAAGTTGCTGTTATACACCAAATAACTTTCTGGATTTATTACTTGAAGTTGTCTGTTCCATAAACATAGAAACATGCTTTTATATGTGTCACAGTTTATTCTTTACTGCTTAGAGGTTGAAAAGATTATTAGCATTTTCTGAAGCTGTTTGCTTAAAAGTGTTTTAAAGTAAATCTTTTAGTTGTAAAAATTACGTAGAAGGTGGTAATATTTGTGAGTGAGGTTTGGTGGCTTGTACTGAATGATAAGCGTGTATTATCATTGATTTAATGTTCCCTGGTGTGTTAAATTTTACAGCTAAAACAGAAGTGTTAGTGGCTTCTACAGTTAAGGCTAAAAACATGCCAGGCTGGGAGACAAATGCCAAACAACCCCCTTCAAGTAGTTTCCGTATGTTGCTGACACATCATTTCCTGGAAGGCTGATTGATGTGTTGGCAAAACTAGTATAATATGCCATTTTCTATTAGAAGTTTAGAAAGAACAGTCAAGTTCCAGCTCTTAAAATGGAGAGTTCAGGATGATAAAGGGCCTCTACTTAGTGGGTTTTTTGGTATTCTCAGTATTTGAAGTGATCTTTGATCACTGATCTTTGCATACTAAGGTTTTGCTTTTCTAAGTCTGTCGGATTTTTTCTGATCCTGCTATCTTTAGCTAAGCTAAAATACTGAAACAGGATCTGCCAGTATTTGATTTCTAAATTAAAAGGAAATATCAGTCAAACCTTTAAAGGTGATAAAGGAAATGTAATTTGTTTCTCTTTATGGAAGGGGGGAAGACTTAAACCTAGAATGGGGAAAAAAAGAGGAAATTACTATTGTAAAATGTATTCAAGCCAATACAGTTACTGACTTGAATGTATTATTGAATTGTAATAAATATTTTGTTTGTAGGCAGGAATAACTTAACCTACAAACAAGCATTCCATGCTCAAGGACAGAGTTCAACATCGGGGGCAAGAAAATCAGTGACTGTGTAAAAATTCATAGTTTGAGTGATAGTGGGCTGGCTGCCCCTTGCTGCCTCAATCCTTTGGTGATTCAGGGGTTTTGTCAAGCAAACAAGTAGCCACAGCTTTGCCTTAACTTTTAGCTCTACTGTGATTGTTTCAGGAAGAAAGGTAAAAAACCCCAGACTCTGCAGGAGGAAAGGCTGGATGCAGCAGTCTGCATATGGATCTCTGTTAGATAAAAGTAAATTATTTCTAAAGATATCCCGGAAGTAGCTTTTGAAGGATTGTAGTGCAGTGATAATATCTTAAATTTATGATTCTCTTTTTTAGGTTATTTAGCAACCTTTTAAGAATAGTATCTATTTTCAGTATTTTATCATTCTGACCCTGAAATGGTAGAGGAGGAATTAATTTTGTTCCTGCATTTCTCTACCTCACATCTTCACCTGTGGCTTTCTGTTGTCATAGAGTAGGACTGGTAGCAACGTTTTTTCCAAAAAGCTGAAGATTTTTCTTAATAAAATGTCTTTATCTTATTGATGCTGAAAGGTGAAGAGTGCATGCAAGACAGTGCATGTATGTCAGGAATAGTGTCTTAAACACTTAGTCAAAGTGGAAGCTGATGCTCATTATCAGGTGTCCATCACAGCGAGGCAGATTTCGCCTGTAGCATAGTGGGCTAACATCTCTGGCCAAAAGGTCTGGAAAAGCACATTAAGCTGAATGTGCTTAAATATTTAACAAAACTACTGTGGACTCTGACCTAAAGCCCCTTCTGTGTGTAAGCGCAGATATGTTTTTCAAACTGAGAAGGGGAAATCATTGTCACAGTTCACTAATGTGCTGCTTTTCATTTCTCTCCAAACCAGATAATTTCCTCAGCAGATGGAGTGAAGGAGAGTGCAGGCTGTGGAGGCAGTGATGGGGTCCACAAACTTTGATCACTACTATGATCTGAGGGACCGTGGGATCTGAAGTGATTGCATAGTGCCGACTGTTGGCCAGAATTATATGATTCTTGTGCATCTTGTCCTGTTCCTGGTCACTCTGCTGTAGATGAAGCTGTCTGTGACAACTCATTCATGTGCTTGTAAAGCAAATGTGCCCACTTGTCTTGCAAGTGAGGCCTCTTGATTTCCAGCTTTCAACTTGACTCTGATTTACCCATGAGGCTTTAGTTAGTGAAAGTAGGTGATTTGTATTTGCATCAGTACAGTGGCTGAATTTTGTTCTGTGTGAGAAATACACTGTTGCCACTAAAGCACTTAACCAATACCTGAAAGTCTGCAAGTGCCTCCTGTCAGAAGCAGCTAGTGACTGGTATTTCTCTGTATATATTTTCTAAATAAGCATGACAGTACTGGCATCTTGTTTCTTTCTGAATATGGTAGGTTATTCAGCAGAAAGTGTTCTTGTGACTCTCACTCGCCCCTGACTCTTTCCCCCCAAGTCAGTAGTCTAAAAGCCAGCTTTGCCGTTCTCCTCTGAGTGAGGACTTCTGTTGAGACACCCTTTTCCAGAAGGGGCCTTTACTTTCCTTCCTATGTTGACCAGAACTTTTGGTTTTTTCCTAAGCACCTAGAGTGTGTGAACTTGTTGAGGTTTATTGTAATTGTGGGGAAGATGTGGCAGCCTGCAGTCAGGAGAGTCTGGTATTGGGGGTGTCCTGTCATCCTGATGATATTCTTTGTAGTTGTTACTGTTCAAGTCAGAGTGCAGCTGTGATTGCACAGCTACATCTGCTTGGTTGTTAAATCTGCTTAGGTGGTTCATCTTGTGTTGGAGAATCTGTCCTGGACCTCAGCTGGCTCTGTGCATCTTGGTAAAGAGGTGGAATGTCATGCCAGGGCTGTCAAACTCTTGTAGCTCATGTAATATGGGAGACATGAAACTTGGCAGTTTGAAAGAAGTCTGGTGGTGAGACCACAGGAATGTTCTCTAAGTTGATATTTGGTTTCCCCTTCCACAGTTAACATTTTGGATATATTGATGACCTAGGTACATGCAAGATGGGTCTGCCCAGGCCATGGGTGAGTCTATGCAAATACAGACTTCTGCTCATGGTTCTGGTGCTGTAATTTCAGTTAGCAGAGCCTGACTTTGGCTTTGTATTGCATAGTTTGATTCAGAATAGAAGCAATTCACCTGCGGTTGGTTTGGGATCCAAATTACTTGCTGATCTAACTGTTGATTTACATACATTTGATGTTGAAAACTTAAGAGGGATCTTAGTAAATATATTTTGTGTTATTTAAAGAGTGAGAATTTTATAGTTAAATCCTAGAATTGTATTTTGTCCTTGTAGCCTATAAATGAGTTACACTTTATATCAAAGATAAAGGTAGAGATAGGCATCTGAATAATCAAGTTAACCTAACTGCAAGCTCCAGTGTATTTTTGCACTGAATCAGTGGCTGTGATAAGACTTGTGATTGTTTTGTTAAATAGCTTTTAAAATCTATTTTTCCATTGTGTGGTCATATAAGCAGCATACAGGTACTGACATACAAATAAACCTGAATACTGAGGTTTATTCTATTTTATTTCTGCATGTGGAGTCTAATGCTGAGCAGGCTTGTTGAAGTTAGCACAGTGTAATAATGGTGTTTCTTGTCTTTGGTCTATTCCATACAAAATAACTGAACCACGTGATAGGATGAAGATGTAAAAATTGGCTGCTAAGCTGGTGCTTAGCCAATCAGGAGAAGGCACCGATGGCAGCAGTGTTCTTGTGTTAGGAAAGATTACTGTTTAAACCAAAACATGCTCCCTAGCTTCTTGATATGTGAATGCCACTTTATTCTCTCTGTATAAGGCTCTTTGCTCTTTCAGTGGAGTCTGTGGGAATGTCTCAAGTATATTGGAGATACAAAGCATTCTCACAGAGTTTCCAGCCTCTCTGTTATAGCATGTGATTGGCTTGGATTTAGTTTATATTACCACCTGCTCTGTGAAATTGCAGTTTCTTTATAGACATGGAATTGCATGTTTGTATATCTAAATAATTTTTAGGAATGAGTGTAGCTTGTCCACAGCACTTGAACTTGTTAGGAGCCAACTTTTAATTTGAAATGTGGATGGGAATAATTGAAAACTCCAAATACTCAGTCTTGTTATGCAGACTTGAAATTCAGGGACACGGTGGGGAGAAACACACATCGATTTGGTGCAACTACTAAAACAGAGGCGGGTGGTAAACTGGTAGAACTTAAAAATTTTAGAAACTGGAGGTTTAAGCAGGCAGTTGCTCTTGCTTCTGCCTTAGGTGGGGAGAAGAAGATTTTATGAAACAGTTCAGGAGACTTTAGTACAGTTTAATATTATGAAAACCTTTGTTTTTCTACCTTTCACAACTTCCATTCTCTGTATTGCAATGATTTGTGAAAAAAATAGACAAAGGACTCAGTCTAACAATTTCTGTTGTGAAAGGCTTGATTGTCTGACACACAACTTGATTTTTAGATCAGTATGTATGCCTACGTAGAGCTTGTTTACCCGTTATGGGATAATTTAAGAATACACATTTTTCTCCTTTCTGATTTAAAAAAAAAAAAGTTTTTTTCTTAAAACCTTATCAGTGGTCAGAAATGAAGTACTCAGGGCACCAGGCAGTCTGTCATGTGCAAGATCAGAAGAGCAGGACTAACTTGAGCACTTAGTACTTGCCCAAAGATTGAACCTTGGCCTCCTGCATGACAATTGTTCCAGTTCCTGGGTACTAGCTTCCCTTCTGACTTCTGGCATACCTAGTTTTGACTAGGAACTTCCTTGTAGGCAGAAGAAGTTCAGCCCAAGGAATCTCATTGTCACCACCCTATTCCTAGAACTGTTTTGCAGGCTACTGTTCCTTGTTACTTCTTTCAGCAAACTTTTGAACTATTTTAAATCTAACCACCAAATACTGCTTTGCAGTCCTGAAGGCTTTGCTGTAGCTGGACTTTCCAGAGGATGGAAGCAAGTGGTTTCCAGGTGCCAATCCCTTCTACCCTTGCTTCTTGTGAGGCAATTTCCTCTGGAGAAAGTTCCTAATGCAGCATTAATTGCTTGTAGTTGACATTTGTGAGCAGCGTACTACCCAAATGGCTTGTGAAAACACCGCTGGTATGTTTAAATTGGCTCAGAGAGAGCAGAACCCCAGTGCTGGATTTGAAGGGAAAACATCAAGGTAGAAACAGCCTCCTTTTCCAGGAACATCCCGCGATATGTGATGAAAGAGGGAGAAAGCACTCTTAAATAGTCTCTAAAATTAGAGAAACAGAAATGAGAGATCCAGTGGATCTTGTGAATTCTCCTGGATGTTCTGCTCAGCTCAACTTTTTTTCCCTCAGCTTTTTGCACTTAGGGCTATGTATTTTCCTAGCAGGAGAAGCTTAATGACTTTTCCCCCTATTTATTTTTTAGGATTACTCAGCACTGGGTGTGTGTTTTGGTTTGGGTTGGGTTTTTTTTTGTTTTGGTTTTGTTTTTTTTCCCCCCTGCCTGTATGTAGGCAACTCTATTCAAGCTGCTGCAGCATTCTGAGATTTCATTTACCAGAGGAGTTGTATCAACAAGCTGTGCATGCAGAGTCCTGATTGAGCAGGACGTGAGGATCCTTGTTTGTGCACTGTGAATTGGTGGATTTCTAGATGGAAATTTAGAAACTGTAGCATTATTGGCAAGCTTTGTTGAACTTGCTGCTGGTAGAGGAAATAATTCCATCATGCAAACTTAAACAAACTGAGATTGCTTTCAAAAGGAAGTTGGTTACCCTTCACAGGACAGTATTTGGTTGTGCAAGTTTAATTAACTTTTACTAGGTACCTGAGCATCAGTTTTTTGATAATTTTTTTTCCAACAGTGTTTCTTCCTCATTCCGTAACACCCCCCATCTGTGCAATGTGCAGCCCAAATACATGGCCATGTGTGAGAATTGTTTTCCGGCTTCTTTAAGATGAAATGCAGGAGTTTCTTATCTGTGTTCCAAACTGATGTCAGCTGTATGAAGTTAGTCAAGTATGCTTCTTTGGGTTAGCCCTGTGTAGGAGCTTTCCCCCTGCACTGCTGAGTGGTGAAATACTTGCCTTACCAAAATGTTTCTGATTTGCCTTTGATATGGATGATAGTTTCATAGATTTCTCTACTGTTAAGTGACTGTTTGACCCAGAAGCTGCCATTTGGTGCTGATACTTAGCAGAACTAAATAATGGAGGTCTGTGATCAACCTAAATCCAAGAAGTAATGTTCTATCTCAGTTAATGATGGATATGTATTATGTCCTTGGATGAACAGCCTGGAAAGCACAGCTTTGGAGAAACTTCTGCATAGTGATGCTTTAAACCCTGTTGCTCTCTACAGTTTTGAGCCAGGAAAGCTTTGAGTTTTGACTGTAAGAATATAAAGGTATCATTTAAATAGAATCTTTGCCTGTCTCTGTGCAGGGTCTATAGAAGTTGCAGTAATCTTTTTCCTCTTAAGCCTTTTTTAGATAGTACTAATGAGAAGCTCCTTTATCTGTGTTCTCCCAGTTATTTACTGTTGCAGATTTGCATGTCTTAAATTTGTTTTAGCTCAATAAATGGTATTGTATAGGTTGTTGCTAAGAAGACGGGATGTCTGGTTTTAGAATGACGGCTTAAAAGTGTACCAGATCAGAGTGATGACCTCTAAATCATCATGCTGCTGTCACTGCCTGTATGCAATTTTGCTCCATCAGGCTTATAAAGCCAGTGAAGGCCAAGTCCAAAGAGTCAAATGTGAGGTGAGCTGTATTGCAGACTGGGTAGTTTATACATGGCGGCAAGTCCTAAAGACTGCTGAGGACCAATCCATGTATATAAGTGAATTGCCTGACTGAGGATACTGTATGGCATAAGTTAATGTGTGATCAGTCCTTGTCGAAAAAACAAAGCTGACACTCAAAAAACCAGCCAGAGGAAGAGAGAGGCAGTTTTTGCCTGTTAATCATGAGGCCCTATTAGGTTGTCTAGTCAAGGGTTATGATCTAGTTTGTTATAAAACCAGAGGGTTGCTTTTTCACTTGGTAGCACAGAGGCAGTGCCAGAGCATGCAATGTCCTCTAGCTGTGCATATCTCTCATGTAATGGAAGCCTGTACAGAAGCTGAAACTCACTGGGGAACATCAAGTATGGATGTGGCACTGGGAGTGTAACACTTCTGTCACTGCCTGTGGCATTTATTTTAGTCAGTCTTGAGTTGAAATCAATGCTAATGTTACCATATAACAGGTAACTGTAGTTCCAGGGTGTCTGCAATGATGTGATGATGTACATACGCTTTACTCTAGTGGGAAGTTGTCAAGTCAGCTATTAGTTGAAAGGGAAGAACTTCTTGAGGACTTTACATTTGAAGTTGTAACATCCTTCAGCTCCCTGATTAAAGTTTCGGAAGAGGCTTGACTGTACTGTAAAACAACATGTAGCCTATAACAAGCACCATTTGGATTTTAAGCTTGACTTTAAGCAAATTGATTAAAGGAAAAACATTAAAATAATGGGTTGTCACCACTTGAGTTTTAAGGAAGAAATTTATAATTCTTTTCTAGACTGCAGCATTGTTGTGGGATCTCAGATGGACTGACAGGATGATTTCTGTACAGGAGCTCTGAGTCCTGCTGTTGCCCCACAGATGCAGAACCCCCCCTTTCTGGGAGTGCTGCTGCTCAGGGCTCAAATGGAGCCCCATCCCAAGAGCCAAGGAGAAACTGCAGGGCACGAATGGCAGCCTGAATGTCTGGATCCCTCTCGGGGGATCCCTTGGATAACCTTGCCCTGGCAGTCTTTCAAGCAACATGTGCCCAGCTTGCCCTTTGTTCCAGACCTTCACCGTCAAGGTCCTGGTGGAATTTCAGCCTTTGTGGGGCTGCAAGCAGCCTGTCATCAGCCGTGTCAGGCGGCACGGTGAGCTTGTGTTTTCCAGAGAGCACCGACTGCAGCCTGCTCCCCGGTAGTGATGCATAAATCAAGCTGTTGCATTTTTTTTTTTTTTTTTTTTTTTTTAAAACCAGTTCTGCAAAACTGCCACAGCATATTTCTTGCCATTTGTCTGTTGCAGAGGTGCAGTGCTGTGTTCAGCTTTGCAGAGCTGGTCCCTCTTGGATTCAGAGGCTTTTGCCTTCTGGGTCCAAAGAGAAACAACCAAAAAATGTAGAAAGACTACAACTCTTGTATCAGGACTGATCTCACTGAGAAATGGTTTCCTTTTGTAGGAAAAATAACAAGATTTTCTTTTAAATATAAACCAAATGTGTTTTATTTGGGTTATTTTTGCCTGAGACTATAACATCAGGAACAATGGTTGTGAATTGCCGCCTTGCTCCACATCCCAGTTGTGCAACACTGCAGGTGAAGTACTGGCAAAACTGTTGGGATTTAAATTACTATCCAGCAATACTTGTTGAAAGTCCTCAACAACCATTATACCTTTAGGACTTCTGATCATTGAGTTGGTGCTGCTTCCTATTTGGCTACCAAAATATTATTTCCTGTAACCAGTTTACTGCAGTTTTGTTGGATTTTTTTTTTCACTATATAGAATCAGTAGCCTTAAATATTTTTTAAGTCTAAAAGCACTGTTCTTTAATTGGCAAATGCAGCATCTTCAGAATTAAATTCTGCTGTGATGCTGTTGCTGTGCAAAAGTGCAGTCCTAACTCAGTGGTAGAATTTCTTTTAGAGTCAGTGGAAACTGTTCTTGGCTGGCTGTTGTCTTTACTGAATGAATGACCACTTCTGCACAGCAAACAACTTTTGAGTCTGCAAAAACTGCAAGCTGGTTAAATTTCTGACTTGGTTAATGTTCAATTTCTGCTGCAATGCAATACCATGGCAAAGATGCTGTTCTTTCAGTCATTAGAGACCATTTTGGTCTGCTTTTTCATATAAATTAATCTAGTTATAGATTCATTGCACAGAATATTCCACTAGAACTAAATAATACCGCTGTACTTACAATATCTTGCTTCTTTGCAGGTTATGTTGAGAGTACTCCAAATGCTCTGCAAACTAGTTCATATCATATGTCTGTGTTAAATATAGCCAAATGCTGAAAGGCTTCTCAGTTTTACATGAAGATCTGAAGGACATGCTATGCATGGGTGCAGATGAGTCTTTGTGTCCTTAACTGTCCAATTCCATTGATACAGTCCATACTAAGAATACTGCTAATGTCAGCTCTAAGTTGTATAGTACTCACACTAGGGCTGTGGGCACAGATGCTTCATAAAATGTTCAGGAACATGAAAAGTTTCAAGTTAGCACATAACCTTAAGCACTCTAAGTGTATGCTGCCTGGCACATTGTGGTAATGGTTAAAGCCATTTCTACTCTGACCTGCTAGGTTGTGGCCTACTGTTAGGAAACAACAAGCTTTTTTTTTCCCCCAAGGTTACATCTGGCATTTTAGCCACCACCCTTGCTATGTGGTGCTGTTTCTGCAGAGTATTTCTGCCTCTTGTACTTGCTGTTTTGTGAAAACTTTGTACTTGTCAGTGCAGTCAGTCTTCACTTAAATATTATTTATTAAATAATCAGGATATTTAAACCCCAAATTAAAAAAAAACCAAAAAAACCCCCAAAACATCCCCATAAAGCCACCAGCAAAAACACTTTGCCATTTGTCTTGAGAATCCAAGGTGTAATGACTATTCTGCACTGCTTCCCTGTGTACTTGCTTCTCTACTAGATTTGACTTAGCTAGGATGAGAGGAGAAGAACATGGGCCAAGTTAAGAGGTTTGACAGCTCTGTAAAAGCAGAGAAACATGTAATGCAGAGTAGGTTGGTGGGAGGACTGACCTGCTAGTTTGGAACAGCTTCTATTTTGACTGAAGTTGGTTTAAAGGCAAATGGGCAGCAAGGGTGCTGATGGCTGAAATTTTGTCAAAGAATGAGAAATTATGATCAAGAGCATATGATGAGAGGTGTCAGGAAAATTGCTGGATGTCTGAAGACTAGCTTGAAACTCAAGGGCACTCTTGAAGAGCACAAACCTTATTTGGTCTATGTAAGCAGATGGAGAAACCTAGCAGGAGTTCACAAAGTGTTTTTGTTCTTCATAATACATTTCTGCCTTTCTTCCTACACTGATAATATTTCAGTCTTAGAGGGAAAATTCTTGTGAATAATCCTGGCCCATTGTTTCATAGCTTCAAGATACCAAAATCTATGAATGTACCCTTTAAATGGTAGCAGTGGACAAAATCAGTTCAGCAGAATTACAGGAAACAGAGAAGGTGAGCTGATTTGCAATCCCTATCTATTCAAATAACTTGAACACTGATAAGGATTGTTGAACATCGGGCTCTGACAGTCTCAGGCCTGTTTGTGCTTACCTATTCAGTCAAGTCTTTCAAAAAGAAGGATGTGAACCTTGACCTTCCAAGGAAGTGCCACAATAAATGTACTGTTTGTTTTACCAAGTTCCAACTCCTTACTTTCATTTTGACCTGAAAGTTCATCCTTCCTTGAACAGTAACATACGCTTTTGCTAAATAATTTAGTTGTGATAAAATAGCAAAAAAAATCCCCAAAGTATCTTTCTGAAAAGGTAACATCTAATTTACTGCTAAGAAAGAATTTAATGGAATTCTTGCAAGTTCCTAAAGAGGAACAGGCTGAGTATTGATCTTATGGAAAACCATGCACTGGCTTTGTTTATGTTGGCAATGGATAAACAAATTATAACTAAGTATATAACAGACCATGTGCACACTGTGCTTTGAAAACCTTGTGAGTGGTCTGACACTTTTAGCAATGAATGCTGTCTTAATGAAGCTATGAATGAGAGTCTGATTAAGTCATAAGAGTGTGCTGGACTGTTCAAGCAAGGGGCTTATTGCTATTCTCATCTGCACATTCAAATAGGTAGCGTTGGTTTTGTTTGATTATGCACAGTCTCAGATGATAAAGTACACTTGCTTACTTGCAGTGTGTTAATAGCTGGTGTTTGTCACTGGCTGGTGTGTTAGCTCTGTTATTTACGTGGCAGTTGCTGTAAAACAGGGTGGAGGGAAAGACGTGCATTTGCAGAACTCTCTGGTCTAGGAGATTGCATGTATCTCCAAATCCCCAAAGTACTGGATGTCATTTCTAGACAATGTTATTAAGTATCTTGGCTATCTAAGTAAAGGATGGGCTTTATTTACTTCTTTTAAAAAATCACTGGACCAGTCTTCCACTTCTGAATACAGAGTTCTCCTAAAACTTACCTTACAATAAAATTCAAAAGTTGTCAATTATTAAAGGAAGCACTGTGTTATCAAGACACTGTATAAATCTGTTGGAGTATCTCTGTGTGTTATGTGCTAACAAATAGTCATAAATTGAAGATGGAGAGAACAGGATAATATCCTTAAAGATAGGGCAACAAGGATGGCTAGAGTTTATAAGTAATAAAATAGATAAGGACTTTTCCTCTTAGGAAAGCAATGACTATGGGCAAGGCAAAAAAAGGTCTAAAAGCCTTTGAAACTTTCCATTGAACCAACACACTGAGGAGTGAATCACTGGAGGCTGTGAGTTTGGGGAAAGCACTAGCATTGCTGTCTCAAACAACTCTCATTTACTCACTACTAGGACAAACTACTAGGGTTGATGTACTTGTTAGGATCAGCTGTCAAGTTTTGGGGTGGTCTGATGGTAGTGTTACGGTTTGAACATCTTACGGAAAGTCAACACCTCTTGCACAACTTCGGGATGTCTGCTTTCTGCACTAGAACTGCCGTTTTACTTTACTTCTTCCATATCTTAGAGCCAAGATGTAACTGGTTAAAATTCATGTTCCTTGTTTACTATAACTTTTATGTTAGGCTGCTGTTTCATTCTTGAAACAGGCTAGCAAATAGCCAAGTAGAAGGCAAAACCTATGGCTTACGCCTTAGGAAGTGATAGTACTCCTTCAGTCAAACATGCCTGTGTGATTGCTTGCAAACGTAACTTGCACGTTATTTCTGCTGTATCAAGTGTCTAACGTGGTTTTTGACTTCTAAAATGTCTTTGACTAAAGTATACAGATATTGTTTAGCTACCCTGTGGGGTGGTTTTGGTTTTGGTTTGGTAGTTTGTTGGGTTTTTTTGTTCTTTTATAATCACCTTCAGAGTACACTCCCTGTTGACTGTGTATTCTGAAGGAAACAATGCCATGAGCATATGAGAACTTAATGTAATTCACTTTAAGGAGTAGATTGTGCTTATAATGTTGTAAATGTTTGTGTGGAGTTGTTGTAGGAGCTTCACTTACCCTCTCTATAATAGTTTGAATTAGCTTGGCTGTGGACTAGTTTACATTAGAGTGTGACATTGCTGAGGCAGCACAGAGGACTCTGAAATTTGCAATTCTGTGTCAATGCAGCATTACCTGAACCATTGTGTGTTTTCCTAGTGCTTTCTTATGGAACGGTGTGTTGGGAGGGATGGCTGGTTGCTGTAGACTCCCTCCCAGATGATGCCATCTCTGCCTTCAGGTGTATATGCTGAAAAAATCATACTTCTGTGACTGTGTTGTGTTCCAGGATGTGCTCAAGTAAACTGGTTGTAGTGTAATGTGTTAACATATTAAATGCTTTGTATGGTTTTTAATTTCAGGGACTGTGGTAATCATGACCATGTAGTACAGTTTTCTGCTGGAATGCTGATGCTGCATTTTGTCTGGTATCAAAGCATGTTCAGTTAATTAGAGCACTTGTAGACTGCCTCCCTGCATGTCTGGGCACACCCTCTCCTTTCAGATTTATTCCCCATCCCATGTCCCCCTTCATACAGGCTTCACAAACATAGCTGATGAGTAAGTGCTCCATGGTAATTTGCTTGAAAGAATCAAGTTCCAGATGAAGTACCAGGAAAAGTGTAAATTATAACTGTCTGCATTGTGACACTAACACAAACTGACTTGAATTCATGTAGTACTTTGTCAGCCTGTGGGTTGAATTATTTATTGTAATTAATCTGGTTTTGATTCCTGTTTAGCTTGCACTGAACAAGTGACTGTCCCCCTGCCCTTTAACAGCACACTCCTGGACACCTCTTGTTGGTTAGTAGAAGTGACAAGATCTTGCTGTGAGCCCAGTTCTGTATGTTCTAGTGTACTTCTCCTGGATCTGGGCCTGTTGGCACCCAGTCCCTCCTCTTTTTAGGAGAATATATTTGCCAAGCTTCTCTCCTTTTCTCCTTTTTTTTTTTTTTTTTTTCTTTTTTTCCCCAAGTGGTACTGCTCTTACCCCAAGCTCTTATATCAGTTGAGGAAGGGGAAAACTTAGAGCTCAGGTAGTGAAGGCTTTTTCTCCTCTGTGTAAGCACTTGAGGTACACAACTGAAATTTGGTAAGCTGAGCTTTACTGAAGGCAAAAACAGCTGAACTGTTTTGCAGTGCACTGTAGTGTATTGTGGAGGCCAGGCATGCATAATGCTTGATGCAAGACAAAGTCAAAGCAAGTTTATTAGTATTTAGTTTAGAGAATTCCTCAAGTCACACTAGTTGCCAGGAACAGTGTGTTCTTGGTGAGGGCAACCGTTGTGTCCGTGCGTCTGCTACTGACCCCTCCCTATGGAGGAGATGCTGGGCTGAGGTTAATTTTTCATTCAGCTTTCTATGGCAAATCTAAAACTAAAGAATTTCTCATCACCAAGAAGTCTTTTCATAAGCTTAATGAACATGCTGTTCTTTGGAGAGTTACAAAATGTCAATTCTTTAAGGAATAATGTTCATTTAGGTTACAGATTTTTATATACTATAGCTGATCCTTAGGAATACCTCTCTTTTTATGCAGGATGCTTTCAGTACTCTAAGTGTGGATGTGAAGCTGTATTTGAAGCTGGTCTACTTGTTCGTGAAAGTATTGATTACGATAGTGAACATTTGCTTTAAAAATAATTGAATTAGTAATTTATTTCTATGTGTTCTCTGGTTATGTGGAAGTCCAGAGCACTGAGTAAACAGACATATATGTACATGTACACCTTGGTATGTGCAACTTTACTGTACTTCCTCATTTCTCTACACAGTATCAAAACTACTTTTATTTTTCTTGGAGCTTCTTCAGCATCAGTTGAATCAAAGTTTACTTAGCTACCTGTGTTGTTTCAAATTTTGGCATTATTGGCTACATATACTGTAAGGTAATACACCATTCTTTAAATTCTTGGGATTTTAGTCTTGCTAAGTCTTGATATATTAAAGTTGCCTATTTTCTGCAGAAAGAAAGCTCTTGAAAGAGGTAAGACTTCTGGTTTGATCTGAGCTACTGCTGAATCAAAATGGAATCTTCACATGGCTAGGTGAGCAAGCAGTGTTAAGGGCTAGTCTCCAGACAAGTAGAAACAAGTTTTAATGTGTCAAAACAACAGTGAAAGCAAAGTTCGCAAATATTTCTCAGCAGTTGATTCTGTGATTGACTTAAACTAATGGAAAATTATTCACAACAGGTTCTTGCCCTCCCCTCAGGGAAGACTTTTTTGGAAGAACTGTTCAATCTGCCTTAAGTTTCCTAATTGGAGATGAAAGTGAGGGCACTACAATTGTTTATGCTTCTTTAGGGATTGAATAATACTGGGTAGGCAAAAGATCTGGATCAGCCTTGAGGAACCTGGAGATTTTTTAGCTAGAAAAGCCATTTCATCTTGGGGGTGGGAGGGGGGCAGAGGAGGGTGTGGTGTCTGATCTCAGTAGCTTTTGTTTCCTTGTTTCATGATCTTTTTACCCTCAATCTGAGTCAGATGTTCAAAGTACTATGCAAAGACCAGATTGTGGGCCAGAAGCCACTCTGTGAGCAGACAAATTCTTGCAGTTCTAGAACAGTCTTGCTTTGGGTGCTGCTTTTGCACTCAAAACTGTTTATGGGCCCTGCAGCTTTACACTTTTCATTAGTATGATAAAGGATTTATTTTGAATGTAGTTACTTAAGCTATGCTTCCAGCTGAAGAAAGTAAGGCTTAAGGAAAAAAGTGAATTTTGAATAATGAACAAAGTAACTTACCTTTCACTAGTTAGTGTGTTGGCTTCATTTTACACTTTCCAGAGTATTTGTGGATAAGAGTTTTTCTTTCTCCTGTTGTGGTTTCCAGGATGGCTTATATGGTTTCTGTGAGGATTTAAACTTATTTGTTAAAGAACAAATCAAGAGTTGCTTCTCTTCTCAGAACAAACTTGTTTCCCAAGGCAGTCTTTGATTCCTCTACAAAAATATGATCACAGAATTATTCTTCAATGTGCTTAATCAACATTGTTATACCAGACATCCCTTATTATTATCTTTTCTGATCTTGTAACAACCGTCTTGTTATATTGCATCCATTATTGTCACCATAGTTGAAACAGTCAAATAATTTCAGACTTTAATATAATTCTTATGTGAATTATGAGTTATTCTGCCCACCAAACCTACTTAATCCTGATGTACATGTCCTGCTGCACCAGATTTCAAATATGTTATTACATCAGTATCCTTGTTTTAGGACACCCCACTCTGATGTCTGCATTTTTATTTAAACACCACAGACCTGTTTGCTCATGGGTTTTTGATGAAAAGTGTCCTCCTTCCTGCTCCTTTGATTGGAGAGTGTAATCTGTCATTCCAGACCTGTGAAGGTGTTCAGCAGTTGTTCTTTCTCTTCAGTTGGGAAGCTGACCTTTGTCCATGAATGCATCTTCAGCCAGATTGCCATGTCAGATCCAGTGAACTTCTGCCCACCTATTCAGGTTTTATTGCTCTGAAAGTGAGCCACCTTCTGGCAGATTCCCCACCCACTGCAACCATATCTTATAAATCTGAAGTTCTTCCTGCATCTGGTCTCGTTTCTGGTACTAGGAGCCTTTCATACAGAGTGCTACAGAGGTCATCCAGCTGCTTTGAACAGTTTGGTCTTCTGTCTCATTCACGTCCTTGTGGTTTTGGTAACTTGGGTGCAGTCTTAGCACTTGTTAGGAACTTGTCACTATATGTTGCAAGGGCTCTTCTTTACTGTTTTTTGTTTGTGCATCTCCACCCCATGTGTGGTCAGTTGTTCTCCATCATCTCTCCATGTCAATCCTGCCCCTTCACCTTTCCATAGGGTTTTGGGTGACGATATAGGGCTCTGCTCTGCTGAGAGGTCACTGGCATTGTTTCCTCATTTGGCTAATCTCGTGTCATCTTTATAGAAGATGGAGGCAGTTCACTGGTATGGAATTGCTCTCCATTGACTCTAGAGGGGTCCCACATGCATCGCAGCGTGGGGGCAGTGTACTGGTGTAGCCCCAGAGCTGGTTACAAACCTCCCTCTCCTCTCTTTATTTCAACTCAGATGTCTTAAACAGCTCTTTGAAAATTTTCAGCTGCCTCTGCTATGCATTGCTGCCCCAAAAGGCAGGAAAAAGACCTTCGGTGCAGAGAAAAACCAGTCTCTGGGGTTGTTACTGCTCTGCATCAAGGGATGAGGGCTGAAATTTTTCTTTGCTGGGATTCTGAGTATTGCTTCTATGTTGCTGCTCTGATGTCTGAAGACTAGGAGCTTAGGAATGCTTACCGTCTTAAAATCTTGGTTTGGCTTATTTTTTAAAATTTCTTTTTAATTCCAGAACATTTGAATCTTCTTGGGAAACATGGAAACAAAGAACCACTTTTTAAATATCTTTCAGGACAATTGACACATTCCAGGGAAAAGCAGTTGGGTTTTTTTTTTCTGCAAAGTTCAGAAGAATCTGCATTCTCTGGGATTTTAAAGAAGTATAAAATGAAAACAGTTTAAAATTTAGCTTTCAAAATGAATGTTGGGAAGTCCGATGACAAAGTAAAGAATGGCTTGAAATCTCCCTTACTTATAAGGGATGAAAATGGGAATAACTATGCATGTGACAGAGCTACCCCTTCCTCAGAGACTTGTGCCACCAAGATACACAGTAATTCAACTGACCAAAATATAGTGGCTGAGTATGAAGGTGATACCATTTTTGAAAATAAGGGTGACTTCAGAAGTCTTTTAAAACAGCAGTGTATTGAAGTACTTGATCTGCAGAAGACACCTGGTAAATACAACTGCACAGGAGCTCCATTGGGAGATACAGATGCTGTATGCAGGTCTTCTGTGACTGAACAGACCTGTGTGTGTCCTTTGAACTGGGGCTTGGAAGCAACAACAAACTTACTGAAAGGTGACTTTGCTATGGCAAAAATGCAAAGTCAGAGTATCAAACACTCAGTGCCTTACAGTCAGACTGACTCTAAGTCTGTACAAACTCCTCCTGCTACAGAGCAGAACATACAGTCCCTGAAAAATGACAGGGCATGCTGCCAACTGAGCACACTGGATGCTACTAATGTTACAGGTGGAACTCTGGGAACTGATCGAAATGATGACATGCATCTGG
This sequence comes from Corvus kubaryi, assembly GCF_017639235.1. NCBI lineage: Eukaryota > Metazoa > Chordata > Aves > Passeriformes > Corvidae > Corvus > Corvus kubaryi. The sequence goes on from NW_024582073.1 coordinate 1,922,550, forward strand.
GGGAAGCATTCATCTCTTCTGAAGTATGTATCAGAGAGAAATTTGATAGAACCAGCTCAGAAAGAACCCCTAATTTCAGCTCTGCAGGTGTTGAACAATATCAAAAAAACAGTATCAAGACTGATAAAGAATCACAGGAAACAGAAGCAAATGTTGTAGAACTACCTGCTGGATGTATAGATCCTTATAAGCGAGATGCATTATCACCATGCATTAATACTAATGAGGATGAGCAAGTGAAATCCTTGGAGATTACTCCTGACCATGATGGAACTGGGAATTCCAATGCTAAAACATGCATGGATGGTCTTGTAAATAGTGTGCACCTTCTCCCAGTAGATCAAATGGATGTAAAACAAGTATCAAACAAAACTAGTGAACCCTTAACCAAAGAAAAAAGCATCTCTGGAAATGCTGCTCCTCAGGATATGCACAACATCCCTTCTGTATCTTACAGTGTACCAAAATTAAAGAAGACTGTTATGCCTGAGCTGAAATGCGAAGCAACTTTTGTGGTCTTCAGTCCAACAGCTGATGAAAGCGATTTGTTTCTATGTACTTCAACTCCTAAAGAGCAATCAAAAAATAGAACTTTTTCTGCTTCAGCTTTGGAAGAACTTCGAGGCAAGTCTTCTAGACTAAGACCAAGTGAAGCTTTTGTAGGAGGGCGTAACAAAAGGTCTGGGCTCAAAGCTAGTTCAGATCAAACGGCAAGAAAACCAGTGGGCAGGACTTCTATTGCATCAACAATAACCAAAGCAAAGAAATCAGAGATTGTTAGTTTTCCCAAACCTAATTTTAAAAATGTTAAGCCAAAGGTTGTGTCTAGACCTGTGCTACAGCCAAGAGACAGTGCAGCATTAAAACAGTCTCCCCAGTCCCATCAACTATCATCTGTCTCCTCACCTTCACGGGTTGGTTCCCCAAGGCAGTTGTCCTCTATAAAAGTGCAGAAAAAACCAGTAGATCTAGCTAAAGATATTAAGGTGGAATTGCCTGTAAATAAGCCCCATAAGCTACATGTTAACAAACGCCTCTCCACTAGCCAAGTCGTACATGCCACGACACATCCCAGAAATGCTTCCCACAAGGCTTCAAAAACACCTGCGTTAAAGCAAAGTCTGCAAGACATTGACAAAGCAAACGCTACCCATTCGGCGTGCTCCTTGGTTTCTGCTGTGCTTCCAGCATCTGGAGAGAACTCGAAAGAGATGCTAAATGAAAGTTCAAGCTCCTTAATGATACCTTGTGCTCAAAACATCGACCTGACCAAAGGGGAAAAAGAGCAAAGCAGCAACATGGGAGTCCTTCTGGAAGTAACATTAGCAAAAGACATGGCAAATGAAACATTTGATATGCACTCTGTTCCTTTGGTAAGTTTTTTTGCTTTTATACTTACTTGTATGTTTTTTACATTTGCAAAAAGGAAATTCATTTTTGCACAGTGTGGTAATTGTGGAATGGGTTTGGTGTCTACAAATGTTGCTGTAATGTTGATTTCTGAGTGGAGTCTCTCCCTAGTACAGACAGTGAAAAAGTGTTGTTTTACAGATCGGTTGCAGTTGGCCTCAACTACAATTTAGTGTCTCCACTTCCGTCTTATTCCATAATATAATTTTTTTTTAGTAAAGTCTTTTTAAGACAATACCGTTTCTAAGATTTCTAATAAAAGCAACCAAATCTTAATTTAGTCAACCTCATAAAATTGCCTAGCAAAACTTCATGAGGTTTTCTAAATACAGATTTTAATATACGTTTTTTCAAGATAATTCTAGTGGTGCTGTAACTTTAAATAGACATTAGAGGTAAATTGCTGTTTTCGGTATTTTCTTTCAAAATCTGCTTTAGAACTAAAGTAGACTTTTTAAAATTAGTTATGTAAATGTTGTGCATATATTAACAGTAACATTAAGTCACAGAAAACCTGACGACCAATAAGTTGGTGAAACATTTTATTTTTAACATCTTAATTTCACTGTCTGCTTTGTATAATTTAGGAGTTTATTTGTTTAAAGTAGAGCTGGGACTCATTAGAATAGGTAGGAGTAGTCAGGAAATATTTCTCATGCAGAGGGCATATACCTGGTTTTAGGCAGTCAGCCAGCTGGAAGGTGCAAACTTCCTGGCCGGGAGGTATGCATGTGCTGGTTGGTTGGGAAATATTTTGGGATGAGTCAGCTGCCTGTCAGGAGAAACGTGCTGCTTTCAAATACACTGAAAGAAGGTTAAAAGAAAAGGAACAGTGGGAAAGAAGGGAAGAGTGTTGGGGTTGGGTTGACCAGGATTTCAGGAGGTGTGGTAGGGACGCAGAATTGGAGTCTTGGTGCTATATGGAGTCTCTCGTGTTGCTGGCTTGTGGGTTCAACAGCTTACATTAAATTGGTGAAATGGGAGCAGCAGCTGTTGCTGCTAAAACTGTCATTGTCTGAATTTTTGACAGGCTCTACGAATTTGCCAGAAACATTCCAGTAAAGCTTACTATATGGGGGAAGCTACTTAGAACATTTTTGAAACATTGCACAAGAAATTATTAAGTAATATATTTATTAGAATAATAATTTAACTTGAAAGCAAGGATGGTCTTTTAATTCTGAAGTGTTTAAGAGTTTGGGTTCTTTATCAGTCCTTACTTTTGGTATCAAGGGTTGGAGAGAATGCTTTTAATTCATCCCATTGCCAAAATGGAAATCTTTGTGATTTTAATTATTCTGCTTGTACCTGGAGAAAGAATAGAGACATTTCTATAAAATGTGCAGTAGACAAATCAGCTGGATTAAATTTAAGAAGTGGTCTTCTGAAAAGTATAGATTAACATCTGAAAATGAAGATGAGGATTGGAGTCCAAAGTGGAAAGTGTGGTACTCCAACCGAATTGCAGCTTGAGTCACAGAAAAGCACATGAAGAGCTGAACTGTAATGTGTGTCTTCGTAGGCTAGACAGGAGTGGCTGTGAACTAATGCATGTATAAACTGGAGGAAGAATTCTGAAACATAGATGTTTCACACATATAAACCAGTTATTTTAAAGCTGTCCTGGGGTCCACTCCTGCACTTGTGTTTTATCTATGGCATCTCAATGTGAAGGAGTTTAAGCTGTTCTGACATAAGACCTAGACCAGGAAACTATTACAAGGGCTGTGACATTTCAGGTAGTACAGGACAACTAAATTCTCAGGGCATTAACATGTGTACTTTGTTGGTTAAGATCTTGAGATTAGGTGTAGTCATGTAATTGAGTGGCTTAATTAGAGTTCGGGGAGGAAGAGGAAGAAATTCTGATATAAAATGACCTCTGTAACCTCTTTTTAGTGTGTTGGTCATTACTGGTGATTAGCTTCAAACTAATAGGTTTGTGTTGCTGGAGGCCATTCAGGAGATGGTTCTTGAGGTTCTGAACTGCAGATGTGGACAATGGTATAGAGACTAACTAAGCGTGTTTCCTACTTGGGTGGTCAGTATTTCATTACAGATGCTGCAGAGGGAGATCTTTCGTTTCTCACAGTGGTGGTATGCGGGTTGTATTGTTGGCTTTTTGGTTTCTGTTTTTTTCTTAAAACAGATGCCTTCTGTGAAAGATGGGACAACACAAGGGAAAAACACACCAAAGAAAGACCCAGTCCCACTACGAAGTGTATTAACTCCCAAGGTCAAAATGGTGCCATCCGTGTCGACCTTGAAGAGAGGATGTGAAAATAAAGCTATCAGCACTATTAAAACACCTTCTCACAAAGAACCTCTTCTATCATCAAGCTCTGGTAAGAGAATTTTTCACTGGAATATTACCACTAACCTTAATTTTAAGAAACTGGTTATTGTACTTAATGTGCTTTCTGACACAGCTTTTAGGGTGGTACAGAGCTGTATTTCAGTGCTAAATACAATTCTGTCTAAATTGTAAATTGCTAATACAGGGGCAAAAAAAAAAAGGCAGGTTAAAACTCATAGTTTTAAAATCTTAGCTTGAAAGGAGTGTGTTTAGGAGGGTATGGGGCTGTTAGAAAAATCAGTATGAAATATTATTTATATTTTGTCATATAACAGTATTTTGCGAATATACAACTAAAATTACTTGAAAGAGGAGAAAATAGAGTGCACAGGTACAATGCTCTTGTGATAAGCAACTCTATGCTATCCCAATGGGAATGAGCCCTTATTTCAGGACATACTTTGTTCAACCTAATTTTAGTACAGCTCTGTAGTTTCTAGAAAGGGGAGGACATAATTGAAGGTGAGACTACTGCTTGAGCTGCTAATTAAACTCAGACTGGTTAATAGCAAGGGCAGGCATGAATCTCTCATCTAGTCTGTAGGCTGCTGTTCAAAACCCATGACTGGAAACTAGATTCAGTAACTGTATTATAGAGATTCAGAAGTGCTCTGGTAGTTTATGTGCTGGGCTTTTTAACCAAGTGTGGCAATCTAACTAGTTGCAAAGGTAGCCTGACTATGAATGACTGCACTACAATGCACTGTAATTTGGCAAGTACACACCCAGCTATACCCAGTAAAACCTGTTTTTTTTTTTTTTTTTCTTTTTTAACCCACTCAATCTAAGATTATAAAACAGTAAAAAATAGTCCTCTTAATTGTATACAGGTGGTGAAGTGTGATAAAATCTGTATTCCTTTATGGGATGAGTCCCTTGAAGAAAGTGGATATAGGCTATTCTCCCACTTGAGGCTTGCTCATGTGAGGCACTTGCTCAGTGAACCAGGCACCAACCTGTAGGCTGCCATTTTCTTGGAGAACTCATCACCCCTCTAAATACCAACCTAGAGCTTTCCTGTCTGTAATTATGGCCTTAGAAGCAGCAAGATGGATATAGATAAAGAGTTTTCCTTTAGTTTATTAATCCAGATTAGATTTATGATACTGTCACTAGAAATAAGTGTAAGCAAAGCTGAGTTATAGGACTAACTTCTTCCCTTCAGCAAAAAAAAATTTAGATGTACTTTCAGAAGAAATAGAAGTCATTTCCTGTTGAAAATAGAAATATTTACTCCCCAGATTTTTTTTAAACTAAACCTGTCACTCCTTAAATAATTCATGTATGTTGAAATTATGGTCGTCAATAGAGTATTTCCCAAATTTTTCCTGTTGGAAAAAGGCTGCTTAAACTAAAAGCATGAAGCAGCGCTTCAACATTTCAAACATGTGGTGTTATGTGATAAGACTGGAACTTTAATGCTGCCCATGAGAAGAAATTTGTTTCCTCTGTGCTCTTTCCCCAAGTCCCTTTTTCCTAGCTCATATTATCCTTCATCTTGCTTATGCAGTTTTTTGGTGCTATAAGGTAGGATTTGATGCATTCAACTGTATCAGGTTAACTTCCCCACCCCTTAAAAAGGAAGTTTTTAAACATGTGTCCTTGCTCCCTGGTAAACCTTGTACTGATGCAAATCAGAGGATGGGATTACGGTGTGGGATATGGGGCAAAGTAGGAGTTATTTGGGATTGCTGCTAAACCCCCACAGCATTATGCAACCACACCTTTCAGGTAAAACCCTATCTACTGCTGCTTACCCCTTCTGTTTTTGACATTTTTGAAGTAAAACTGTACATACACTTTTTGTGACCAAGTGGCAGTTTGTAAACCAAACCCTGTTTAGGCTAAAGTATCCCTGAAGGGAATAACTGTTTTTTCCAGTGGAGTCATTTGAACACTTCGGTATTAAACTTCAGCCCCAAGATAAATCATTCAGTAGCTGTACAGTTGTTTGCTGTCAGGATTTTGTCAGACTAGAGATAGACTAGCTAAATCCAGAAAGGAAAGGACTCCTGAAGGTCACCTAGTCCAGCCCCTGCTGCCTGTAACTGGGTCAGTAGTGAATTCAGATTAGATTGTTCAGTCATTTGTCAAGTTGAGTCTTAAAAATGTCCAAATCCTGACAAACTTGTTTCTTCAGGAGGTACTAACATATATGCAGCTATTTCTTAACCAGTTACTGGTAGCATTTGGATCATTGGGCAACAAGAGTAATTGGTGGAGTTGAATTCATTAAATACTCTGAACAAGAGAAATAATAGTACAGCTCTATGTCAATTCTCACATATGTATGTTGAGGGACAGAAGTGATGCATCTGTCCAAAATGTGTGTGTATTATTCCTAGAATAAGAGCTTATGAGTAGTGGATTGTGTTCATACAATGGCTGTTCAAGAAATGAAAGAAAAAATTGCCATGTATAAAACACCAGTTATAAGATTTTTGCAACTTGTCAGGAGTTGAGATTTTGGTAATTTTTTTTTCCACTTGTAAAACCTAAGTTTTTAGTGGTAACACGCTAACCCAATAGAAAGCCTTTCTTCTCAGGGAATTTCCTGCTTCTTACCTGAACAGGAGACAGCAGAAGGAGAGCAGAACTCATATCCCAAACACTGTATTTTTATGAGCATATTAGAGGTAGAAATGACTGGGTTTGTTTATTTCAAAATGGTTGCTGAGCACTGTTCACCAGTATTGGTGTATCTTAACTGGAACTTGAAGTTTTTGCTGAATTAGAAATAGGTTCTGTAAAAGACAAGCCTGCTTTGATCCAGTGTACTGAAGTGATTTGCAAAATGGCCAAGCCCCATTTCTGCAACTATGACCAGATTTCCAGATTTGCTGCAAGCTAGATGCCTCAAAATTATTTCTGTCACTATTTATCTCTTTCTTCATAAGAGAGAATGACACACTCATTCTAAGACAAAATTCTTAATTCTCTACAGGTAACTTTTCCATGGTGGTGGGTGTGGGTTTCTGTAGTACTAGATGGCAGGCAGTATGTCTTTTGCTATGTTTGTTTTCTGTCAATGAAAACATTTATTAGCATTCAAGACACAGAATAACATATTTGACTTACTCATTTTTACTGGAAAGGATATATAATTTCAGAGCCCTGGTAGAAGACTTTGAACTAGTTTCAAAATCAAAACAACTATTGTTTTTGTTCCAGGAAACACACAGAGCCTTCTAATTTGGATGTACCATAGCCAGTGTGGAGGAGTAATAGCCTGATAACAGTTGAGGTGTTATGGTTTGGGAAGACTCATTTCTTAGCCTCACTTGAAGGGAGGAGTTGAAGGGGATTGGAGAAGCCAGGGAGCTTTAGTGTTCCCATGGATTTTCTGCTGTCAAACCTGCCCCAGCAACTGTGTATTTTCAGCTGTGCAGTTGAACAGAAGCACTGTGACAGTTTGAGCCGCGGGAAATTGTTTGAACAGCATCAAATAGGAATAGAAATTATTTACAGTACATCTCAAAATGTGTATGCCCACCAATGCCTTTTTTACCTCCTTTTGCTGACTACAGCCTACCTGAAATTATGTAAAGGAAAGGAGCTTTACCTGCAAGTAAGACTTCTGATATGCTATAACTTCTTCTCCACTTCTGCCTTAAAATTACACCATTACTTTAAATTATTTCTCAGTGTAAGAAACTTCATGTTGTTGTTGATGTCTTAGCTCTGTCAAGATGAGAGCTCTGTCAAGCCTTACGTGTAATTGAAACTCTTTGGGAATCTGAAAGTATCAATAATACTATTCCTCTGCTTACTGTTAAAGACTTGCAGAAATCAATGGAAACCATGTAAATCATCTGTGTAACAAAAATGTCTCTTGCTCTCTGGTGGGGGGTTTTGCGACATTTTGGGTACCCTTTTGTCTCTGATTTAAATCACTGATATCCCTTCAGCAGTGTTACGGCCCTGTGCTTTACTTAATCATTTCCAAGAATCTAATCCAGTGGTCACTCCCTTTTTCTCTTGAGGGTATTTTCATAGCATTTAACAAGACTAATGAAAGCTTGGGTACAGAGAAGGTTGAAAGTACGAATTCTGTGTTTCCTTAAAGATGTTTTTGGACAAGTGAGACCTTTTCCCATATGACAAGTTGATCATACTGAAGGACTTTTCCTGTGTTCTGCAACTACCAGAAGCATGGGAAAAATAATTCCCCAGATGCTATAGAAAATGTGTATGCAGGTTTAGTGATACTTTGAAATACTGATTTTCTTGTTAGTTCATAATTGCAAAAGTCCTGCAGTTGAATTTTGGCTTGATCTTGCACTTAAATGTAAGAATTGAGAGAAGCTTCCATAGTTAAAACCAGAACAGGCAGTGACAGATTAAGAATCAGTTTGGTTTTGGGTGTTATTGCTGTTTATTGCACAAAGAAAGGCTTCTCAGATGGAAAATTCAAACTGAATGGTTTCAATCAGTTTTCATACAGCTGGAGACATATATAAACTTGGTAATTCAGGGCTTCTTGGTATAGCCTTTCACAATACTTGTGAAGCAGTACCAAAACAATTAAATTCCACTAAGCATTCCCACAATCCCTGAGTCTTTGTTCTGACACTGAACCAGGAGCCAACCCAAATACAGTTACTGCAAATAATTTTTCAGCTTGTATCATTCCTGTTATCTACCATGTGACTCTTTAAAGCTGGATTGACATGCTGCCAAGAGGAAACAAAATATTTTAAAAGGCGAACGTAACTTCCAGGGTCTCTGGACTTGAAACAGTCGTGACTTTACTCAAAATTCTAGAATAGACAGTTACTTGTAAAGGTGTCCATATACTTTCTCATAAACAGTAATTTTTATATGCAGATGCTGGAATGCACCAGGGTCTGCAAATAAGGCTTAACATTTAGTTTCAGCTGATCTTTTTACACTTTTCTTTTACAGAGCAGTCAGCTTCTTTTATGGATCCTAGAAGCAGGTTCCTCATACACTAATTTACTGATGATTATTTGTCCTTCTTAGTCCATATTACTTGGTTTCAGTCTCCTTTCAGTTTCCTTTTCTTTAATACATCTGTACTTGTGGGATATGCCCAGCCACTGCCCTGGAGGGATGTCTGCTGAGATAAAAGATTTTGCAATCGCCCAGCAGGACTCCCTGGAAAGGTGACTACTTTTGGGTCATGGCGAGGAAAGGTAGACCCACAATCCTTTGGGGGACCCTATGCAGATCGTTCTGTAACCCATTGTTCCGTCCCAGACCCTCTGTAATCCATTGGTCCCCTTGCTGATCCCCTGTATCCCTATAAAAGAAGACCAGTTCGCCTCTGTGGGGAGAGAGCTCGTCCCTGTCTTCCTTTTGCCGGAGAGGACCCACAATAAAGCTCCCTTCGTGCGGAACCAGCCACACGGGCCTTCTCGTCTCTCTCTCTGGTCTGGCTTGGCCTAGAGGCTGCCCTGCAGAGCTGAGCTGGAATCACGAGCTGATATCACTAAAGAGCTGACAGCCTCTGCAAGGGCCCCTCTGCCAGCAGCTGAGAGGAAGACACCGGACCTCGGGAAGGCGATTCCTTTCAGGACCATCTCCCCGGACCGGTCATCTCTTCCTGGGTCACAGCCTTGGACCCCATCACCAGCTGTAATATGTACTAGTTCAAGCCTGCGTTGAAAGTGAACTTAAAACTTGCATGTTCCCCTTCAGAGGTATAGAAAGGAGGAAATTAATACATGGGTCTTCACAGAACATAAGGTCTTGTAGTCCATAGTATGACACAAAGCTTGTCTGTGACTCTTCTGCGGTCATCTTAATCCAGACATCTCTAGTGCACAGTGACTCTGTATCTCATAACCAGTTCTTTAAACTGGGGAAAAAATTATTCAGTGTATCCAAAAGGACTTTTGTCAAGTTGGTGAGTTTGTGAGAGTTCAGAAAACAGTGTTAGTTGTGAGGGCTTGGGAGCCTTGCTGTTTATTGTTTATCCAATCACTTGAGTTGGACTTGCCTGGTACTGTTTCCAGTCTACTTTGCCCTCACTTCCTGGACATCCTCAACAGGAATGGTTTGCTGGAAGCTGCCTGGAGCAATATATTTACTTCTGCCAAGTACTGACCACTAGACCCCTGCCCCAGATGTTGGTCGTTCATCTACAAAATGGTCAATTCACAATTTGAAGCCAGAAACGAGCCATAAAATGATGTACTCTGAATGTAGCTTTGTCAATTTGCTTTAAACCTTGACTACGTACACTAGCAGAAAAGCTTACCATAACTTGGACACCAGTTCTCTTTTGTTACTTTTCATTAACAAGGAGCTCTTCCCGTGGTGTAAGTGCTGCTCTTATTTTTGCAAGCCTTTCATAGGGTTCATCATAAAAATGTATTTTGGAATAAAATACTTCCTATTTATCTTTAGAAGTCAAGTTGACCTCGGGAAACGAGTAAAAATGAAAGGGTTTTTGTTTGTGAGGTAATATGGGATCTGTTGTAATGAATGGTTTCAAAGCAAATTGGTTTATTTATCTCTGGATAATTTGGGTGTGGTTCTCTGCGTTTTGGGGCGATGGGGGAGAAGAGGCAGAGGGAGTTGGAAATACTTGCGTTTATGGGTAATTCAGGTAGTCTGCTGGCTTCCAGAAGGGGGCATTTCATCCTATCAGCTTTGTTTAAGGTGCCATCAGTGACCGTAGTTAAGGAAATAATTTTTCATATATGTTCCCAGACTTTTTACAGGCAATTTTGTGACTAGCCCTAGTGAACTTTTAATATGTTGTACCTGTACCAAGAAGCGTGATCATACTTGCAGAGACTGATTCTAACAGTCAGCATATTGATGCTGACTATTTCTGACGCTGTCAGAAGTGTGGATGTATCTAAAGGAATATTCTCCTTTAGGAGAGAGGTGTGCACTATTTCCCTGCAGGGGAATTTCTTGGTACCTAGTCATTTACTTGCAAGGACATGCTGGTGTGTCTTCAAATAACTCTTTACCTGTACTGCTTAGTTCTGAATTCTCTCAGGGTGCAGGTAAAGGAGGAGGGAAATACGCATAATTTTCTTCGAGAAGAAATTTGTATTTGTTTGCCGCAGTGAGCTTCCCCTTTCATTTAAGGAGCACATGAACTCCCACAATAGAAAACTTAAAAGATTTGTAAATAACGTGAGCTTTAAAGCTGCAATCTAAGTCAAACAAATTTCCATGCCTAACATGAAGGGTTTGTGGGATGTAGAGCTGGACAATAATGAAAAGCATGATTGGATGGGGTTGGTCGTTTTCTTTTGCCTCAGCTTACCTTGCAGTACATTGATTTGACTTCTTGTGCCCAGTACTTCTAAACAGACAGAACTTTACCATAGCTGTGTTAAAGCTAGTGATTGGGATTGGATTGTTTAAGTCAGCATGCAGCCTATGACAGTCTCCTGGCAAAACCGGAGTGGGCAAGCTTTGCCGCTGCTGTGCCTGGGAAGCTGGTGTAAAACTATCTGCTGTCCAGAGACTGGCTTTGCCTGGGATCATAGAGGGTGGCGGCATGACTGTGCAGACATGGACTCTCTTGGGGCTGCTCTAGTTCACTCTACAAAAGGAAAAACCTAAAATGGACTAAATCAAGCAGGCATTATTATGGGCAGACAGAAGGTGAGAGAGCAGGTGTGAGCTCAAACTTGAGGCCAGGGAAGAGAAGGGCTGTTTCTAGGTGCTGGAGAGGTCACAGTGCAAGTGGTTGAAGGGAAGATGAGGAATGGAGAAGTCTCTGATTGTGGAAGGGTTTAACTGGAAGGAAATCGGCCACATTTCAAAACTGGACCAGATAGGAAGGCGAAAAAGTGAAACTCAACAGTAGGCATACACGAGACACTACTCTTCCTCTCTCTTCCCCTAACTGAAAACACCCCAATCACTCTTCTGATGGTAGGATCATTTGAAGGAAGAAAAAGGCTTGTTTTGGTTGTTGGTAACTGCTGATAAATGCTCTGTAGTAGGAATGATTCATTCCCCAGTTTTAGTCCAAGAATGTTTAGCTGTAAGAGGAAGAACACGTGAACATCTACCTGCATGGCTACTGACACCCCAGTTATATTTTTGGCACTAGCTCACTGCTGGTTCCTTGCTGCCTGTCTAAAGATTGTAGAGAAACGGGACGAATGCTGTGGAAGTCTGTATCAATGGAGAATTGAATCTTGCCTTATATAAACTGTTCTCTGACCATCTGTTATCCTCTAAACAAGTAAATTTCTCTCCTGTAAATATTTCAAGAGTCAGAAGTAACTTGACATTCCCTGGCTTTGTCCATGTTAATGTTGAACATTTGAGCATTCGTAGCAACAGAATGTAACTGTGTCCTGCCTTCTCGGTAATTTTGGTAGTAATTTGAGACTTTAAAAGGGTGATGTAATTAGAAAGACATTACCTTAGAATTATGAAACATACAGTAGCCACTCTTCTTTCCTTGAAGGAATGCTGATACATGTATAGCATACCAGATAGTATAGTTAATAGTGCTGAATGGCTGATCAGGTAAACTGGGAAGCTTGCAGCCAGCAGAAAAGTAATTAGTTAGTATTGCTACTGCTTTATGCTGTTTAAAATGGCAACCATAAGCACTCTTACACCGATGTTAAGATTGGTCTGCTGGAAAGACCTTGTACTCTTAGGCTTAGACTGGGCTTTTTCACCAGCTAAGAAGTTTAGCATTTTTAAAACAGAGCCCTTTGGATATTTGAACTCTTAAGGAAAATCAGAAATGCATAAAGCAAAAATCCAAAATTCAGCATTTTCAAGAGTTAAGCAATGAAAGGCCAAACCAACTATTAGAGTTAGCCTTAGATTTAAACAAAAGCAGCAACAACAAAAAGTATCCTTCAAAAAACTGCTTCTGCACTTAGTGTGCCCAAAGTTTGTGTTTAGAAAAGGCTTCCAACCACTCATTTCCAGGTGTCATGTAGCTCCGTGAAAGCCAGTTTCTCAGTGTTCAGTTCTAGATGTAAAATGTGTCAATGTGTTTTGAAATGGCGGACATGAAATTTCAGAATTTGTGAACAGGTATTTGATGTTACAGTCTGCCTCATGTCAACATTCTGGCAATGTGAGGTTTTTTAGGCTCCAGTGCTGTTTAAAGGAAGACTTAACTTTTTCTTGACAATAGCCACCTATGAGGGATTGATATAAAAGGATGATTATTTGAGTAAGGATATGAAAGCTGACTTCAGAGCTTCTTGAAGAGTGAGCTTTGTTCTTTGCTTATTTCCATTCCAATACAAGAGATACTCTAACATAGTTCAAGTAACATGGTTGGTTGTTGCATGGAGACTTTTTTCTAAAGGATTGCCAACTCATTAGTTCAGTGTAAAGGAATGTGGTATTTCTGGTATCCCACTTGAGTGACTAGATTAAATAACTGGTGAAAGCCTGTTACTTTGATGCTACTGCTTGTTGTCTTTATAATAATGGTTGACTAAATATCCTGCTTTTCTGCTCATTTCCACTACTTTGGTTTGTATACCATATCTTCCTGCTTCTGTCTTCAAAACCTTTGCATTTAATTACGTGTGACTTCTTAGCGCATGGTACTTATGAAAAAACCTTTAAAAATATTAGTTGAAGTAATACCTAGAGTAGTTGCTTAATGATCTTGTGTCATGACTTAAAAGAAATTCTCCCTCGAGCTGGGCTTTTGAAAAATGTATTTGAGTGCTTGAGTAATTACTATAATAGAAGCATTATAGGAAAGTACCAAGCAGCAGAAGAACTAAGAGAAAAGGTAATCTGCTTGACCTGCTTTTGAAACTGGGCATCCTAGAGATCGCTGTGCTCTCTGGATGGGTTTGAGTTCTGAGCACTGCCGCACTCCAGCCTCTGCAGAGAAGTTGGGGTTGCTGCAAATCATCAATAGGGAACATGCTGTACTAGACAAGACTGAGATTTTCACATGCTTACTTTGACCCTTCTTGAGTGAAAATCACTGTGAAGAAAACCAGATTTTGTTCCTGTATATTTTGGACTGGATGAACAAGTCCAGCACAATAGCAATCAAACATGTTACATTCATCTTTAAGTAATCAAATGCAGCTGATAAAACGCATTTGTTCCTCTAGCTGCCTTTTGTAATGTAGAATTTTAACTCAGTAAGTCATACAAACTTAACACACAGTGTTTGTACAGCAGCACTTTTTTCTGTTTGTTTTTTGGGGAGTTGTTTGGATTTTGTACTTTGTTTTGCTGGGAGGCTATTTAGAAAAGGAATTTCTGACTGGTCTGGATTAATTATTTTCCTGGTATGTTGACCCATTAATGAAAAAAGATTTTAGAAAACAATGTGGAAGATTTTATAAAGCTGTCAGGTTTGTTCTATGATGTAAAAATGTGACAGAAACTTTTTTGGTCGAACACATAAAATTATTTCTGTTATGTTGCCTGGAGTGCTGTTTCAGAGGTGTTTTAATAAATGTGAATTTGTGGTGTTCTCATAGCACAACAAAGCTTGTATTCTTTTTATCATGTTCCATATATTCAATTGTCCCTTTCAGTAACTTACAAAAAAATCTAAAATATGGCTGATAATTTTGTCTCAGAGGATTAATAACAGGCTACAGTAAAGCTATATACAGAATCGGAGTTCAGCATAGTAATGACAAACAAGTAGTAAAAGTGCACCTGTGAAGAGAGATCTGATGCAAGTTGTTTAATTACTCATTGAAGCTTGCATGTTACATTCTGTGACCAGCAGTGTGTAATATGCTAATACAGGTTTAGTATATATTGTAAGTGAGGTTTCTCTTTTGTTACTGAATTGATCTGAACTGAGGGAAGTAGCTTTGGATGTACCTTCCTTTACCAGTGCTGATCCTGATTTTGCGTACTTGATACAGGATGTTTTGAGACAAGTTATCTAATCCTGTCACACCACCTACTGTTGAAAGGCGGACACTGGGCATGTTTTTCTTGTCTAAAATTCAATGCAATCCTCTTAATGTCATGATTTCCTGGGTTTGGTGCAAATTGAAGGTTTCTTGGTGATTAGTATTTAAGAGTAGAGATCCTGTAGTAAAACTGGTGTTGCTTAAGGTGAAATTACTAGCTAATTTTGTCATATTTCAGCAGTCTTCTAGCTTAAGTGAAGTTGAAATGAGGTTTATAGTAACAAGAATAAAGGGAAGGGTATTCCCTTTAAATAGAAATTTGATTGTTTTAAGTCAAACCTGAGACACTGTAGTTGTTTCTTTTCCAGTAAGATAAACTGTCTTATCAGCCTTGAAAATGGCAGTGACATGAAAAATTAATGTATTTTAGATAGTTTTGGTTATAATAAGTAACAAAATATTTTCTAAAAAAATATTAAGTCTGTCTTCCATATGTCTGTTTTTTTACAAAAATGAAAACCTCTTATCCATGTTCAGAAGGCTGTATTAAGATCTCAATACTGGAGCTGGCAGGAGTCAACTCAGAGCTGGCAAAAGAAGTCTGTGTGTTTGTAACTTCTCTGGGCCACTGAAATTTTAATCTAGGTGCACACTTTTCAGAAATAAACTGAAAGCTTAATTTGACTAAACTCAAATTTTCTTGTGGAAAGTGTATTTGCTTTGTTAGTAGTGCAAGAGTGAGCTCCTCTTACACCTATCTCCTGTATAGGTGCTTTTCCTATTTGATTAACTTAGCTGTTGGGTGTTTATATTCAACAAGCTCAAATGAAAACTGGACTTAATATAAAAATGTTGCTGCACCAGCTGGCCATTAAGAACTTGGTTTTGGAAGAGCTGTTAAACTGGTTCTGTAGAACTACTCAGTTTTTAGTATGAGTACAAAACAATTTGATACTCTCATGCTGTCTAGTTCCTTGAAAGGATATTATCTTTTAGTGTTCTGTCAAAGGGGAGTGGAGTTGTGAATCTGTTTTGGGGAGGAGCAAACAGAAGAATCCTTTCTTGGATTGTCTTTGAAATAGAGGTTATGTTTTTGTGGGATTGCCGGTACAGCAAACCATAATGCTAGGTAGGAGAATGCAAAAACAGCCCTTTTTTTTGTGCAGATGTCTGCACCAAGGCCAATCTGTAAAGCTCTTGACTTGTTTCTGAGGCTTTAAGTCCTTGGAATGGTTTTTCTGCATCTACAGCACTTTTTACCGTGTCAGTAGGAAGTAGATTAAGCCACTTTATATGAATTTTTACTGTGTAAATATTTTTATTTGCAGGCATACGTGTAAAAGAAGTAAATGTTTAAGTTTCTTTCCTATGCCTTTTGTTCTTCTTTCTCCCTCCTCTTTCCCCCCTAATTGACAGGCGTAGGATCTTTGCCAGGAGAGAAGCATGCCTCAGTGAAAAATTCTCCAGCCTCATGGACTAGCTTTGGTAAATCCCTTGCCAAATCCAAAGTGCCTGTCAAAAGATCAGTGCTTGAGAGAACACCTAGCCTCTCATCAGTCAGCAGTGCTCAGAGTGAGCAAAGTCTTTTCAGCACTAATTGTAAGTATATGTGAGGGTTATGGGTTTTAACTGATTGATAACCAACATCAACTGCTTGTGGGAAAAAATCCTCTTGGAAGGGAGTCCTGTCTGACGAGTACCTGTATGAATTCTGATTGTACTACTTACTAGTTCTAGGTCTTACTCTTTTTGCCTCTTTACTTAGAGCTTTCCTTTTTGAGACCTACTGCCTGAAGGAGCTTTGAGCCCTGGATTTTGGGTTGATGAGTAGAAATTTTGGTACAACTTCTCTTCCATCCTGAAACATTACATAACCATCATGTCTTCTTAAGCAAGATTTTCCAGTGTTTACGAGTAGTGTAATAAATCTGAACAGAATGGTTTACTTGGCATAATATTTGGAGCAGTGTGTTACAGGATTTTGATACTAATTATTTTCTTGAACCGATTTATATCTGCTTTCAGAGTTTTAACACAAAATGTGTAGATGAAATTACAGGCAGGTAAATGCTTGTTTTAGAAGATCAATCATTGCATGGGTAGACTTCTGTAATTTCTAAGGTAGCTGTAAACATTGGTGTATGAACTAACCAAATCCATGTTGATTAAAACTAGGGAGAAAAATAACAGGACTTGCTTTGTTATGAGTTCTACAGCAGTTCTTAGGAGTTCTGAGGGCAAAAAATGTGAAGGAAATAACATACGACTATCAGACATATTAGTATTCCCAGCTATGCATATTCAAATAAGTGCATTCAAATATTCTGCTACTATTGTATCACCTGTTGTATCTTGAAGACTGGGCAAAGGCCTTTTGTTTGTGCCAGATGTCACTTATGTCTGTCTTCAATGGACTGAAAAAGAGAACTGTGATTTAACATGCATCTGTGGTTTATGTATGCGCATATGCATACATACATAACTACATTTTCTCGTGTTCTTCTCCCCCGGCCCCATACTGCCTTCATTAAACTAAAACCTAACATATTCCTCAAATGAATAAGAGTATGTAATAAAATATGCATTGTGTGCAGGTTGCTTTGTAATGAGATTGGTTCTGATCCTGTGACAGCCATGTTGACTTTTGCTGTTCAGGTTTAGGACTGTATCTGGAATTGCTAAGCAGCTTTGTCTGCTCTTCATTTTGCTCCCTCATGTAACAAAGGAAGGGGTCACCGCTTCATAACAAAGGAGTGTATTCAGATTAAGTATCCAAACAGATGACTCCTTATTTAGCCTGATTTGCTAGCTGCTGTAATCTGTTTTGTCCACTGCCTTCAAGCTTACAATTTTTTCCACTCCGATTCACGAAGACCAAGCAAGAGCAATATGAGAGGCTGAACATGGCTGCGGTCTCGTAGACTTTAAGCTTGCTTAGATCTTTTTTAAATGACTATACCAGGAGGACTCCGCAGTTGCACAGAAACTAATTTTTCTCCTGTTATTTTCATCAATTCTACACTAACACCACCAACTGACTCAGGAAGCCACTATGATATTACGTTACTGACATTGCTGGTAGTGGGGTCTTACAGCTTTTGTATTGTTCCTTTGTTAGCCACGTTTACTGGGAAGAGAAGTAGGTTGTATTCCTTTTTTATTTCTATTCTAAAGCATGTATTTTGTTTTGTGGAGGTTGGTAAATATATGCAATATTTTGATCTGCTGATTTTCTGTGAGATTATTTTTCTTTAGAGAATTTTTTACACTAGATGAGAATTATTTATGTCTAATAGTAAGGTATTGTGAGTATAATGACTTTAGATTATGTGTAATTCATATGTTAGTGAAATTTTTGTGACTTTGAATCAAATTGCGAAGAACTAAGGAATTTACTTTGTACTCTAATGCTAAGTACAGTGCTGTTCTTGTTTTTTTATTCTTTCCTTTAGTCTAATATGTAATAATGTCAGGAAAAAAATTTGTAAACCTATAGTGTTTTTTATTAGATTTGTGGGACACAAAAGATCATAATGGGTGGCTTATGCTGTGTGTGTCATGAAATTTATGACAAACTGCTGTCATCCTGTCAACCATATTAAATCAAAAAGGTGCTTGGCTTGTTCGGAGTTTGTCTTGCGTTAGCAGAGAAAAAAAATGACAGGAGAGCATTTATCCTGCTTTGTCAGCTCAGCCCTTTGTTATGGGATGTCCTTGGATTGGTAATTCTGTGTGGCAGCATTAGGGGGTTTTTTTTTGTCTAATGAACACTTGCACTTTTTGATTCTTTTCTCTAAAATGACTTCTTATTTGAGAAGTTCAAAAATCATGAGGTTTGAAATGTTGTTGTTACTAAAAGCATATTTTGCATGCAGGCAGTCAGTTTGAGCATTGAAAATTAGATTTTTTTAACAGTAATCTCAGTTTTAGTGCTGAGCTGAAAATACTATCCTTTGAACATACTGAAATGTTTAACTCTGAGGTTAAGAATATGAATCGAGGTTTTAATTGCATTAGAATAATTACATATAAAGTAAATAGTGTTTCAGAAGTTAAAAAGCTGATCCTAGCAGTTGATCTGCATCTGCATTTTTGTACAGTCAATACTTCATTAAAATTCTTCTAATGAGTTTTCAGATCTTTATTGGGCTGAGATCACTTCATACCTGTCTGTCTTTATTCAGGATTGCAGTAGCTGCTCCAAATTCTATGAATAAACAGCTTTGAATCCGAAAGCGATCAAACTCTGAATCTGTGGGGTTTTGGTGGGGTTTTTTGTTGTTTGATTGGTTGGTTTTTTTCCTGCACACAGTTTGGTTAGCTGACTCCAGAGTTTTCAATAGGACAGAACACTGTCCTAACTAGTCTGCACCAGAAGCCTGCTCACTCTCCCCAAGCATGACTTCCATGGTGTGCTGCTGATTTAGAAGAGGAAATAGCACACTAGTTTGCAGGCAATTGTTAACTGCTTGCAGTGAACTCTGAGCAAACATCCCTAATTTAGTGATTTACAAAAAATGTTAAGGACTGCTTCACACTTCATGCTTTACTAAAACAACTTGGTTTTAATGATCTGATGTTGATCAGGGTCAGATTCCCACAGAATAACTGTTACTGATGTGTTATGCAAATTGTTCCTCGTTTATAGATATTTTTGCAAATATTTAGCTTTTGTGTGTTTAGAGAGACTCCAACTTCCTTTTTTAAAAAAACAATGATGGCTTCAGTTGCATGTGTTAGTTAAAGGGAAACCCTCTTTCTGTGGTTGAAAATATTTAATGGCCAGAAAGCATCTTTTTGAAGTAGTTAACTTACATGGTGTATGCTAGTCTATTTAAAGACACTAAAATAATCTCAAGAGTATATGTTTCATCTTTTGATGAACAATATTAGTCGTGTAGTTCACATTGCCTTTAAAAAAAGGCCAGTCTCATTAAAACACTAATCTGAGGCAAACCTGGTAATATATGACAAAAGCTTCCCCCCCCCCACCCCCACCCCCCTTTTTTTTTTAATGACTAGAGAGAGAAGCAGCATTGTGACAATTCCACAGTGACTTAATTTTTGCTTGTCTCTGGTAAATGCCATGTGAATTCTTGCTCTTTAATGTGTTAGTATACATAATTTTTCAGTGCCCAAACCAAAGTCTACTCAATCTGTACTTACTTCAGAAGTATGTTCATATTTTTTCTGGGTAATTGAAACAATGTTTTCCCAAAATTTCAGGTTTTTGTGATTCAAGGAAAAATTTCCATTTTGAGCATAAACTCAAACCTCTTTCAGGGTCCTTTAATCTCTAGTAAAACTGTCTTGGCTTACGATTTAGTGTTCCCTAAACTCTATATGCCTAGAGAAAATTCTTTGTGATTCTGTTTTGCAGCTGCAAGTGCCACAGTCATCAGGAATGGAGAATGGCCTTCAAAACCAGCCTGCCAGAATGGCACTTCGGGGTTTGTCTCTTTGAAAGCATTACCAAGACCTAGATTGCACTCGTTGAGGTCAACTCCAAAAGGTATATGAGTCTGTTTGTAGATAGAGGAGGTAAAATCACATCAGTGGTGCTTCAAAGTGTTGCAAGACTTTGTAGGAAGGCTGAAATGTTCGTGGTACAGAGACTAAATGCACCTTGCTACATGGCAGGTGTCATTGCGTGGGGTTTGCATTGTTTTGAGAAGAGTTCTTTTCTTTCAGAAAGTTCAGGCACAGACTCTGTCACTGCTGGTAATCTGCAGAACAGACGTACCCTGAATTTATCCTCAGTGTATGGTTGTTCTTGTCCTTATGCAGAGTTTGTATTATCTTCACCCCTTTCAGAGCTGAAAGGGCCTTAGGGGATGGGGATATATTTTTGAATAAGGTATTATTAGATGTATCTTCTTTTGTAGATCAATGACATTGTCCCATCTTTCGAAGGGAGGAGTCACAGAAACTTAGCTTTTCATGCTGCTTTTTCTTGATATTCTTCTTACTGGCTGAATTAGAAGCTTTAATGGAGACAAGAAAATTAATTTTGTTTTATCATCTTGTGCTAAAAGAAACATTAAATGTAATTCCTTTGTATTAAACATTGTTCAGGTTCCTATTTCTGTTTGAGCTAGGACCTCTTGATTGGCCGACCATGCTTATTCTACTCAAGCCACCAGCACCAGTTGACAACTCATTCTCTGAGCAAAATTAAAAACATAATGGGAGCAGATAAATAAGCTTGCTGTGTCTCTTTCCTAAGTCCTAGCTTTTATCAGCTTGCTTCTGACTGTCTTTGTGGTGAACTGGTTATTGTAATTGGATAAACCTAATTAAATACTGTACTCCTGCTTTAGACTTAAATTTTTAGCTGTTATCTGACGTAATTGAGAATAAGTTAAGAGATTCCTGCCAAACGTCTTGCTCTAAAGACATACTTTAAAAAAGTAAAGAGTGAAATGAAACAGAATTTGCCACAAATTAGAAATCACCTTGAAACAAACATGAATCATACGGCTTTCTGACAAGCTGATGCTTTCTGTTGGGGTCCAACACATGTGGCACAACTATGCATAGCTCATCATCTTCAGTGAATTGGAAGTGTGCCTTCAGCACCTGCAGGAGCAGTGTGGCCAAAGGAAGCTGGTATTCCCCTTCAGATCAGTGTTACCTGGACTACTGTGTTGTGTTTTGGGTCCTTCCCAGACCAAGAGGGTTGTTTTGAAACTGGAAAGACCCAGTGGAGACTTAGGAAGATGATTGGGGTCTCTGTCCAGTGAGGAGAAGTTGAGGGAGTTGAGCCTGTGTAGTCAGTAACTTGAAAAGGACAGCTGTAAAGGCCATGGTGCCAAACTCTTCTCAGTAGCACCAGATGATGTGGCAATCAGAAATGCTTGCAAATTGTAGAGTGGGAAATGCATCCTTGCCCGGTGATGCCATAGAACCACCCTTCCTGGAGGTTTCCAAGGCTCATCTAGACAAAAGCGCGGTCAACTGATCTTGTCTTAATGGTGACCCTGCTCTGAGTGGGAGTCTGGATATCTGGTCTCTGGAGGTCTCTTTCAGCCAGTGTTTCCGTAGCTGCGTTGTATTTGCTGCTGTTTTGAGATGAAAGTAACTTGATCTTAGTGCTAAAATGAAATCTTTACTAATGTTTTCTCCTGCTTAGAAGGTTTTTAAAACTATCTTTTTATTTCTTCCAAGGTGAGTTCTGGTAAAGCAGAGCTAATTTTAAATACAGCTTAAATGTTCTAGAAGGTTTATCCTTTTGTGTTTGAGTAGATTTGTGTATCTTTTACTTAACTGTAAAAAGTAAGATATGTCTTTAATTGCTGACATAGTGCTACTTTAAAGTTCATCTAAGCTTTTACTTTTAGGAGCCAAGACCAGGTCTTCTTCACTGAACCAGTGCACACCAAAATCATCTGGGCCACTGCACTTAGCAAGGAAAGTCAGTGAGACCAGAGGTAATCAGCTGTTGTGTAGTCAATTTTTTACTTGAATCTCTCTGTCTTGAGAAGGAGCCGCTATGCTTTATGATTTCAGAATAATTGAGATAGTTGGCTCTTTTTCTTTGCAGTTCACCGTATTGGACACTGGCTCTGCAAAATTCTGTTCCTTACCTATTTGCTTTAGGGACATTCACTGTCTACTATCTGCTTGAAACTTCCCATTAAGGACTAAAAATACAGGATAATTAATCTGTCTGTTAAACGATGTTCTGTCACCTGCTTATAAGCTGTATGCTTGCAAGACACAGTGTACACTAGATTTTGCCTAGTCTGTGTTCAATTTAAGCAAGATTCTTGTGAGAGGATGCTGATTAGCTCTGGTTGTTGAGGATATTTACTCCACTTCATGTTTCTGTATCAGATGTTTGTTTTATCTTTAACGGTGAATTAAAATCAGTCTTTTCTGCCAGTGTGAGTCAAAAGAACAGATACAAACCTTTGGAAAAGCTTTGTAAGATTTTCACTTGGGAGCAAAGCTCTATTTGCAAGGCTGAGGTGGGGGGAAACAAGTGCAGTGGCGGTAAAAAGCAGCTTGTTTCCTGATGAAAACCATGCCATAGGATCACACACTATTCCTAAAGCCTGCAGAAAGGTGTTGTCAAAAGACCTTTTATGAACTTCTGCACATGACTTTTGCACTTAACCCAGTAGTCTGAAAGATTGCTTTCATTCAATAGCCTTCAAAATAATGAGGTCCATAGGTCAATTTTCACATAACTTTCAAGTAATACAGTAAGGGTGGGTTAACTTTCTCAGTGGTTTCATTTATATCTAACTTGATTGTTAGCACATTTGACAATGTTGTTAATTTGTTGCTCCTCTATGCAAATAAAGTAACCGTAGCATACAGAAGGAAAAAAAAAAATGCTATAAAGCCAGTATAGGTGATAGTTTTCCATTATCTGTGGTCTTCTTTGCATGAGTAAAGTAAAACAGTGCTACCCAACTTAAATCTAATAATTGTAATAGGATAGTTGTAATTGGGAATACATCCTGCATTTCCATTATAAGCAGTTCCTTATAATGCTAAATCTTGCTGTAGATCATGCCATCAGCCATCACAAGAAAGAAACTGAAATAGCAAAGTTTGAGGACCTTATATGGAAAGAATCTTGAATCTTAAAAAAGGCAGCCCTACTGCCCCTTACTGGCTTGAAGTATAATTTTTTTGTTTGTTTGTTTCCTTTCTGCAGGTACTCCTGGAAAAAATGTACACCAAAGCCTATCTTGTTTGGGTCCTGGTGAGTTTTCTGAATGCATTTTATATTATATGTGGTGCAACTCAAGTTTATGTATTATATTAGTGTATTGGTTCTTTTCTGGGAAGAACAGATACATGGATAATTCTGTAAGCTATCACTGACTCTAGTTTCAAGGAATATGGAAAAAAGCCTATTTTCCTGGGTTTTGTTTACTTCCTGTCTTCTGGCTAGCCAAGTCTTAGGCTATGCAGTCTGTTCTGTTACGCTGTTTCCAGTGAAACCTAAGGAGCTTTAAACTGTATTAAAAAAAAGTATGGAAAGGAAACTTGGGTGTAATTTTTACTTTTTAGCCAAAGTAAGTAATGAATGAACTCGTGTGTTGCAACTTTACAAAAAAAAAAAAAAAAAAAAAGGAGAATCCTGCAGAGCCTTCCTTTTCTGGAACGTTCATTGTAGATAACCTGTGGGTGTGAGCTGTCTTTGTGTATCACTGTAGACTACATTTGTATAAGAAGTTGAAGTTATCAGAGCATGTTGATGTATGTGTCTGCTCTTATGGCAGAGGGAGAAATCGCAGCTGATTAAGTGGCAGATGGCGTTTCAAAATCTGGCAGAGTTTTAAGGAGTTCATATTGGGTTTGTTTTTGGTGTTTGCGCCAGTCAGGACACCTGGTGCTAATTTCTATCTGCCAAGAGACTGAAAAGTCCTCAGATGATGCTTCTACTTGCAGCAGTTTCCAGGTCTTTTCAAGAGAGTTGGCAGTCTAAATTAGCTTCCCAAGAATCAGTGTGTATTTGCTGAATTAAAAGCTACTTGTAATTAATTACTCGTTGAAAAGCCCTTTTTGAAAGATACTGAAGATCACTGGAAAGCCCTGTGTCCCCTGAGTGAATAGCAGATGTCTTTCTGAAAGAGGTGCTGTAGCCAAGCAGATGTTGTAAATTTGAGTCTGAAATGACTGGACAAATCAGTTCTGATCTGTAACTCTGGTACTGTGGCAGTATTTTTTAAATTTCCTGTAGTCATCACGTGCGTTTAATGCTTTTGTCTTTTACTCTCTTTCTTGTCAAATGTCTACATATTAATTGTGACAGAGTAGTTCGATATCTTCTGTTAAGAGTCAGGGCTTCTGTCAGACTTTGCCCAAAGTGCTTGTTCTGTTTGTTGCTTTTATTGATACTTGGCTGAACTAATGTTAGTTAGGTAAAGCCTGACACTGAGTTCCAAGAGCTCAAACATAGTCTGTTGTATAAGCATGTAGGTCATGATTCAGCTAGCAACATAATGTCTTGATCAGCTCAATTGAGGAAACCCCTAATAAGCAATAAAATCTGTTTCTGGACTAGAAACTAGAAGAGTAAATTTCTCTTATGCTAGCTTACAATAATCTCAACATATAACTTTATTTCCCTCTAAACTTAGTGTGCACATTCTCTCTATTTTCCATGCAGAAAAGTAGTGTTCCCTCCCCTTTTTACTGGTTTAGTAGAATTTTGCTTATGATTCATCTTTTCTGACCTAATAAAGCATGTTGCTACATGACTTTGAAGTGTTGGATTTGATGCCTTAAAAATACAGTCATAAACTCCAAATTTGCTGTAATTTAGCAATTCTTTAGTAAATGCTCTTTACTCAGACTTTTGCCAGTAAAATGGCTGTATTTCAGTGTTTGTCCTAACAAACCTGAACTGCTTACTGTACTGAGTCAGTTTCCAAAACTGGAGATGTGAGACATTCAACTTAATACATTTCTAATTTGTACAGAGCATTAGTATAATTTCCTATTTATGAATGCAGAGCTTTCTGGTGGAGTATTTTGCATTTTTGAGAAGTTTTTTTTCCATCCTTACAGTTGCAGATAGTTCTTACAGAATAAAAATACTGTGTGACTGCTTGGATATTCTGCAGTACAATGTCTTACATTTCAAGAAAAGACAAATGATCTTTTTTGAAATGAACTGAAGTAATGCCAGCCAGTACCATGTAGAATGAGACCCGCTATCTTCTATTTTTTTTTTTTTTCCTTTTGGCTTTGATATTACAGTGAAGCTTTGTTCTAGTGACTGCAGCTAGTATAAAGCTTTTGTTCTTTTATTTCAGTGCCATAGTTAAGTCTACAGTTTTTAGCCTTAGCCAGTGAGAAGTTTCAACACTACTTCTATTTCCTGCCCATGTGCCCAGGACTAATTTGTTGCAGCAGGACTCTGATAATTGATTACAATATTAAGGTATTGACTAAGTGTCTAGCTCAGTTGTTCATGCTGCCTTTGACATTTCTTCAAGGCTGAAAAAACAGCAGGCTTTTCTAGATATGCTGTCTGATCCCTTACTTTTGATGCTGTTTCTCCATTTTCCATTCATTTACAGCAATGATGCACAGCCAGAATCTGCTTGACACGAAGCAAGTCACAACATACTGTTAGTGTGCCTGTAAAACTGGAGAGACTTGCCTGTTTGCAGCTGTTAATTTCTTGTTTGTGTTAAAACATTCACAAGGCTTCTTTTTCTGAATGCTTTGTTTTTCATGGCTGATGCTCAGTGCATCAAATAAATTTACAGGTTCTGTGGTATATTTCTTCAGCACCGGCTTTAAAGTTAAGGCAGAATTAACTTCTTGGGAATAATATGTTTTATTATACTTCTTAACTTGCTAACTTCAAGTAAGGATGTTTATGTGCACTTACTATAATGTTTTAATGTAAATATGAATAAAAATGTTGCCTCTTATGAGATGGAATTTTGAACTAGATGCAAAACTGTCTCTAAAATTCATAGTTAGTGCTGTTTCCTTTTTTCTTCAGCCCTCCCTGTAGGAGAAGGTGCCTATGTCTAATCCCTCTGTTGTATATTACAGTGCAGTGTGTGTGGATGCAGTGGGTATTCACGTCTCAGGTCTCTGTTACTGGCCAAATGTTAAGGATAAATTACAACCCAGTAATCTCTGAACCTATGTAAGCCAAGAAAAAGCAAATACCCTGTTTGGCAGTTCCAAAGGTAAAGCAGTCATTTTGGGAATAAAGCATGTGAATATTTGGCTTATCCTGTTGTTCCATGACCCTGAAAGGGGTCTATGGTGTATTATGGATAACCAGTTACACTTATACGTGCAGCATAAGCCCATTGGAAGGACAGCTGCTGGATACACCTGTAAAGTGTGATTTATGTCGTATCTTGTAGCACTGTGCTGGAGTATGCAGAGTGGAAATGGTTACTAGAGTCTGTAGCAGGCATGAAAACCAAAGAAGCTTTATCAAATAATGGTACATGTTCCATCAT
Source organism: Corvus kubaryi (assembly GCF_017639235.1). Lineage (NCBI taxonomy): Eukaryota > Metazoa > Chordata > Aves > Passeriformes > Corvidae > Corvus > Corvus kubaryi. The sequence goes on from NW_024582073.1 coordinate 1,949,084, forward strand.
GGTTTTCTTACTCTCATAAAGAAAGGCTGTTTGTTTTAGTTCAACCCTTTTTGAGAAAATATAACACTGGAAGAGGGAAGAAATTTGGTCTGGGGGCTTACTGCAAAAGTGAGTAATAGTGCTCATCAAGCTCAAATGGAAAAATAAAGGATAAATATAACAGTCCATGAAGTTGCCCCTTGGAACAGGTTGTTAAAGATGGTGGCTGGCTCTTCCCTCTAACCCTTAGTACTGGGAGAGGATGCTTTTGCTAACAAAATGCTCTGGTTCAGACAAAAGTGGGAGGCAGACTTTAAGGTTCAGTTTACCCCGCTTTCTTTCATGCTCTTAGTCATCCCTTTTGCAACTCAGAGGAAATAGTTCTTACACTGTAGATTCTTCGATAGAATAGGTTACCCTCAACATATTTGCACTTTCCATGTCTGAAAAACAAGGATTAATGTGTATCACACTGATTGTGCTTTGACAACAACAAAAAAGACTTAATATTTAAAATATGTTATACTGTATCAAAATGTGTATTTCCTTTAAAAATTAGAAAGACTGTTCTGACATCTGATGCACGTTGTTATGAATGCCAAATACTTATGTCTTCAGCTGACTGTAGCATTCAGCAAGGTATGGAAAATTACCCCTACTGATGGGGCATATCTGCTCAAGTAAATTATTAGGGCTCTGTTCCTCCTTTCGTATCTGATCAGAAGATCTTTTGGGGTTTGTTATTGATTGGGGCTTGGTGTGTATTTGCTTGTAAGGGTTTTTGCAAGTGTAGAAGAAACACTGCAGGCAGTGGTGTTGCTTGGAGACTTGAAAAGGCCTTGATGCATATATGAATATGTATGCCGTAGCAGCCAAGAGGTCCAGGTCTTCCACATTGCAGAAGTGGGGCTTCTGACTAGCTGTAACTGGGAATTTCATTGTAGGTGTATTGGATAGACTGGATTCTCAGTCTCTGGTGTTAACAGCTTCAGCATCTGTAAATAAGTTGGGTTCATCTGTTTTTCTGTCTCTGTCCCTATCTCCAAAAGAAAAGCCAGGAAATCCTGCAGAAGAACTTAGAACACTTTTGCATGCTGTGGGATGATGCAGGTACAAGATTAGATTTTGTATTCATTTAATGTACTTAATGTTTTACACTCTGGAAATTCTGGGAGTTGAACAATGTAAATTAGTATTTTCCCTTTATCCCTTGAAAAGCAACAGAGATCAGGCTTAAACCTCTTTTTGCAGATATTTTACTGTGGCTGGACTACTTTGTTGCCTTTCAAGCTGCAATAAAAAGCTGGCTATAGTCTTTTTTTAGATGTTTTTTTCATCCATGTGAACTATGAACTATCTGAATGACTCAATTGTCTCGTGATCTAGCCTTAGAATACCTTCAGGCTAATGCTCTTATAAACAGACAGCAAAGCTACTAAGTAGTGTAGCTACTGCATGTGAACTAACTATGAAAGCTGGCATTTGTTTTGCCATTTCTGTATAAATAAATGCAGAATTAATCTAAATGTATGTGATTTGGAATTTCTTAATAAATGTATTCATTGGGGACATATAATGATACTTATTTTGAGAAGTTAAGGGAATATCTATAAACCTGAAATAATCTTTGAAACACAATAGCTGTTGCCTTCTTGGTCAGATTTTTCCACTGTTACTAAATAAAGTACAGTACAACAGCTGGATCTAAGGATTTAATTTCTTGGGTGAGAACTAGAATGCTCCAGAAGTCTTCAAAGTGAAATGGCTGGTGCTGATGTTCGGAGAATGGCACCCTACATTAGAAGTCATCTGTTTCGAGTGGGGTTTTTTTGTTTGTTGGTTTTTATTTTTAAACAAATGGTGTTTTCCTGATGTAATATGTTTGTTAGAGTAGACAGTAGGATTGACAATAGGATAGACAAAAAAAACAGAGGTACATGACAACATAGTCTTAATGTAATTCCAGGTTGGTCCCTTCAGCTGGTAGGTAAGTCTATCAGTGTATTTGCATTCATGTTCCTTGTGTCCTTCTCAAACCTGATCTTCTGAAAGTTAACAATTTGGGGAGGTTGTCTGCTGCTCCGTGCTAACAATCAGCACTGTTCCCTGTGCTTTCAACAGATATTTTTACAAAAAACCAAGGAATTTACAAAAAACCTCAAGGCTTGCTTGAGTGACATATGAGCCGTGTAATCCAAGTGGTATTTGTATTCTGTGGGCAGTTTCTTAAATCAGGGGACTGAAAATTTTGGGATTATATTTCAAATCCCAGCAATGAGGACTTGGTGTGAATTCTGTCAGTTTTCCTGTAGTGGCCGACGCTCATTCATTAAGGCCTTTTGTAGCCCAACCAAAATGATTTTCACACTACAGTATCTGTTTCTTCTGTTAATGCTTCTAAGTAAGGAGCTGTGTTCTGGATTACAAGTTAGATATTTCAGAATGTTTATTATTATTTAGTTCTGAACTTCTGTGAGAAACTTGCTCTCCAGCTCCACACATCCATACTCCAGACAACTGCTGATGCAGAAGTATGCAGGCTTTCTACAGCAGGAATATTTGTAGTTTATTTCTGTGGTGTTTATTCTTTTGTGGGGAAGAGCATCTGTGGTTCTCTTCCCTGGTATTTATTTTGATGTTTCACAATAACAAGCCACACGGGAGAACATCACAAAGCTTTGGTTTTCTCACACTTGTGTAAATATTGGATAGGCCAGCCTCTTTGTGAGTAGTGAGGGCAGTTGAAAGGGATTTCTACAGATCACATCGGCTCAGTCCAAGTGATAGAGAAAATTCCCATGTTGGGAGCTGGAGTTCATTGGACTCTGTTGGGGTGTTAAGTGGACATAATACTTGAAAGATCACTGAACTGTCTCAGAAACACGAAACTCATGGTCTTGTGTCAAAGATGGTTAAACAACTTGTACATCTGCCTTTTTTGTCTGCATGTCTGTGGTAATGGAGAGCATACAAAGCCCACAGAGGTAAGCAAAAGACTGTGAGTTATCTTGAATGTGCTTTGTGCTCTCCAGATAAACCACTAGCATGTCTTAGGGCATATACTTGCCTAAATTGACCTAATTTGCAATGCTGCTCTTTATTAGAGGGTCTCTGGGTATTGTTGTGCGGCCATGGATGAAATACACTTGCACAGTGAATCTAAATCAGTATTGTGTAAATAAATAATTAATAGATCTGTAAGCTATGGCCCTGGATTAAGCATTTGTTTTTCCCCTGTTCCTTGAGGCTTGAGCTCACAAAAACTTAAGCATACACCTACCCTGTTTCTGAACCGCGGAAGTCCCTAGCAAAAAGGTGGTTGCGAGTTTTTGTCACATCTGGATGGATTGTTGAAGTTCCATATTTTAGGGCATGTTACCCTAATGTTGATGATATTGTACACTGTTGTAGAGTAGCAGCTTTGTAGGATTTTGACTGATGCAGTCGAACAAAAATGCCATTTTGAAAGGGACATCCTGAAAATGCACTTCCCTTAACTCACAAGTTAAAAATGAAATTATTCTTGCAGTGTTTTGTGGCTGTTCTCAATTGTAAAAGAGTGCAGATAATGCATGCACTGGTGCATGAGGGAGACAGATCAGCCTGATTCCTGTATCAGTTTGCCTGGGAATCCACTGCAGAATCACCTTCAGTTTGACAGGCTGCTGAATTTATAATGATTAAAAGCTTCTGTGTTCAGAAAGAAGAAATGTAAATTATTTAGGATTTTAGTTCCTGCTCCAAGGAAAGAAGATGTTTCCTTTTTTCTTCAGAAGAGGATTTGAGCTTAAAATTAGTCTTGAAGCTGCAGTTTGCATTTATTGTGGCAGCAGGTATTGTTGCTTATAGGAAGATTAGCTTTTCATACTGGAGCACTGGCTAGAGCAAGGTGATCACAGGAAAGTGGACTCGGGGCAATCATTTTCCAGAAATAAAAATGAGGACACAGATGACCCTTTGGCTCTTAGTAGGTTCCTGCTTCTTGCATCTCTCTTTGCATAAGCAATCTCCCTTCAGTTCTGCCTGAAGTAAAACATGCCAGGAAAATCCATCTGCTCTGCACTGCTCTTGCTGTTCTGTGACATGGAGCCAAGTGTCCTTTACATGGGCTTCTTGGATCTAAATATCTAGCTCCTGATTTAGACTTATACAGCGAGACAGTTAACTGTGTTTCAGTGGCATTCTTAGTGATTGTTGGAGGAGGAAAGAGGGAAAGGGACAGCAGAAACGCAGACACTGTGGATTTGGCCTCATGACGCTGAATTGAAAGCCTACAGATGCCAGTGCACTTTGCTCCTTTTTTGTCATGTTACTAATGTTCCCAGGGAGTGGCAGATACACTAAATTTGCTGGGGTTAAAATAGGTCTGGCCCCTCCATCAGTCTGATGGTGTCATCAGGTAGTGATGCATTTAGCAATCCAGACTGAATTACATGGTAACAGGATAGAGCCCCTTTGTCCATGTTGATCACCAGTTCTTCCCTTGGAGTCTGAGGGAAGCCAGCAGTAAGGTGCTAGTACATAAAATCTGTCTGTCCTTTTGTCCTCTGTATATTGCTTCCTATTTTATTCTGCTGTTTTCTGGTGCTGTTTTCTGTCGCCCTTCTCTAATGTCAGGAAAGAAAAAGACCTCTCTGTGATCCTCATGTTATGCATGAAATGTAGACAGTGCATGTTCCTGGCATGCTGTGTTAAGATCCTATGGATTTCACCCTGGCTTTGTAGTCTGCCAGCACGAGGCACTAGATGACTATCGTGGGAGTACAAACAAGAGTGGAAGGTGCTGTTTTCCTGAGCTAAGGAACCATGCTAGCACATGCACGGCCACCGCAGTGGAGTACGCTGTGGTGTGACACTGAGCTCTGGAAAGATTATACTGGAGGAACCTCGCTGCAAGTTAGGTCTCTCCTGGAAGCTGTTCAGACTGGCATGGGCAGTCCTCTTGCTGGCTGCTGTCAGAGCTCTCTAAGCTTTGGGTACTAGATGGCACTAGATGAGACATGCATCCATTGCTTTTCATTAGTGCTGTCAGGTCTGCTTCTGAATAATGCAGACTTGTTTCAGGTTTCTGGGGTTTAACAGAATTAAAACTCTAGAGGCTAGAGAGGCATTTTTGTCAAATCAGAAGGTTTTTTACAAATAATATGATGTGTCTGTTTCTTTATGGCCTATTTTCACCCAAACAAAGAGCAGGAAACAAGAGGCAATAAAAGTATTATTTGTATATCACTGTAAGAGGAGTTTTGGTCTTTCCTGCAAGGATTTTGATGTCCATAAAGAGCTTTATCTGCTCATATTTTGTATGGTGATTCATTCCTTCCGCAGTTTGCAAACTGGTTCATTACATCATGTTTGTCCTATAGAGATTCTTTGTTCCAGCCTCTATTCCTAGGAAGGAAGTGAGGTTTCAGCAGGGTGTTCCATCTTCTCTGGTTTTACAGCTAATGAGGAGTTCTTTAGCTTTCTCCTAAGCACTATTGCAAGGATGGGGAGAAGTGGTGGGTTGTTTTTTGGATGTGTTTTGTCAGTTTGTGGTGGTTTGGAGGGTTTTTCAGCCTGATTGGACTGTTTCCACCTTTTTGAGAGCATCAAATTGGGAAGATGAGAAAATACTTACTACATAAGGCAGTTTCTCCCATGGAGAAATGTGGAAACAGAAGGCAAATAAAAGGGAGTTCTTGTAGGTGCCTTGGCAAAAGGGTAAAACCTGGTGTGGCTAGGTGCTGAATGATGTTTGAAGACTGTCTGTAAGCCCAGTCAAAATCTCAAAATGCCTTAATTAAGAAAGGATTTGACAATAATGAGCTAATATTTGATGAGATGTGCTAATGAACTGTGCATGTGTGAGTACACAAGTCTACTGTACTGTGCTGTAACAAGCCTTCTAGTTTACTGCTTAGTGTGGTTTTCAGGCATCATAATAATGCAGCCAAGAAAGGGGCAATGTCTTTGATAATAGTATTGGATTAGGAAAGAGTCTGGAGCTGCAGGCTGTTGGAAAGATAGATGAACACGCATTGCTAGTGCCAAAGCTCTTCAGACTAGAAGAAATAGATGAGGTTTTATCACAGTAATGACATGCATGCCCTGCTGTGTGCAGAGGCTGCCCTGGGAACCAAACAAAAAAACCTAATTTACTGTCTTTGTGCTTATTTTGAATGGGTTTGTGTGGACTGAAGATGTATTATAGTACTTCAGAGTTGGTGTTTCATCACTGTTCTGGGAAATAAATATTTTGGTACCCCCTTTGAAAACATGCCAGGGTATTCTCACACAGTCTGCTGTGGAGGTTGGCTCGACAGGTGCTGGGCTGCAGCTCTTTTGGTCTACATACAGTGAGCATCTGCTTCACTGTCACTGCACTGGGTTCTGTGTGGTGGTAGAGATACCCGGATACAGCAACAACATGCTATTTTTAGTTCTAGCTGATGTGTTACAAAAGCACTGTGAATTTAAAGTGTTATGCATCTTGAGCAAGTAAGACATGCTATTAAAATATAAAAACTAGATTTGTGAAGGTAAAGAGGACAGGTAAGGCACTGCTGGAATGACACCTGTCACTGTGATACTTGATTTGACTTATACCTACTTCGGAGTAAGTTCGGTTAATTGTTTCTGGAAGTGGAAAAACTGTTCAAAGGTGCAGATGTTAGACAACATTGGCTGGGGTTTGCTGAAGTGGTAAAAGTGGAGAATCAATGAAAAAGTACCTAATGTTGTTGTCTCCAAAGAGTTACAAAGTCTGTGGAGGCTAGCTCTTCAAACAACCCCAAAGAAGTATGAGCTGCCAGTATCTTGTCTCCAGCACTGGCTGAGAGTATGTGGGTGGTCCCTGCTCCACTGGCTGCCTAGTAAAGCAGCTGCTGACCTCAGGAAAAGTAGTGAAATGTTTCTTTTTGCACAGGAAGGTGGCCAGTGCATGTATGTCTAGCCATGGTCTCAAATAAAAGGTGTGGCATTTTCTAATCTGTAAAAGATTTACTCCTTTATTTTCTAAATTTATTTTTAATTTAATTTTTTTACTAATGGCAGTTGACTTCACCAAAGTATATGCAAAACTTTTCAGCTCATTAAATAGCAAGAAGAAATTTTTATATGAGGGCTAATCAAAGATGGGAAGAACATCTATTTTGTAAGAATTCCCACAACACTGCTTATTTGCCTCAGTGTTTGGGTGCCTTCAAAACCCAGCTGGCAGAGAACTGTTTTAATATGAATTAATGCCTGAGTCCTTCTCCTCTGATGATGAATGGAAGCATCTGCAGCGTTGAGCTGCCAAGCTAAGCAGAATTTCCCTTAAGCAGCTCTCAAATACTGAATTGTTCTTAGAGAATAGATGTGTCTTTGGATTTGTTAACACTTTAAATATTAACATAATATTTGATTGAAAGAAACAGTTTTAAGAAGTGCACCCTGAAAAGAGTTTTGGAGAGCAAAGCTGAAATATGCCTCCAGGAATATTCAAATAATGTTTCTTACAGTCTCCAAAGAAAAATTACATGGACTGTGACATTGCCGGATGATATATTCAGCTGGTGAGACCACCCACTTCCTCCTCCTCCCTCTTCATCCTCCTCCTCCCACTTCTCCTTTTCCAGTTCCCAGCCCACGGAGTCCCATAGCAGATTGAGCATCGGTACTGTGATGCAATTCAGAGGCTGTTGGTTTTCGAAATCACTAAGTCGGTTTTATTCTGAGGGCAAGCTTTGTTTTCAGAACATCTGGTGAGGAGAAGCTGCCAGCAGCATTTACATTGTGGATATCTGCTTTTACTGATTTTTTGCTTGTCTGTGCATAAGGAGTAACAGCAAAGGAATGAAGACCTGATTATTTCTTCAAGCATGCTTTCTTTAGCAAGAATTGCTCACTTCTGCCACTAGCAATTTAAAAACATAGTATGTGACAGTACATGGAGGCTGTTTCTTGCTTGTTTGTCTTCCCATTGCACTGAAGACATGTTATGGTCCCCGAAATTTTCCTTATCCAACATGCGCATAAGGCTGACAGCAAAGGGGTTGCTTCGAAACATTCGTCTACCTTCTGGCTACAAGAAAAGCACTGTTATATTTCATACAGGTTTGTGTATTTTTAATATGGTGATTAGAGCATGCATTGAGTGAATATCTTGTTTACTTCAACAGCATCTTATTTTTAGCGAATAAGAACTGTACTGGCCATGAAAGTTTTTGAATTTCAGACAGAAGTCTGACTTTTAAGCGAAGTAGTTTCATATTCTAAGTCTCTGCATGTGTTCTGAGCTGCTTGTTTGGAAGATGGTTTTTCTGTTTATGAAATGCAAATTGGGATTTGCTCTTTTCTGTGCACAAATCCAAAATAGTATCAGGAAGTCTGTGATATTAAATATTTATCTAATAATTTTAATGATTATCTGCTGGGAACACTGTGTTTTCTGTATCTTGATAGGGTGCAAGGGGGAAAGCAGAGAGGGAAGTGGAATGAATACAGGCTGTCTTGGTGTGGCTTTCTGTCTGTGGGAAATACTTGAATACTTACCTGTAGGTATCTCTTATCACAGATGTTGTGCTAAATACATCTTATTTGCAAGTGGAACAAACAAACTTTTGTGCCTCTTGTTTCAAGACACACCTAAAAGGTACAAAGTTTTGAGACACTGAGGACAACTCTGTGTGTGTGTTTAATTCATACACACACAAAAAACACAACAAACAAAAAAATTTACAAAATTCTCAGCTGCATCTGACCTGATTTTCATCTTCAGTGTCAGGAAAAGCAAATAAAGCAAATTTATGGAAGGGAAGGTGAGCTTTATTCCAGGACATACATGTGTCTTTTTGGGGCTGAGGGTTGGAAGTTGTTTGTTTGTTTGAGCTGAGCTATATTACATCTAGAGACCCCAAGAGCATCTTGCATGTTACATAAGTATTTTCTCCAGTGCACTATTTGTAATTTTCTTGCATTTTACTTAGAGGGGAGCAAGCAGCTGCATAAGCTAGTTTTGCAGAAGCTCTTCATTCAGGAATTTCCTCTCTCACTTGAATACCGCTCTTTCTGCTTTTTTTTTTTGGAGTTCAGTGCTACCAGTCAGCTTTCCTTATTGTCCCGTCTTTTCACATGGCAGCTTAAACCATTTGCCTTGTCATTTCTTATCCTTGCCAAAGTAAATCCAGCTTTGGAATTCTTCTGGGACGATAAATTCATTTATGAACATAATACAGGCCAACTGTACAATATAGGCTTCTGTTTGCAGGTTGCTTGCATTGGCTTTAAACTAGGATTTAAATACCTTGATGCCATAAATTCTTATGTAGAGGGTGTCTTTGTGCATGTAACTATATAAATAATGTGAAATTTCTACATAACACATACTCCAGGACCAAAAATCCTTTAAGAGAAGGTGAGGGGTGATAATGTTCAGTCTTCCAAATGTTCATTAAGTGCTACTGAAATTTGTAAAAAAAAATTATTTGAAAAATAAATGTCAATGCATGTATCAAGAGAATTTTACAATTGTAAGAATCAATTTGTGGTTTAATTTCATTTGAGTGGATGTGAAAGCAAAACCTGCCTGAAGGATGTCTCTGTGAAATACAACGTGTAAAATAGATTGCAAGCCCTGTGTTCTAGTTAAGGAGCAATTCATTAAATAAGAAGTGCTGAAAAGACCTTCTGTGTGTTTTCTCTATGTACAGTATGTACAGACTAATGGTACAGCATTGAAGCTTAGAGAGGTTTTTGCCTGCTTTCCCGCTTCTGCTTTACTGTCCCTGTGTCTTGTAGGAAGTCAGTATGTTAGCAGAAAGCTGACCAGTGGTTAGCTAGAGCTGAATATACCAAAAAAGTAGGGCACAGGAAAACCAGGTCATAGTCTGTCATGGAGAATGCAAGTATGTATAGATAATACTGCGGTTTTTGAAACAGCAGAATGTATCAAAGCTTGTTAGTGATTATTTCAGGTTTGTAAAACTCAGCAACAGTATATCAGGCAATGACAGTGTATATCACAAACATAAAAGGTTATTCTTTATTGTTATTGTTAAATGCCAGGAGGGGCCATATTTAATTTTGCAGCATCTATATGACTGTCTTTCTTGCAGTGGTTTAATTTGATAAAAATGACATGTGGCTTCTTTCCAAGGTCACATAAGCAATAGGCACAATAAGTAGTAGGAAGTGTGTCAATAAATAAGGGAAGGGGTAACTGCAGAAAGGAATTTCAGGGTCCATGTAGGAATTTGAATGTGTATGAGTGTTATGTAAACAATACTGAATTCCGGTTTTGACGTAGATTGCACTTCTAATAAGCATTATCATGGATTTCATTCTTTGCTCCCTTCGATCATAGCATAGATCAACTGCCTTTATGACTGAAGACCATCCTTGAGATACTTGTGGCAGTTGTTGAAATGTAGAGTTTTAAAGTAATCTAGAGCACAGGTCAGGTTGGATTCTTCTGTTGCCATGTCCTGCCTGACAGTTGCAGTGCGGTAATTTGGTGAAGCTGGAACGTGAGCACTGTTGGGAGGAAGAGGATAGAACTTGTTCTTGGGTTTTCATTCTGACTCAAGGATACTTCGCAGCAGCCCGATGCAGCTTCTTCACATGGAGTGTGGGGGGACATAAAGTTGTTTACATTGCTCTTATATTACTCTAAGTTGGTCATTGCACTTAGCATTACATGGATCCTTGGGCTGGATGTGTTTGCACTACTTGCATTCTCATCCATGTGGAGGTGTTGAAGTACCTAGAGTAATTCAGATATGTTACAGCATAAGCATGCAGTCTATTCAGGGGAAGCCAAATAAAATCAGATTTTTTTTCCCCCTAGGAATGGAATAAATCCAGGTGAAATTTACGTAATACTTAAAGTGTTTTTTAAGGTCTTTCAGCTTGTTGCCTTGTGTCTAACTTTGATGACTGTGTGCTCTACAGTGCTTCAAGGTTATGATACCCAGAAGTTTCTTCTCTCCTTAAATGCAGACAGACATCAAAGTATAATTTTTCTCAGCAACTGGAAGTATACTATACCTGCATTGTTAGCTGTTTGTAATGGGTGCCCTCTTCAGCAAAACAAAATCCTGAAACCTTCAGGAAATAATTTATTTATCCATCCTGTGACTTATAAAACTTTACTTGTAGCAAGTAACTGTGAAAATCTTAACACTTCAGAATTGCATAAACATGGCAGAGGAGAGTGGGAACCACAGTCTTTCAGTGATGAAATACTATATTTGCTTCCTTTATTGAACCATTTAGGATTTTTACCAGAGTGACTAAAGTGCTCTTATGTTCTTCATGCATCAGTGGTGTGACAGAGTAAATCATCATCTCTGTGTAGGTCATCAGTTCTGTATAAACTGTGAGAGAAAGACATTCTTTTATGAATTACTCAAAATAGTTATTTTGAGTTGCTTATGTTTTCTCTTGTATAAAGATAAAAGTCCAGACAAGAAACTGGCTTTGCAAATAGATGTCAAAGGCTCTTGTGCTTTTTGTTGAGAATTTGTCAAGGTTTGTGTACTGTTTTGTCTCAAAATGTTTTCATCCAGCCCTTCTTGCTGCTTTTCCTCTTTCTTTCCTTCCCTTAAGCAAACTGCACTTGGTGCTCCTGTCTTGCCGGTGACTTCCATTGCTTACTAAACAAGTCTTTTCAGCAATACCAGTTTTAAAAATTTCCGTGCTAATAGCAAGCAAACATCATAGATATGTTTATTTGAGCAGCTGACATCTTTTTCAATAACTTCTTCCCAGAGTTGTTCTTCAGATCACATTGGGAACTATAAAATTACTTCTGTGGGTTGTAAAGCAGTGCTCTTAAAAAAGGATTCTGAAAGCCTGAGGTGTTATGAGTTGCTTAACTGTTCACACAGCTTTTTTCCCATCCCCCTAAAGAATAAGTGAAGTACTGGTTAATGTCTGCCACTACAGTGGCATAGAAAGATACCCAACACACTGAATCCTATTAAGTATTCTAAATCTAGAAGTCTGCTGAAGAAATTTTATACAGGACAAGTATGTTAAATATTTATGTCACCCACCAAGGAAAAAAATAGTTCTGAAGTAAAGCCAGCATATCTGTTCTGAGCAAAGGAAGTTGAATAGCTGGAAACCATTCGTCATGGAGGATTTTGAATTTAATCATGTTCCTGTTTAAGTCAATGAGATTCTGCTCCTGACTTAATCTATTTAAGACTGGGTACTAAATGACCTGCCTGATGTGCCTGATTCCAGTCTTAATAGGTCATGGCTTCAGTAGACATGTACATGATAACTAAATAGCGATTTTATTTTCAGGTGTCTTGGCTCTGTGTTTTGGGGTCTGTAAGTACAGTTTGTACTGTATGCAAGTCTCATGCAATGGATGCGTTTACAGTAGCTATAAAATGAAGATAGCACTAGTATTTTCAAAGGAAGTTTCAGTAGCAGAAATGATCTGCCAAATCCCCCCCAAACAACAAAAGAACCCCCCCAACCCAACCGAAAACATGCCAGAGTCAAAACAGAGTCGCTTCTATGTGATGTTAACACTTAACCTGTGCATATATTTAATGAAGTATGAAAATTAACTGAAATGAGGAGCTTTGCCCCAAAAAAATCTGGAGACAGAACAACTGGTGTGCTGCTGAAAAGTATATGCTTGGCAACTTGTGTTCTACTCCACTGTAGCAAGTGATGTTGGATTTTGTTATTCACTTAAAGGGATTAATTATATATGGAGGATGCCTCAGGTATTTGTCAATATGAAATAGAATTGTTTATTCAAGCTCAACTTCATAGAAGAAAAGTTAATTGGAGAGTAAATATAAAGGACATAACAAATAATCTCTGTGAATACCACTGCATATTCTAAGTGTGCTTTTTTTCCCACTTGACGTGTCTAATAGGGTCTGGCTGCAAGTTCTGTTGCTGTGAAGTAGGTTAGGGTTTGAAAATGACAGGCAGCTCCACTTACACTTAAAAACTTGAATAGCTTTTAAATTGCTTCAGGGGATTTCCAGTGTGCTAAAACAAGGCTTAAACTACTAAAAGCTGCCTCTTCCAGTTTTGCAGTTTGTGCGAATGAATCTGTTACCGTGGTAGAAATGGCTTGCAGCATTAAGACAAATGAAGTATTACTACTTACTCAACCCTTCTAATCTGAACTTTCTAAAACATACAGCTATAGGGTTTTTTTGAGGAACATACCATGGAATTTCAGTGGTAGAATGCAACATTTTGAGTATTTGCAGCCAATTGTCTCACTGTTTTGTGTTACCCTTCTTCCTTTGCTGGCACAGAAAACTCTGATGTGTGAAGGAGAATAGAGTTTCTTCCATCTCCAGTTAATTTCACTGTATGTTAAGTAATATGTAGATTGGGACTACACCTACCACTCTCATTGCCATGAGTGGCAAGAAGAGGTGATTTCCGTTTATAGAGATTTGCTAGTAATTTAATGTCACATAGTGAAGCAGCGTCCCTACTGTTTTTATTTTAAATAATGATCTCTCAGTATTGCAATTCATAGGAGTAACCTGGGTCCAAAGGTGATGGACTTGATGTCTTTAGGGACATTGGTGTTTCAAACAGCTCTTGACTGTTTCACCCAATATCATTCTAAAACCTAACTTATTTGGAGAATTATTTGCAAGCAGACCCTATCTCTCCTGGCTTGTTTTCTAGAAAGAAATTCTGTGAAGGCTGCACTGGTCAAGCTGGCTAGCTGGCATAGTGTTGTTACAGTTAAACAGTAACAAGTTACAAGTTGTTACTGTTAACAACAAAAAAAGTTAGAGGTGTGTCACCAGCGCCTTTCTAACCATGTCCACCAACAGTGGTCTTCCCCATTGCTTTTCTAGGTCATGGAGTATTGTTTCTGTTCTCTCTCCTACAGGAATGACAAAATAGCATTTGATCTTCTGGAAAATGAATGTATTGGTAGTGTAACTTACATCTTTAAATAGTGTAAAAAAAAAATCCCATATAATTTAGCTGTCCAGATACTCAGATGTGGAAATAACTCACCTTAAATAACCTGAGTTGTATCTGGACATGATGTTTCTTTACAGTTGCTATTTATGAACCTTTCATTGGTATAATCTTTACTGATGTCTAGTAGTTGTAGCAAGGGCATTAATAACTCGGGGTCCTGTGTTCAACTCTTGGTTAAATTAATATTTCCTACTTCTTGTCATGATAGTAGTGTGCTGCTTGTACACTTATAGCAAGTAAAAGATCTTCCTCAGGATCCTTGGGTAAACAGTTTGTATGTGATGTTGTGGAAATACTTCTCATTAGGCAGGAAACACAATGGCTGGGAACATCTGTGGTGAAATTCTTTTAATGAAAGCTCATCCTTTTCTCAAAGAGAAAAGTCCTTCAGTAGAAAAGTAACAGTATTACAAATAATACTCATTAATTGCTTAACTTCTGTAATAATAATAATTTCAGACTCTCAGATACTGCTTATATCAGAAGCATCTAAGCTATTAAAAACGTTACATTTGTATTTATGACAAGAATAGAGTTTGTGCTAAGCCTTTTCAGGCATTTTAAGTGGTAATACAGGATTATTGGAAATGTTTACTGCAAAAGAATAAGTGAACTTTCTTATAAAGCCAGTTGCAATTTATTCTACTCCAATTAAAACAGAAGACTAGAAAAAATTTGCTTTTCTTAGCCATAATCATGGCTGTGTTGTGTAACTAATATAATATTGCTTGCTTATTTCCACAGATATTACTGTACAATCTGCCACCTGCTTAACTCACCAAGTTAAGACATTTTTCCATTTAAAAAGATAAAAGGTCCTGATATGAAATGAGTAGCATAACCATATTAAACCTGTATTTCTTTATTTCAGGAGGGAACTCAGTTAGAATTTAAGGTCAAGGAAGGCAAGATGCATGTGTAATGTGCAGTGAATATTTTTCTTGCTGCCTTTGTTAGTGGCACAAGTAAAGGTGTTCATATTTGGAGATTTTTCTCAGGGATTAACCTCACATATGGGTTTTGGTCCTTGTGGTAAGTTGTAGGTATACCCCAGTGAATCACAGTTACCTGAGGTATCAGCTCTGCAATAAAATTTCTGTAGTCTTCTTTCCCTCCCTCCCTCCCAGCCCGCCGCCCAGTTAGGCAAAAATCGCTTGCCATCTTTGTAGTTTGTTAGCTTGTACAGAAGAGACCCAGGGGAACGTGAAGTGCAAGGAATGATATGCTGAGTGTTTCAAACTTCTCCACAGGAACTGCTTGGTCTCCACAGCAGGCATGACAAGCAGTCACTCCTCAAGGGGAGCCCTGGTACCTGTCAGGCAGCGTTTGCCAAAATGGTCTTCAGTTGTGCAGTTTGGTTAGGAGTGCCTGGAAAGAGAATTCCTTTAGCTGCTCAGCAAGCAGCAGAAGGACTTTGTGCCTCTCAAAGGGTGGAGACATATTTTTAGCTAATGAAAGTGCTGGATGCTGCCCGTTGTTCTCTGGTTTGTTTTCAGCTTGGCAAGATGTTTTCAGATAAGCTCCGATAGGTTGCACTTAGGCTGTTCCTGAAACAATGGTGTGCAATGTCCTAGGCACGTCCCTGAGGAGGTATCTTTGCTGTTTAATTGCAGGAAAACTGCTTAACATGACAGGAAATACATAAATAGGTCCTTGATATGGTGACTGCCAAGATTTATATAAGTGCATGTTGTGTGTCTTTTGAAAATGTGGAGCTCCAGCAGCTCTTAGAGCTGGTATGAGGCACTTGAGGTGCGGTATTTTCTGTCTTGAACTTGCAGTGAAGCATGAAAGATTCAGTTCACATGGATGATTTTAATCAGCAGCAACTGAAGTGGTTCTGTTAAGGTGCTGTTCTATTCTGTTGACCAGCAAATGGTTTTTCACTGCTAGGGTAGCTTTAAAGTACCATTTCAAGTTTAGTTTTAGCCACATGTTCAACTACGTTGGTGTTCCTTAAAACATGCTATGCTGCTGCCTCCTGAAATTCATTTTCCTGAAGTTGTGAGTTTATCTCTAATTTTGATAGCTTAAATTTTCTTCCATTCTGCAGGGACTTTACTTAATGTTAATTGTGCTGATAGGTGTAATCAAAAGGATGAAAAGCACAAGTGCTTAAACTTTAAATTAGAAAAACGACTTTCACTTGTGTGAACCAGAGCAGTGGGGGTGATTACATGCAAAAAACATTTCTGGTGCTTTAGAAAATCAGTATTGATCTAGAGTAACTCAGAGTCTTAACTGAGTTGTGAAACAATGTAGAAATAGATAATCCTTTATTTAGATACAGAAAAGTTTATTGCAATTTCCCTTATGTAATCTTGTCATACCTAGGTATTCATCTGCCAAGAAGCTAATGGTATGTCTGTGCCCTGTTGTGTGGAAATGACGGTACAGATTAACACCTTTTGTAAAGTAATTGCTTGGTTATTTTTAGTCATGCGAAAACACCAGATCTGGGACTGATCCTGAACTCGTCAAATGAGGTCAGTGTAGCTGGGGAAGAGCAGTCTGCTGGGTTGTCATTTTGAACTGTGATTAAAACCAATCAAGATGATGATTGGAGCAAAGTCATTGAGTGATACCATAGTCAACAGTGTTGAAACCACCGCATTAGCGTTTTCTGCATAGCCCCTGAGAGTGCCGGGACTGATTCTTGAAGGGATTTGGGAAGTTGAACAGTTACTGTAAACTTTACTTTTCTCAGTTCATTTCCAGCCTATAAGCTTAATCATGCCTATATCATCACTGTTTTGGGGTTTTTTTGGTTTTTTTTTTTTTTCACACCCTTGGAAAAAATTCATGTCCTAGCATTGTCTCTGAGTTGGTTTATACTCTACTTTATACTCAGAAATTTGTGACTTCTTTTACCAAAGTGGCTCTGTATATGCACCAAAATAGAGAATTTGGATGCTAGCTATTTGTTTTGTAACTTGAAATCGCAAACTGCGGCCATCAATTTTATGAGGAGCATGTTAGAATTGAACTTTTTTGTGATCTTTTAGTAGGTAAATTATGATTATATTGGATAACTTAGCACTGATAATAGTGCTTCCTACATGCTTAGAAGTGCTATCACTTTGCTTTTTAAAGAGCATTATCAGTGAATTTTATTATAATCTGAATTTGTTTTTAAATGGCTGTAGAGTTTCATAAACACAGGAAGCTGTGTTTCAGCTTCAGAAACACTTTTGGCACAAAGACAGTAATGCAAACTACAGGCAAGGCTCTGGAGGCTCTTTAAACTCCCACTGTCTGCCCTACTTTTTCTTCCATAATATCCTTTAGGCAGGATTTCAGTGCCATAGTTAAGTCAGTGACATTTGTTAGAGTCATATAACATCAGCTCACACTAGTGTGATTAAATAAATAGCTTCTGAGTTCAAACTAAAAACCATTCTGTCTTCTCTATCCAAGATAGGTGCAGATACTGCACAAGAAAAAATGTTGCATATTAATGTGCTAGTCTTGTGGTCAAAAATGTATTTTCCAAGTCTCTGGTACAGTTGTTTTCAAGGGAAGATTATGGTCCCTTGGAAATTACTAAGCCTTACATATCCTCGTCTCTGAAGGACTTTCAGTAGCTGAGAAAAAAAAAATCAAGTTCTTGAATCTAACATTAGTCTGAGCTAATATATGTTCTGACCATTAACACTAATATGTTGGTTGTGAAGAAGGAATTGTCAATGGTGCCTGCTTCTACTTCAGCATGGCAAAGCGCAGTTCAGTCATTCAGTCAAAATTCCAAATTTGTTCTGGGTTGATGGTTTGTTGGGTTTTTTTTGCCTTTACTGCAGTAAAGTAGACCTCTATAGTACGTGAGCAGAAATTAGTTTGCAAACTTAAAATCTTAATTGTATATGCTGTAAGACTCCTGTTTGGAGTTTTTCCTAGTTCTTTCTTGGGTTGTTGAAGCCAAGTTTTGTATGTAGATATAGATTTTATTTATGATGGAAAACTTTAAGTCTGTGAACTTCTCTTACTTAGATTTTTAAGTAACAGTGTCTCTCCCATTTGTTTTATGTTTATCCCTAGCATAACTTAAAATGCTTGCCAGCTCTTTTGGAAGGAATCATGTTAAAAAGTAGTTGAAAAATAGTTAAGCTGTTCTCACATCTGACTTTCCAGGACATAGGATACTGCTCTGCATGTGTGAGAGCAGAAGAGAAAACTCAGCTAACCTGTTAGTATCTGTGTGAAAAGTGGTGTGAAGGGAGACTAAAGTCAGTGACTTAATCTGTGTGAAATCAGGTTGGGCTTCATGTGGAAGAAAACGTATAGTGAAAAAAATGCAGCAAGGTGTTCTGTGATAAGACTTAAAACAGTTGAGCAGTGTGGTGAAATAAATGCCTTTTGTGTCTAGGTAGTGTTTACAAGGAGTGATGTAAATGGTTTCTGGAGGCTTCTACCAGCCCTATATTCCTGATGTTGAGCATGGTAGGGTGGACTGCAGTATTAAAGAAGGAATGCATTCAAGCGTTGCAGCTTAAATGGCTTCCTCCTTTCTGGCAGTGTTTCAGCCATTTCACCCATGGTAACTGTGTGAGAGCTGGGATCTTCGCAAAGGCTTGAAAAGGAAGAGGGCTGTATTGACATCGTTCTGTTCTCTGGTCTTGTGTGAGGGTTTTCTACACACGTCTGGTACTAGTCTCCTTTCTGTAATTTGCACACACACACTCTGAGTGAATCCAAGAAGGATATGGACAAACTAAGGGATCAGGATTTGTACTGGGGAAGGCAGTTCATTGGATCTGGAAAAGGTTTGCCAATAGTATCAACTAATCATGGTGAGATCCCTGTCCCCAGTGACTCTGGGTCCTGATTTTGTAGACAGAAGCCGCAGAATGAAGGGGGGAAATGTGCCATATTCTGTACTTGTGATGAAGCAGTAGAGGGCACCAGACAGTAAGGAGCAACTTTTTGTACAGGAGTTAGGGAGAGAACAGACTCAGAGGACATAGGAGCAGAAGGGAGAGACACCAGTCTTCAACATCACTCCATGCTTGGTTTTTTTTTGGAAGTTGTGTACTTCATGGATGTCAAGGCACAGCTGCAACTATAAGAAAAAGGAGCACTGCTTCACATGTTTCTTTGCCTACTCAGGGAAATACCTGAACTAGAAACTTACTGAAACATAAACCCCTTATGTAAAATAAGTATAGCTTCCAGTATTGTAAAGTTAGGAAATTCAAAGATTTAAGGTTGCCTGTAGTGTATATGATGAACTGATGTAGCAGAATTCAGATACCTAAACTGAGGATAATACATTGAGATACAGTTCAGTCTTTAATGCAGTGCTCATTGGCCAAAGCATCAGCACACCATAATATGCTCATGCAATTACTTTCCATCTTGTCGTCTTTGTCATTAAAAATGGATGACAGTGGGGTTTTTTTAAGGTGGATGAAGTAGTTTCATTAATGTAGATATGGTCGATCCCTCTCATATCAAAACACCCGTACTCTAGGCTTTCTAGTACGATAAACTAGTTCTGCCATCTTCCTTTTCTTTTCCCTCAGACAGTGGTATGTAGCACTGTATGGGTAACTGACATGTGTTAGGCTTTGTCCCAGTTCAGACAAGCTAAAAAAAAAAAATCAAGCATCAATATCACCCTTGGTTATTTGGAAAATAACCAGGACAACCCTGATGCCCTGGCAGTCTAGCTGGTGCATGTTAGAATTGTTTTCTGTAGATTGCATTGCATTCCAAATTTGTTTTGTTTGTGGTCATCTCTGCATGTATGGTGGGCTTATTAGTATTTTTATCTTTGTAGTAGACATGTGACTCATATGCATGCTTTATATTCACTAGCTAGATCACACAGAATTATGCAGAATATTCTGAGGTGGAAAGGGTCACTGAGTGCAGCTCCCAAGTGAATGGCCGTGGAGGGATTGAACCCACAACCTTGGCATCATTAGAACTGCTCTAACCAACTGAGCTATGAAAACTTAATTCAGTTCTACAGATTACAGTTCCTGTAAACTTGGCAAAATACATTGTGAATGCAAAGACAAAATCACTTTGTATATTAGATGTTCAAAACCCAACTAGTGTTTCTGTAAAACACACCTGTGGTACATAAGGTAAAAAATGTTATGGGAACCATGGTGCAATTTTAGAAGAACATACATACTTCTGAGATTTCCCTTTCCTTTTCATTATCGTGTGTCTAAAGATAATATCCAGTTGTGGCTAGAAGTGGGGAGTGAAAAGGGATGGATTTAAAATGTTGCATTGAGGCTAGAAGTCAGTGCTGTAATGAAGTCAGTGGATGAGCATAGACACAGACTTCAGAAACAGTACTTCAAACTGAATGCCTGGAATAATATGTGATGACTTTGCACTCCCCCTTCAGGCTGTACAGCGTTTAAAAAATATGTGCTGAAAAACCTTTGTACCCCTGCAGAAAAAAAAAGGCAGAGAGATTTCTGCTGTGTGTTTTACTCCTGCTGAGTCAATTTAAGCATCTAGGTCAGGTTTCACCAGCTTGCAGTTAAATTTTGTTCAGTTCTTGCATCATTTTTAAAAACCTCTCTGGTGGTTGATTGGTTTGTTCAGAACAACTTGAAAGGGATTTGATGGCAGCTGAAATAAGCTGGTGTTCCTGGACATGAGCTAGTGCCAGACATTAACAAAGGAAACTCAAGAGGTTACAGTAAGAGTAGAGGAAAGGGAGAGCTGCCATACTGCTTTAGGAAGCATTTAGTTGTCATCTTGGGCTTCACATCATGTTGATGCAGGGGGAGATGCAAGATGAGAAGTGCTGTTTCTCTTCATCCAGTTGCTTTGAGACAAGACCAAAGCTAAAGAAGCTTCTGAGGTACAGCATCTTAAGCATTTCAGTTGAGCAGATTATTCAAGTACCTCTCTGAAAAATGAAGTCTCTTTGCTGTGAACTGACTGGCTCATGACTGGCATGCTTGAAGTGTGAACAGAGCAAGTTGGGACTGTCTGCACCAGCTGATATAGACAGGCCTGAGGCAGAGCTTAGAAGCAAAACATCGTTTCTTCAGGGGAGTCTGTGTTTGTACAGTTACCAGCCTGGACTCTGAGAGGCACAGCAGGAAGGTGTGTGTTCACCACTTGCCAAGATGGATGCAGGCAAAAATTACAGTTGACCAAGCTGTGGAGGGTCTGGGGGGGTTCGAAGACTTCTGTCCAAGTCCAGCCTTCCCAGGCCCTCTGCAGACACCATTAATTTAGTTTTGTGACTGCTTTCCCTGTGTCTTTGTCTGGCCTGGGTTATGTTACAGCCTGGAGCAGGAGTTTTGGAAGAATTTAGGGTGGTAATTTACAGCTAGCTGAATTTCCAGATCCTCTCAAAGGTACTGTATGTACTGCTACAGATTAAACCCAACAGCTTCCTTATTTGCACGGATGTTCTTAAGTTGTCCTCTCCTGATGGCCATAGCTTGTCACAAGGCAAACTTTAAAATGACAGCCGTGTGATCAAATGGTCTTCCTGTTGCATTGCTCAAATAGCTTCTACACATTGTGATTGGGGGAAGGCAATATTAGAGCTGTAGAAATAGGGGTGTTTTGTGTTTGCTGGTTGGCAATTGTCTCAAAGATTTCTCTGTTTCTGTGATGCAAAAGAAATGCCTTAAAAACAAAAAATGCCCTCCAAAAAACCTCAAACATATCCCACACAAAGTAGACCAGATTTTATTTAAAAAAATGAAGTCCTTTTTAGTTCTGCCCTAGTCCTTAATGTACTTTTGGGAGGAAATCCTCGACAAAGGTTGATTCACGTTAGTCTATGAAATCAGGATTTTTTTCCTAAACAGGAGAAAATGTTAAGACACTTGGGATGCATCAAGGATAGAGACATCTTAGCTGGAGCAGAAGCTGATGTACAGCAGGTGAAGTGGGTAATTCAGAGACAATGAATTCTAGGTTGGGAAACCTGTGCATTGATAAAATGTTTTTCATCTGTCATCAGCTATCAAGTATTCCTGTTGAGAGTCAGGTTGTAAAATTCAGAGTAGCAGCAACTTCTGTGGACTTAAAATTTTCTTTGTAGTATTAACCTATGAATTTAATTTTAGGTAAGGTTTTAAAGAATCTTCCAGGGTGGAGAAAAGTAAAGGAAATATGCCTGAAATCTATGTCAAGAGGGTGATCTTTATAAATTGCCGAAAATTCTTTATGATCAATCAGCCCATCTTAGTGTAAGTGAGGAAGATACCAAACACACTGACTGCAATCTGGATAGAATTAATGTATTCATATAGTGCAAGAGACCAGTTTCCAAAGACAGGTTTTCTTCAGTGACCCGGCAATTAGGTGCACACACTTGTAGAAAGGAGGCTGTAGCTTTTGGATTTGGTGATGTTGGACAGGAATGACAATTGCAGTACCTAATTTAGTCACCTGAGCTTCGTCAGACAGGCTTTCAATGTAGCTTATAGAGAAAGGCTTCTCTCAAGCACTCACTGATGTTGTAGTTTGGATTGTGCTCTGAGTCAGTGTCTGGAGGAACCTGTTCCACTACAGAGGAACTGAGGGGTATCAGTTGGAAACTTTATTTTACCCCAACACCTTTTTTTGTGGAGTGTGTTTTGTTTTGGTTTTTTTTGTTTTGTTTTTTGTTAACTCAGCTGAAATCACTGCTTTACGTAACTATACCTTTAAAATCATAAGAAAGTGAAACTCATGTAGGATGGCACTTGAGCTATTTATCTTAGTATAAACACAGGATTCATGTTTGCTGCCTAAAGTTTTTAGGAAGATTTAGATCTTGGATGGTTACATCCATGAGTCGGGGAAAACCCTTCCTTTCACCTGTTTCCCAGCTGGATCACAACTGTTGGAACCACTTGGAAATAATTTCAGATGGATTTTGCTGTCTGACAAGGTCTTTGAAAATGGTTCACCAAGTGAGATTTTTAGGAACTACTAAAATATGGTGAAGGGTGGAATGAAGACTTATTCTGCTCACCTGAGTCACTGCAGCTGTTTATCCAGGGATGCAGAAGTACTGCTACTGCTCTTACGTGGCTCTCTTCACCTACCTAAAACTTTTGTCAAAGGTGTTACCTGGGTTGAGACTTCAGACTGGGCTTCTGCAACCTGTGTACTAGTCTTTAGTGGGTCTGTGTTAATAATTATGCTTAGGAGCTCTTGGGATAACTATTCAGCTATGAATGGGGCAGGGAGCCGAAGGGGGAAGAAACTATACCTGCGGCCTGTAGCTGTGCTGGGAAATCCCATCAGAAAGTCCATGTCTGGCCTTCTGGCAGGTGAGACAGAGACTCGGAAAAAAACTCCACCATCGACTTTGTGTTCCCCAGGGGCTCCGACAGAAGAACAGTCGGGGAGTACTTGCAAGCTGTGAGATGCTCTGTGTGGAGCGTGCATCTCTGATATCTTCCTGGTCCCATTAGTGTGCCTGGACTAATGTAGGAGGAAAACTGGCAAGTCAGCAGTACATTTTCACTGAAGGCAGGACTACCCAGATTGGCTTTTTGGCCAGCAGCACTGTGGTGATTTGGAAATCCTGGATCTGTGCATGCATGGGCTATTGGCATTCATCGTGATGCTTCCCAGCCCAAAATAGTGCTGATGGTAGTTATTACAGTTTTTGATGGAATAGCATAGGTTTCTGCTCTGGGATCACCACTGCCTCTGAAAGCATCCTGGAGTCATGACAGCGCCAAAGGTGTGGTGTATAAGTTCTCCTGAGCTCCTGCTTGTGTGGTCTGACTCCTGTTCTGCTGGGTGTTGTGCCGAGTATTTGCACACCTCTTTGAAAGCAGACACTGACACCTTCTGTAGATGAAGATCTACATGGTATTGGTCATTTTTTCCAAACTGAACCCAGTGATTGGGTAATTAAACAGCTGTGTAACACAACAGCTGTCAGCCTGGTGTCACTAATCTGCCTGTTTTCACATGGAGCCTAGGCCTATTAGGAGTTCTGTGCTTAAAAGTAAGAAGCCTTAGCTTTTACAGAGAAAAGTTAACACTCAGATCTGGTAGCTAAAAGGCTTGGCTTCCTTAACCTGTCAAAAATATCTCATTAGTCAGTTTTCCCATATTGCTGTGTTGTTTGTGGATTAGAGGGTTTCCTCAGGAACTGTGTTCTTCCAGAGATTTCCAATAGAGTACTGCTTGCTGTGTGAATAAGGAGAGCACTCAGTGGGAGTGGTGCAATGTCAAATGTGCCCACAGAGGTGCTCCTGAACCCTCACTGCAAACATTAGCAGAAGGACAGGTGCATAATCACCTTGTTGAATATACAATTAAAATAACTACGCACTGTTGAACTGTTTGGCTTTCAGCTCCTGCAGGCAATTCAGGCTTCCTTTGAGCCTTTGTGTCGTAAAGGAAGGGCCACTGCGTTCTTGCAGAGTGTTTGGCTGCGTTGCAACAAACCTGGTTACTGATGCCCAGGCCTACTTTGATTGATGCACAGATCAAATGACTTTTGGGAGTGGCTTTTGGGGTGACGTCCCACGTACAATGATGTCAGCAAAAGATTTTAAAAAATTCAGGTGTGGCATAATCTGCCAATTAAACTGATTAGTGCTCTGGCTGAGTCCTGAGAAGGAGCTCTGACTACAGCCCTGCTTGTTGAAGTCTTTTATGTAGTGCCTTTGGCTCACCTTGTACAAGACTTTTACTTAGTACCTTCACTGCAGGGTGCTGTAAATTGAGGTAGGATACCATACCAAGGGCTATGTGCTAGCTTGCTTGCTATCAGGGGAAATCTGATACTGGCTCACAAATGTCCCTGACTGCTTGGAACCTGTGACACTGGAAGAGGTCCTGCGACTCCTGTGGGATCGGGATGGAGTGCATCGCTGCTCTGTTGGCAGAAGTGAAAGCTAGCCAGGAGGCAATGCAGGCTGGGCAGAAGGCACTAAAGCATGATGTGGAAACATCTCAGAAGGAAATCAGAACGGTGTTAGCATTGCAGAGGAGCCAGCAACAGGTGAAAGAAGATCTCAAAGCAGAGGTGAAGTCCAGTCACTTGGATATAAGAGCTGTGCTTGAGGAAATCCAGCGAGTGAGAGAAGAAATGGAAGCTCGATTAAATACTCAGGCTGATCTGGTCTTACTGATCAAAGAAGTGAGCACCAATTTAACATGTGTAGACAAGGCTTTCCAGAAAATGGAGGAGAGGGAGAAAGTTTTTACCAGCCTGCATCTTCCCACGAGAGAAAATGTTGAGCAAGGATTTTTCTTTGAAAAATGCTTACACCAGACGCACATGGGTTTTGAAAGACCTGTGGAAGCTAACAATTTGGATGAGGAATGTGAAAAGAAGGTGCTTGGGGGTAAGACAATTGTGACTGTAAGTGTGGGGAGAGAAGTGAGGTTGTTTCTACTTGTGCTTGTCAAGAAATTATTTTGAATGCTTTTAAGAAATGTAAATTTTTTTAGAAATTTAATCTCTTGCTTAAAATAATTTCTAGTTAGTGTAGATACTACTACACATACCTTCCTAGTACATGATATGCAGAGGAAGGCTTTGATTTGGTTCTGCAAACCAAAAAAGTGTTTTATAGATTTTTCCGGTAATACAGCAACAGTGCACAAGATAGGGAGGCTCAGGAAACCAGCAGCACAACACAAGCTCTGAGGTAGCCAGCCAGCCAAATACTGTGTCAAGTACTGGGCAGAACCCCAGCACCTAAATGTAACTTTATGGAACACACCCTGTGTACTGACAGTTGTGTATTTCTTGCTTCTGAACAGCTATTAACTAGAGAGGCAGTGTATGGGATACAGTTTGCTTCATGGAGAAGCTTGGAATGGGTTTAATGCTCTCCTCATTGAACTAGAGTTGGCTGCTGTGCCATCTGTATAATGACTGCTGAGGGAATGAGAGGATTTGTGGACCTTTTCCAATATCCAGATCAAATCTTCTGTGTATGATTCAATGATCAAAAGGCTTAGTCTTTGCAAAATCACTGCTATTTTTTTTTCTGTACTGGTATGAAGAAGGATAGGACTTTAGATGGTGATTCTGTCCAGTTACCGTACTACATTTAGTACTTGAAAATCTGATTTTCTGTCTTCCAAAACTGAGCTTTTCAACTACATTGGGTAAAGTGGTTTTGAGCCTGTTGGAGAGGAGTCCAGAACCTAATTTAAAGGTGGAAATTGTTCTTCTTTACAAGTCTGACTGGTATAGAGGTGGCAGGTAAACAGGCCAAAGTGAGAAGGACTTGGGCTGTTAACCAATACTGTCTTTAATTTAGACTCTGTCATTGATGTGGTAGTATCAGTAATCAGACTCAGGATGCTTTTGTCCTAATGAAAGCATGGCTTTTATTTTGACACCACAGCATGCCTTCTATACAAATCTGGAAACGATCTGTCATTGCCCAGAGGTACGTAGGCCATAAATAAACATCATAGTGTCAGTGGTGTTAATCTGTAGAGGCAGTTCATGCTACAGAGGGTTCATGCTTTTCAGCATTCGAAGTGGCTGTTTCTAGCACATGTCTACGATACAATTGCCAACAGGAATGTCATTGAGTTTCACTTCATGCATGTTTTTTGTTCAGCTTTTCTTAGTATAGTATCAAGGGCTGGCTTGGTTGGATGCTTGAATGAGCTTCTTGGAAAATACTTGGTGGTCTGGGCAGCAGGATAAAAGTAGTGGTATGAAACTGACAAAGTGATAAAGGCTGGCTGAACTCTGGAAGCAGTGGATATTTGGAGCCTTTTGTAATTGGTGGTTAGCTGCTGTATCACTGCATTTAAATGAAATTTCTTCATTAGGTAACTAACTGTGTAATGTAATTTTTTTTCCAGAGTAAAAGTTGTCTGCAAACATTTGTTCAGGTTTAACGCAGCTCTGTCAGGGTCCTAGAAATAGTCACAAAACTAATTTCAAATATTTAATTAAATAATGACATTAGCATCTCTGTCAGTGAATTTACCCAATACTCTTAATCAAGAATAATGTTCTAGTTCTCTATTTGTCATAAATGGAGCATTCAGGAAGGGAGGTGGAATATATGAGAGAGTAGGAGTATGTAAGCCAGTATGGAAGGGAAGAATTGACTGTACATGTTTATTCTCTAGTCCTTGCTCTTTTTTTTTCCTCTCTTCTTCATTATTACGTCTTGTGATTTTTGAAGTAGCTTCAGAAGGTAACCAGTAATTTCCTACACACAGTATTGTCCATAAGATTGCTGAAAATTTTACATGGTTGCTCTCAGATGTGAACTGGCATTTGTGTAAAAATGTCTACTCAAA
Organism: Corvus kubaryi; assembly: GCF_017639235.1. NCBI lineage: Eukaryota > Metazoa > Chordata > Aves > Passeriformes > Corvidae > Corvus > Corvus kubaryi. The sequence continues at coordinate 1,976,234 of NW_024582073.1, forward strand.
AGACATTGTTACATCTGCACAGTAAGAAGTGGTCCTGTTAGTTAAATGGTGGTAAAAATAACTAGAACTGGCAGCCAGGCTTGATCCTTTTGTCATACAAATTCGTATTTTGATTTGGGTTGATACAGCTCTGCTATTAAACTGCACAATGGTATGTTTCTAATTGAAAAGACACCCTTTAACAGTCTGCATCTCTGAGCAGAAGTGTAGGGAAATCAAACCAGGTGCTTGGGATTCAGAAAGGATTGAGTCTTGTTAGTTAGTTTGTCGCCTGTTTTTTCTTAATGTTCCTATTTTTCTTTCTCCAGATCTCACCTCTCAGGTTTTTTCACTCTATCATGAAGAAATCTTGTTAAGTTGAAACTGTACAAAGTAATCTCCTTAGATGTCTTCATTAAACTGCCAAGGGGTATTTATCTGTTGCATCAGCCTTTTATTGCAAAAGTGTTTGCTCATTCTCTTTGTGATCAAGGGGGGAAGACTGGCCCTATCTGCACAGCAGTACTGTACTCCCTTTCCAGTCTGAAGGCAGAAGAGAAACCTGTAACCTATACAGTGTTTACAAGTCAACTGCTATTTTATGTAATATGGTTTCCTCTGACATGAGATAATTGTGTACTGTGAAAGCATTGAAGTTGCCACATAAGTAAGAATATGAAATTCACAATGTAGTTTCAGGACTGTGAGTATATATTGAAATAGATTACATTTTAGACCTTTTTTAAGGTCTTATCCTTGTGACTGAAAATTGCTAGAACTAAGAAATGCTGCAAGACTTCTGGTTAATAAAGCTCAGGCCTGAGCTGCAGAGAAGCGACTTTTTACAATTAAAATTTTAAAAGGAAGAAAAATAAGGGAGGAAATGTGGAGAAAAGGGTTTTGTATTCAGCCATACTTTAGAGTGAAGGAAATACAAAATCCATGTTGCATACAAAAGTGGACAACCCTTATGTTAGAAATAAGTTACTGAATAGGTAGGATAACAGATCTTGCATTTTATAAAAGTATTTGTTCAAAGCACAGTGTGAAGAGTATGCTGGAAAGTATGCCACAGAATACATGAAGGTGAGGATGAAGTGCAAAACACTGTATCCAAGGTTATGGTGTTAGGAATTAACAGATTGATAGTGGCTGCTCTGCAGTGCTACTGAAATAACCCTTTCTTGTAGTTAGTATTTCAGCAAGTGTTTGTAGGAATTTATAACTACTTTCATTTGCAGCTGTCCTTTACATTTTGGTGAGATTTCAGCATGAAATGCATATTAATTAGTTGTTGTTGTTGTCTTAGTTGACAAGGGCAAGCAGCGGAGTCCCAAGAGCTCATGCATACGGACTCAAGCCTCCACAGATGCACGTTCACCTGGCACAAAAGCAGCTGAGTTGACACAATACAAAACAAAATGTGAGACTCAAAGTGGAATCATCCTGCAGCTGAAAAAATTCCTGACGTCCAGTAACCAGAAGTTTGAAGCATTAACAGTTGTCATCCAGCACCTGCAGTCTGAGGTAAAAACTCACAGCTCATCAATTTTGGCTTTAATTTTTTGAACTCTTCTCAGCAAGGGCTTCAGAAAATATTAATATACTGATACTAAATTTTGTGTTTCCATTCCAGTGGTTTCTGTTTTCCTGTGGAGGTGATGCTTCTGGCATCAGTTGGATAGAAAAAAAATCAAACCCATGACACTGGGCTTTAGGGCCTCTGCAGCTTCACATGCTCTTCAAAAGAGTTTTTAAATGTTTGTAGTTAGAGAGTCCTTCAGGGTTGAGTAGCTTTCCAAATATGTACTTCAAGTTCTGCCCTTGTAGGAAAGACTAGTTTCAACAGATAATCTACATGGCCTTGCTTTGTTACCTGACATTGGATGGAAGAGTATTTAAGAGATGGATATGTTTTTGAGCTACTCAGAATGAAGTCTGAGTTGTTACAATTTTATTTATTAAATTCTGCATTGTTGATGGTGTCCTAAAATTATTAATAAAATTATAGAAATGCATCTGGAATTATAGAGTGGAATTAATTTGATGTGGTTTAATGTTAATTTTTCTAGTCTGTTTGAAATATGTAATGACCTAATCAGTTTGATTCTACACTAGAAACTGTTCATCTGCTTTAAAAACTTTTGAGAACAGAAAAATCTGAAGTCAAGGAAATTATAACAGTTATGAATTTATACTGCACAGCTGATGCAGGCTTTAATAGCCATTTCTCGTGCATTTATAACTAATGTCTTAAGATTGGTATCAATTTCATTTCAACTCTTCTGCTACATGGTGATTTTACAGTCTGGTATACAGAAAAGCACTAAATTGTCTTAGTATGCTGGCAGAAATGTAACATTCTCATGGCATAATATCTGCTTACTTTCATTTAATCTAAAAATACTGCATTTATCTCCTAGTCTGGTTCAACTCTAAGAGCAGTGGCTCTTAGCCAGTTTTCTGAGATTGGTTTGATTGGGTTTTCTTAAACTCTTGGTTGGAACACCTTTCCCTGCCTAAGGAACTAGTTTGAGATCTTCAAAGCAATTTGATACAGGATTTTTGGATGCCTGTCATCTAACATGATATTGTGAAATTTATAACTGAAATTCTCACTGCTAAACTTCTGTGCAATCTTCTCATTACTGTAGAATAAGCACAGTGATTTTTTTGATAACTCTTACAATTAAATGTCTTGGCCTAGTTTCTTCTCTCAAATATTTTGTATTGTAACATTTTAAAATTCACAAATACTTTGTAAATGTCATGTTAGTGAGAAGAAGCCCATCATACTAATTTGCTTCTTCCAGGCTACTTTACAGGTTGCTTTAGCCTTAATGTGGGGGTTTGTTTTAGAATAAGGGGGGGTTTAATTAAGGAAAAAGTGATGTTGAAGATGAAGGGAAGAGAAAACTGCATGGAAGAAACAAGTGATTTCGCTCCTTATTCCTCTTTGTTAGTCTTTTGCAGATGGAAAGAAAAAAAAAATCTCTGTCAAATTATATAAAATTAGTAGTCTTGGACAGTTAAGTTCGAGCACATGAAATTGAGCTAGATACGACAAATTGATGTATTTTCATACCAGTTATTGATTTTGAGGTTGCTCTCTCCTTTCCTGGGATAAGACAATACTTGCTGAAGGCTCACTGCCTTACTGTTGTGGAAATACCATAGGGATGAGAAGGACTCTGCTGTCGTGGAGCTATAAGGAATACTTAAAATCTGTTAGTTAGGTGGGGGAAAACATCCTGAAGGATTTCCCTGTTTTAGGGAACACTGTGAAGAGTAGTTTCAGTTTTGTTTGTTTGTTTGGGATTTTTTCCTTTAGGGTAAGGAGTGGAGTCTGGTATAGCTAACAGTTGTAGCTGGCCACTGGATTATTTGTCTGAAGTATCCTTTGAGGACCCCTTTGATGTAGTTTTCAAACTCTGGAGAAACTCAGGGAGAAACTTCAAGTTAGGCTTTAACTCATGAGGTGGGGTCTCATAGGTTAACTACTGCAGAGCCAACTGAAAGTAGCTTCAGCTTCTCTGGTTTTAAAAAAACATTGAAAAAATCATGCTTAGCTGATTACATGAGGAACAAAGTTGTGCTTCCATTCTTCCCACTAGAGCAAGTGTGAAGTGACATGATGCAGCCTTAGAAATACCTTGCTGGAACCAGAGGGAAGGCCTGCTCTGGACTCCTCTGGTGCTGCTCTGTCCCTAAAGAAGGCCAATTCAGCCTGCCACTACCAGACAGCTAAACCAGCGAAAGAGCATTTCTTTGCCAGGTGGTGACGTGCACTGTCCTAACGTGTGGTCAGAGCCAGTGTGAGGGTGAGATGGGGTCAAGGACAGCCTGCCTGGCCAAATGGAGTAAAGTACTGGAGTGAGCACTTGGGTCACTTCAAGGCTGGGCAGCCCAGACTAAGCCTTTTGGCAAAATCTGCTGTGGCCTCTCCTGCTTTCCCTCCAAAGCTGAAGTTACTGGGATATGATTTGGCTGTTAGATTTGTTTGGTTTTACTGTCGTGTTGTTTTTTTCTTTTTTTTCCCCAAGAGTTCCCAATGTATTTCTGCACAAAAGTTGTTTCTTACGAGCTCATTTGAAGTGGAATATAGCTGCAAAAGAAATCACGACCTGCTGGCAATGACTTCTGTCAAAAATGCAGCTAGGCCATCTGGAGTGAGGTTGAGATGCTGCTGTCAAAGGGTTAAATGGGATTGAGCAATGCTGCACTGCTGTTTCTAGCTGAGCAGGAATCTCTCCAAAAAACCCTGAGCTGAAACCTGTTTGTTGCAAGAGTTACCTTGGAGCTGTCAATAGTAACAGCTGCCTCTGATAAAACCTTCCCACTTGATCTGTCAGTGTTTCCTTAGGGGGTGTGGGGAGAGCGTCTATGCATAGCTACCTTTACCAAGACTCTCCCGAGTTTAAAAATGCTAAAAACGTGTTTTCTGCCTCACAGGAGCTATTGTTGCACTGGGTTAATGCTAGATGGAAAGCCTCTTGGCATCCAGAGTATTCGATGGCAATGAACAGCGTGGCTGATGAGAACACTGAGTTTTTCCATTGTTGCACAGCTGTGTGTGTGCTGGCAGTGATAGGAACACGCGTTAAACTGCACACTGATCACAAAAGCACGTTGAGTCTTTCTAGAGTACTGTGCTTCCCCTGATCCCCTGGTAATTCCTGTTACTTCATGACTACTTTCCTGTTTTTTAAGTTCAAACAAGAAACGAAAAGTGGCAGTACAGAGGAAATGGTGAATTTGGCCATTTACAAATAAGAACATGAAGTGCGTGCCAAGGAAAGCCGTTTGCCATTAACCTTCAACTGCATTGAGCTCTGAAATTTGCACTACTGCATTTGAGTTGGTCTTTTAACTTCCACTAGTACTCATTTTGAATTTATTTCTTGTCCCTTCAGTAAGAGATATGTTCACAGAGGCTTTAAATATGTGGCTGGCATGTCTGTGATAAGTCAGGCGGGGGATGCCACTCTTGCAGCCCTCCCCTCTGTTCCCTAGCCCTTGTGTATGCTTGGGCTTCTTTGGGAAGCCAGTTCAGGCATCTAGTTAGGACAGGGGAAAAAAAATTGTTATTATGTTACAGGTCTGTCCATGTCAAAAGAGTTTTGGGTATGTCCCCCTACAGTGGTTCACTGTGGGAAGGAGTGGAAGTGAAGAACTGCCAGTGCTGGGATGGGGTGGGAATGTGTGCCTGAGAGGTCTGCAGCTGTGGCTAGGAGCCAGATGCTCCCTTGGGACGCAAAAAAAACCCCAGTACATCACCAGCTGATGAGGCTGAGGCTCTGGCAGCTTCTTCCTGAGCCTCTACTTCTTGCCTTCTGAGAGGTGTTCAGCCGCTTCCCCTGCCTTGGGCTGCCCCCAAGGCTGTGTGAGCCCTGCCGTTGGGCTGGTCAACCCTCCAACTCACTGCTATGTATAAACTCTTTCTTACATCTTTGGGAGTGGAGGGTGATTATTTTAGCAGCACGGTACTAGCTTGGTTTTAAATCTAGTTTTAAATTTGTCTGTCTAAGGCAGATGTAGCTGCCAAAGGAAAGGGTAATGTGTAGTTAGAATGGCTTTGTAACTGTTCAAAGTGTGAATTGACAGGTATTTCATTTTCTCATTTTAGTGCATAAACTGCCACATTCAGAACTACTACCCAAGCTGTTTAAAAAATTTTTGAATGGTAAAATGTTTAATTTTTATGAATACCCGTTTTTATTCTTCTAGTTTAATAAATGAATCTAATTAAGCATCTCAGTAATTCTCTACAGATTCTGCTCTAGAAATGGGCTTCAAATTTGTATCTGTGAAACAGGGTACTATAGAGATGAAAAGAAACTCAGTTTCACTGTTGTGCTTTTCTTGGTATGGTTATGGGAAGACTGCTATTTACAGTTCAGACTTTACTTGGGCATGTTGTGGTGCCATTTTTAAGAAGTCTCCTTAGTAGAGGAAAAGGCCATTTGAGAGGCTATAGAGCCCTGACAGTAATATGTGAATAACACTAATTGTGGATGTGACACAGGAAACAACATGAGGAATGTGCTAGAAATTGTGTGGCTGAACAGGCTTCAGTATTTCTAGGTGGAAATAGAAATTAACCATTAGTGTATGACCTGTTGTAACTGGCATTTCCTGACATGTGCAGGACTGTAAGAGTTGAGATACTAGCTTCCTTGGGAACTTAGCAGTTTAAAACGGGGTTTTTTTCTGTTTTGGAATACATGAACACACGCATCAGAAATGTTTGTCCTGGCCTTTGTGGAAGTTCAGCAGAAAATGTTTATATTTATCAAATGAGAAACGCATATCTGGGTTAAGGAGCAGAAGTACACATTGCATCACTAAACCCCAAGAGTTTTGGAACAGTCATATCTTTTGACCTATAAGTCCTGTTGTTTAGAGCAGCTGTCTTTGAGTACAATTCTTAGTTTTGATTTTCTAGAACCTAACATCAAACATGGCAGGTTTTCATTAGAATTTTCATACCAGGTGTATCTGGCTTCCCAAAATATGGACATAACTTTTTACAAGAGAGAATAAGGACATGTAATTGAGATTAATTTTAGTGCTTCTTTACTTTGAAAAAAAAAAGAAAAAGGAAAAATCACTTAGAAGTCAGAATGTAATATTCTGAATTTGAGGAATGCAAATATTTTCTGTTTTGTAACAGAGTGTATTTGAGTAATAACACAGTAGTTTCCCCCTGTAGAGCAAACCTAGGCTCTGGCAGCTTGTGTCTTACAGGTAGCATTTGGAAAGCAAGGAAGTTTTCATAGGATTCTCAATGTCTCTATAAAACATGGTGTGAATGAACAAGAATGGTTTTGGCAACAGATTGAAGATTTGTGAGCTCTAACATCCAGAATAACATTTTAATCCATTAATTACTATGAAACTAGGCTCTGATGGAAATAATTTTTTATAGGATGTGTCAGTTAAGCAATTTATTTGGTACACCTGGATATTCAGAATGGGTTACAGCTGAAGAGAGTTGGGAGTCCTGTCCTATAGCTACTCCTAGCAAAAGGTGTCTTGGAAAAAGATACCTTTGACTGAAACAAACTTGGTGTTTCAGACAACCAGTGTTGCTTTCCACAAAGAATCTGATTTTCGTGACTACCTCATTTCTTGTAATTACTGTTTTTTCAAGAAGCTGCAGAATTCATGACAGTAGCAAAACAGGGGTATCTATTGCAGAATTTAAGGGAGCAGTTAGTGGAAGAAAGAAAGCAACGTGTTTCAATCTTGTTTCCCTCTTGATTTGTACTACCTTTTCATGTGAAATTCTAAATAGTCTTAAAAATGAAATTAAGAAAATAGTGTAATATTATGCTCAAACACAGGCTCTTATTACAGCATTTTGAATAACTTTATAATGGTAATAACAGTTTTATAGATGTGAGAACTTAAGTTGTGATGGTGTAACTTGTCAAAGTTGCATAGTATCTGGTGGGGACTGTGTCATATTCAGATGAGTTGGACTGAGATAGAAAGCTGTAGAAAATACTGAGAAATAAGTAATTGCTTAGATGAGGTAGACTTAGTTTTTATGAGATTGGAGTTTCTTCAGGGAAGGAAGGAGTCATTCTGTGTGAGAAGTAAGAACTCATATTAGCATTCAGAAACCCAGTAAAGTAGCAAAACAGGCTGTTATAGAGAAGTAAAATAGCCCATATTATTACATCTGGACCTATCTTTGCAGGGCTATTGCATGAAGGTAGACATGACTTTTAAATGGGAAAACAAAGATCCCTGAGAGCCTAAGATCCTATGTAAAGCTTGCAAAAGCATGAAGAGCCTGCAAGTAAATGTGTTAAATACATAGTGACTCACAGGAATCCTGTTTGGCTGGTTCTCTGCTTTAGTGCTTCATACACTAAACATCGGGGCAAAACCATCTGATTCTCCATAGATATCTAGTATATAAAAGAAGTAAAATATTAGAAATCACGGTGAATCTCTATCAGCTAATTGTGTAAGTGTTGTATTCTGAGTCTTAATTCTGCTTGAAGTAATGTCAAGGTGAAAACTGATGGCATATTTCACTTGGTAAGAATGCAATGCATAATACAAATGAGGCCAAGAATAAATTAGAAGTATTCATTTCACTGTATATTTCTTGATTGGAGATGGTTAATTACATTTTCATTTTATCACAGTAATAATCTGCTGCTCCTTTCAAAAATATGCATGGAGCAGAGAGTGTAGATCCTGTTTGTTGTACTGCTTCCTTGGCTCATTTCTTTGGCTTGCTTTTGCATTGAGGATGCAGAGGAAATGACATTGCAAGGGGGTTTTAAGTGAGGTATGGAGTAGGTGAGTTTAAAAGAAATTGATTTCTAAAATTGTTAATATCTAAAGAGAAGATTTACTTAGAGGATTGGATTTTGCTAGGAAAGAAGGAACAGGGACAGGTAGAAATACTGTGGTATAAGGACCAAAATCATCAAGTCAAATGTCATACTGCAAAGCAGATATGAATGGCCCTTTTGTTGCCCCTTCATACAGCCCTCCAGGCTGTAGCTGATGACACACGAGTGACTGGCATTTATGCAAAGATGTGACTCAATTTCTACATTACAGCCAATGATGATGATGATGATCTTTTTATGAGTGGAGCAGCACAAGGATGGAGTAGACATAAATTTGTAATGCTTTGTACCCAAGAGGAATATCTCCTTGGATGAGAAAGACACTCAGTTGACAACTGAGACTGTACCAGTATTAAAAAATATTTAAATTATGATCTTTTTTCCATACAACCTAAGCACATCTCCAGTAGGGTCTAAACATACATGTTACAGAAGTGCTTACAAATGTATTAATTTATTTAAACTACAATGTTTTTTAAATGGTCAGCATTTCTCTCTAAGTTTAATTTTAGGAGTAAGTGCTTGTGATTTGGTTTGACAGTAAATGGCTTACAAAAACCAGACTCTTCTTTCCAAGAATAAAATTAATTTGGCCCTGTATATGATAGTAAAACACATTTAAGTGCTTCCGTTCTTTGCATTGATTAATTTGTTTTATACACTTCAAACAAATTTTATTTAGTCTGTTACAATAAAATGCTTTTTGAAAAAAGCATCACCATGCTTTTATATTTAACACTTAATTTTCTACTCCTTTAAGTCTTGAAATGACTTGCTTGCAAAGTGTATTGCTGATGAAAACTAGAAGGCTGATTACAGGCTGCACACTGTGGAGGGCTTGGTACTGGCATTGTCAGAGCCCTTCTCCACCTTCCCTGGGCAGGGTTGCATCCCATGTTGTATCCCAGCACTGAGATGAACACTCTAGTACAGCTACTCCATTTGTGTTGTGGGAAAATTCCCACAACACGGCCTGATTCCCTAGGGTATTTCATGGCCTAGAAGTGAGTTGTGTCTCTTCCTGTGCAACATACCAGTGCTTTCCAGATTTTGGTTGCAGCAATCTATAATGCTTCTGATGAATCTGTTACTGGGGTAGACTAGGCAGCTGTGGCAGGTGGCTTATCACATAGATATCAGTGTTATATAGCTGCTTGAAATTAAAAAAGCAAACAATTACTGTATTTTGGTATGCAAATGTGAACTTTTCATTATTGGTTCTTGTGAATTTTTCTTTCTTTAATACAGCTCCAAAAGAGTACATATTTTGTTTTCCAAAGGAGTGTGCTTGTTTAAAAGGTGGGCTGTGATGTGTGGATAATTACTACCAGATTGGGCAGTGTTAGCTTGTTTGGATACACATACTTGAAACCCGTTTTCTGCCGTGATTTGCTTTTTTTATATTCTGTTGAAGAACTTGCAGCTCTTAACATGGAGGGAAAACTTGCAAAAGGTGATTAGGCCTTTTTGACCAGGCACAGCCTATCTGTGGCTCTCAAAGCTTTGATTTGCAGGCAGAGCATGGGACTCCCACACCAGCATCACCCCACCTGGCCAGGAGCAGGAGTGTGCTGGGAAACCTGGAATGGTTAGTCTGGCTAGTTGCACATCCTCTCAAGGAAATACAAAGTTGCCTCTTTGCTGTAAAACTTCATGGTCTTGTATTTGTGGTCTGCAAAGTTGCTGTGGGATACTTGAGGAATGCCCACCTGTTCCAGCTTGAGAACTACTCAGAACCTGACATCTTGGAGGTAACTTGGGTCTGTCTTACATGAAGATTTGGTATAGGTACATAGCCAGGAAGGTTGTTTGTTTGTGTGCTTGGTACAAATAACCCTCTTGTTCATTCTGGAGTGTGGACTTTTGTAGAGCTTCCTGCTTTTAAAGCAGAGCAATGGAAACTGTTCAGACAGTGATACGTCCTCGCCCTTGTTTGTATCTAAAATGACCCTAGGCTGGCCTGCTTGAATCTCAAGCTGTAGCAAAAACAGCTAATTGCCAGGAAAAATACTCTTAGGCCTGTAATTGGGCTGCATAACTGCCAACAAAACAAACATGAATGACAAACTTTGTAATTTATTCCGTTCCTGACTTGGTAGTTTTTGTCATCTTGAAGCTGTTGTGTTCTTTAACCTTCTACCTTGGATCTCACCTTCCCAGGTGTCCTTGCTGTGGGGCATATGTCTACCTGAACTTGTCAAATTTTCAAAACATGAAGGATTTTTAAACTGGCTAATCTTTCTCAGAACAAGAAATGTCCAGGTCTCCTTCATTATACTGGGAACTTTTTTGTAGCATTCAATGGCAGAGGTGCACCACTCTAATATTGCCTGTGCAAACCTTTTGTCCCTAAACTCTGTTCTTGTTCCTACCTATAGCTTCCATGTTTATGGCAGGGGGAATGTTTTGGTTAAAGCTCAACCTACAATAGATTCTTCATAAATAAGAAAAAAATAGGTACCAGGTAATCACATAAATTCATAAATTGTACCAGAAGAAATTGTAAAGGGGTTTGAAGATCCTTCACGAGTCTCTGACAACTAAGCAAGGATGATCCTTATTGCCGAATTTATCTGGGTAACAATGCCAAAATTACTTGATCCTGTATGCTCCAACTTAGTTCTGCTCTTCCAATTTCTGGTATTAATTTTTCAACTAGAATCTTGTTAAGCATAAACTTATGTTTATGTTGCAGGATATTTCAGCCCAAAGCATATCCGTACCTGTCTTTAAATTAAATACTGAAGATAGGCCCTTACTGGATTATTCAAGTGCTTTTGGTATTTTACTGCATTCAGATTTCAGATTTGGGAAACTTTCATGTTTCATTGGGGAAACCCACATACCCGGAGCTTCAGTTCTCTCAGAACTTAGATAAAAGTGTACGAAGTTAACTGCTAGATAGTCTGACTACTTCATGGGGCTTCTTCTCCCTATGAGCAACTTAGTCTTCTTATTTTCAGCTGGCAGTTTTTTTCTGAGTGTATTCATTAGCAGGAGGTGGTGATACAAATCTGTCTGGATTTCTTGGATTTGTGAAACTATGAATGGGTAAGCTGAACCGAGGCAACAGGTTAAACACCAGTAAAAAGCAAGAGGGCTTAGGAGCAGCAAGAAACATGAAAAAGATTACTAAGGCAGTGTTACTCGATTTTGTTTTAGATTTTTAGTCTCAGCCTCTTGTTAATCCTTAGTATGCTAATCACACATGCCCTTTTCTCATCAAATTTCTTTAACTGAAAGCAAATACAAAATGTGTTGACCATGAAGAAGCCCTTTTGGGAACACTAAACAAAAATGTTAGCAAAGGGTCTGCAGCATGGTCCAGCCACTAGGGAGAATTTGAGATGTTTTACTGACAGAGCAGGCTGGAAGAAAGCAGGTTGTGTCCAAGGATGCAGCTCAGATAACTCACTGCAGCATTCCCATTTTCATCATCAGATGCTGTGTCCATAGTGGGAACACTGGTGTTGAACTGGAGTGAGATGACTCATCTCTCCTTTCTGAGCAGAGAAGCAGGGAAGAGCAGGGCAAGTCCTTTCAATAACTGAGCTCTCTGCTCTCCTGAGAATTTACTGTGGAGGGGGAGGCGTGGTTTTCAGTCTTAGCCCACTGGCACTGTAAAAAGCCTCTAAGTGCTTTATATAAAACTGCAACACAGCTACTTAATAGCCCTGCCAAAGTGTAAAGTTAATAACTGTTAAGACTGCTTAAATTGAGTGATTAAAAGGGAATTTTTCTCATACAAGATCAAAAATATAAATATTTCTAGTAAAGGGCTGTCAGTTTCTTCTAACCAGCCTTTACAGCTGCATAATAATTTCCTAAAACTTGCAACTGAGTGTGTAACATAAAAATTACTCATTTTCATTAGTCTTGTGTCAGATCTTGATGGGGTTTTGGTGCGCATTCTCTAGTTTTTCTTAAGAATGGTGTATTTTACTGCTTTATTTGTTCTGCAGGCATGCAGTGAAGTATTCCCTGCCTCCAGGACAAGGTGCTCTTAAGGTGTAAGCATGTGGTCAGGCTGCAGTGAGAGTGACCAAGGGCAAAGGGGGAATTTGCAGTAAAGGTGAGGTTTTCCCTGGGAAGAACCAGTTGTAGGTGTGGCTCAACCAGTCTGCAAATTCATCTGCTGTGCTCAGTTGTGGACAAGACTGTGATTTTTGGGCCAGTGCTTTTATTTTTTCTTTTCTTTTTTTCTTCCCCCCCCCAATGTATCCTAGCTAAAAGAAAAGCATGCAAACTGAGTTTCAAGCTCTTCGCTTGCACCGGGGCTATGAACATAAGCCTGGGCATTGACAGCAGCAAAGCTGCTGTATCTGTGGTTCTCCCATTCAGCTCAGGCCTCCTGTGGCTTATTTTTGCATCAACAAATTTAGTGTGAAAGCAGCGTACAGCAAGCTCGAAACAGCTAAAAATAAGCTCGGTTATCTGCAGAGAAGGGCAGTGTTTCCTCAGTGATCCCGGCTGCCGTCGGAGCAAGTGGAGATCGATCGATCTAATGTCTGGGCTCGCCTTTCATAAAAGAAGGGCTGTGGCTTTAAGTAATCGCTGGCTGCTTGTGCCAATTGCAGGAGCTGCAGTATCTGCCGCTGTCGGGAGCGCTGGGCGCGGAAGCAGGATAACCTGCGGAGGCAAGGTCCAGCCTTGACGCTCGGCCCTGGCCAGACCTGCCCCGCTCGGTGGTGCCGCCGCCACCCGCGCGTCGCCGATGAGGGCCGGGGGGCCGAGCGGGGGGCTGCCGGCGCTGGAAGATGGGCTGCTCTAGCAGCAAGCTGTGCCTCTATTCTCAGTGTGCTGCAGCAAGGGTAATGAGTGTTTGTTTCGCAGGGAGCCGGCCGGGAGCACGGTGAAGCACCCTGCCAGCAGGGACACTGTCGCCTCCTCGCGTGGTGTGAGCTGGCGGCCGCCGGGCCACGGAGCGGCTGTGCTGGGGCTGTGCCCGCGCTGCTCCCCGGGGTGCGGGTCTGGGGCACAGCGGCCTGGCCAGCCGCCTCCTCCTGGCCAGGGCACAGCTCCTGAGAAAAGCAGGGAGATGGGTGCTTCTGCTTTGTTGTGATCTCTTCACACATTCCTTATGATTCTCTCGGTATAAGAAACACCATCTATCTTAACATTAAGAACTGCGAGCAGCAGGGTGGGTTGTATTCAACTTTCAACAGGGCTGTGCCTTTTCTTCATGGAAGGCTGAGCATTTAGCAAAGTTCTTGGTTTTGTGTTTGAGTAAGCTTAAGATAAATATTTAATGCATGCCTCTTTCACATACACACTATACTTCTGTGCCCTTGACAGCTATCACTTGATTTGTTCTGGAGGCTTATGTTGCTACACCCATCATAAAATATATAATTAATTGCTGCAAAGTAGGATTTTAATTGCAGAGTTAACCTGGAAAAAGCTGTTCTTTGTTTTAAAGTGTAACTTCCTTAACAACAGAAGAACATCTGTGTATATTGTAACAGCTGAACTGTTATCCTAAATGAGTCATATCTTGGCTTCTTGCTCCTGCTGCTAGTTTTTCCTACAGAACACATGTAAGTTAATTATTGGAAGGTGCCCTGCTCAGATCACTAGTAACCAAATGTTTGGGGTTTTTTGTTCTTTTCTCTGCAGAGGGAGGAAGCGCTGAAGCAGCGGAAAGAGTTATCTCAAGAACTAGTTAACCTTCGAGGAGAACTGGGTAAGAATTTATTTTTGTATTCTTCATGAGAACAGAAATGCAGCAAAACAGATCTGCAGAAGACAGATGCCTTGGTACTGTAATGGCAGTCATTTAATTCCCTGACTGAATTTCGCTCCGATGCTTTAGCGCTGCGGAGCCCTGACAGCATGACCCCAGGTTCACTGAATTCCTGGCACTGATCTGACTGCACCTTGCGGGGCCTCCTTGCAAAACATGCATCTGATGGCCAGAGCACTCACTTCTGAAAAATGGGAGGGTGGCTGACAGTGTATATACTGGTTTTTGATCCCTAACTTATTTGTGCACTGTGTTCTAGAGCTTTGCTGGCAAAAAATTCATAAATCTGTAAAACATACTGTGAAAAATCTGTGTTTTGCCTTAGTGACTTGTAGGTGAATGAGTCTAAAATTAACAGAAGGAAATTTCAGGCTGATGAGATTAAATTTTTAAACTCATTCTAGTGGACAGCTATAACGTGAAATTGAGCTGTAATGTGCAGGGACTGGTTTTGCCAACTTTGAAGCTTGATTTAACTGCATTAGTGGTAACCCCATGTATTTGAACTTAGCAGTTGTTCCAGGCAGGTCTCAGTCAGTAGGGGCTGGCTTTGAAAGAGCCTGGCCTTCCTCTGCCTTTGCATCCCTCTGTCCTCCTTGTGCTAGCATTGCTGCTGGAACAGCCATGCCCCCAGCAATGCAGTGAGCTGCCTGGGGACCTAAGCCAGCTGAAAACAGTGGCTTGAAGTGCTCTTTTGCCAAAGCTGTCTGGCCTGGCTCAGTATGTGACTGAAGGAGCACTGGGACCGGAGCAGAGAAAGGGGAAGGAGTAGCAGGGTGAAGGGTCATGTTCCCCATCAGCTGCAGCTGATGCTTATATTACCCTAAAGTGACAACAGAACTAGAGTTTTAATGTGGAAATGACCTTCTTGCATCGCTAAAACATTGTGTTATAAACTTTATAAACCAGATTTATTTTTATTTGTGTACTTAATGTGACTCTCTGAACAACCCCATTTGTTTGCCTCACCAAGAAAATGACTTCACAAGGATTGCTATCAGAGCAAGAAAGTCTCTTTTCTTCCCTAGGTTTGCATCTTCAATATTATTTTTCCTTTATCAGCGTAGGTACTATGTTTATCACTTATCTAGAGAGGGAAAATTCTGCTTAGATGGGTAGACCATAATCTGGCCAACACTTTTTGCCCCTTACCACTTCTGAGGGTTTTGGTGGAGGTTGTTTTTGGTTCTTTTTTTTTTTTTTTTTTTTTAAAGCTTAGTTCTTTGTAAAGATGCCTCATGATTAAATGAGCTTTCCATAAACTTGTTACCTTCCTGCTTTGATTAACAGCCTGCTGAGCTCATAAATGAGACTCCCAATGCAAGTATATGCCATTCAGTAGGTTGATAACTAGAGAAAACTTTAAATGCAAGTGTGCCTGATGGGTCTCTGACACCCGAATGTACAGAGCTCTCAGACAGGGATGCTGGCTCATGTGCTGCTGGATGACATCGTCAGCTGTTCCCCTCACAGAGCTGATCTTACTGGGTCAGTTCTGCAGGAGTATCTGAATGGCAGCCTGGGGCTCACTTCCCTTTGTAAGGTTTCCAGACCATGGTTTCAGTGAAGCATTTGTCTTCATGCAGCTCCTTTGTCTTAACCACGTCACACGTCTAGCCTGTCTGTACTGCTCTCCTCAGCATGTAAAGGGAGTGGATTTAATTACAGAAATGAAAAACTATCCAGGTTTTCAATTCTATCTAGCTCTAAAAAGAACTGTTTTGTTTTGGGGTTTTTTTTAAAGTTAAATTAATAATTTGTTGACAAGGTATGAGAAAGTCATTCTTGTAACAGTAGCTTTAGCTGAAAATAATCTGCTGGAATACATACCTTCTAATCAGCTTCCTGTTGACACTGTTAAATGGTTACAGCTGAACTTAAGATTTCCATAGACTGTTTTGACATAAGTACTGTGAATTTTCATTCACAGTATGATCTAAGCATAGGTTTGCTGGGAAAGTTAAATGCAGTTTGAATCTTATTTTGGCCATGTAGGCATGTTTTGTGGGGTCCCAGCTGCCATGTTTTTAATGACTTGGTTTGCATCTTGGGGACAGGCAGTCTCAGAAGAGGAACCAGGTGTGCCCAGCCCAGTGTAGCCTGTACCCTGCATGCTTCTGAGTTTGAGAGGAACATGAAGTCTCCTGCAGCTTGTACCCTGCACAGTTTAGACTCCTCAGTTTCTTGCTTTGAAGTTCAATTGTGCACATTCCCAAGCTCCTTGATTTACCTTGCAAGACCAAATTGACTTGCTGTCAGATGGTCTGTTTTGCTGGATTATTACATAAGACACTTTCCACTAAGATACCTTTTTGTTTAATGGCTCGAGTATGCATTCTGGTCCCAGAATGTGTCTTTGGCAGCCACCATGTGACTGTGCTAGTCATGGGGCTGATGGCTACCAGACAATGCTTTCTGCTCTCAGTAGCTGGAACCACGTTCGAGGATTAGCAGTGACAGGTGTTTGGGGATGGGCTTTTCCAAAGGGAGTTCAAATTCAGTAACAGTTGGGTTCTGGACTTGGGCTTCCTTAAAATCTCCAGCTACAAAGACTAAACTTTGTGGTTTGAATGTAAACACCTTAGTTCTGGGAGCCTGGAGCAGGTAGGGATATCCTGCTTGTCAGCTGTTTCTCTTCTTAAGATGCAAGCTAGTGCGTAAACTTCTAGTTACTTGTTTAATTATGTAAGTAGAAATTGCAAGAGCTGCATATTTCTTGAGAGGTATGAAACTATTCCTCTAAATTAATTGCACTCCAAATTGTTTCAGAGCCTCCTCGCAACCAGGCTGGATGTGATCCAGCTCAGTTCTGCTACAAAACAGCAGGTGCAGAGCTGACTCAGCCTACGCCCGCCTTGCCCTTTGAACATGGCCATTCGAGAGCCTTTCTCGGTGGCCTGGAGAGGCCTGTGCGTACCCTGGACAGGCAGCCAAATACCAGACCCCTCTCTCTCACCTCCAGTTGCTGCATGGCAATTGATAAACTGTATTTTCTTGCAAATACCTTCATGTTCTTTTTTTATTACTAAACTATCTTCAAGATGCTTTGCAGGTTCAGATGGAAGAGACTGTTGTGTTTTACAGTGAATGTATTTGGTTTGCAGGTTAAGGTGATCCGTAAAAATACTCAGTAATAGATAGATGTTTCTTTCACTTACTTGAGATGGGGTCTGACTTGCCACACTTCATACACTTGCCTGTTTGCCTGCTTGAACACTCTGTCACTTGTAGTGTTTGCAGCACAGGGATGTGAATTTAATTCCCAGCAGAGAAGTGAGTGCTTCACATCATTTATTCAATCATACCTGCTTAAATGTTGCTTAAAGCAGGCTTTTTTGGCTACATGCCGTGTCTAACTTGCCCAAGAACAAAAATACGCCATGTGGTTTATTGTCCTGTACCATTAGCCTCATTATGGAAGTAACACCAAGGGAAACTTGGTCATAAACTTGAAAGCATGTTTGCGTAGAAGAATTTTCAGTATTGAGAATCTGCCAATACCATGAATTAATTACTATATACATATAAAAATATATATTGCATAGAGAAGGAAATTAGCTTGTCTATAGCAGACTTGTCAAGTGAACGTACATCTTGCAGTGTGAAATACAAGGTTTGAGCAATTAAGTGTTAGTGCAGTGTAATATCACATGGTACTAAATACTTGGGGTTTTTTGTGGTAATCATCCCCATTTCACATCCCCCGCATCTATTAAAATGCTGACAGTTAAATGTCCTAATGAACTCTGTTTTAGAATTCCAGACAGTCTAATGCCTTTTCATAAATCATAACTGGGCCAGTGAGTGACCTGGACAGTTTTATGAAGATAACTACTGTTTGCAAAAAATGTAACTCTGGCTTCAAGAAAATCCATTGTATTTTATCTTAGAGCTATGTTTATGGTGGCTTTTAGGGGAATGTAAGTTGAAAAATGTTTTTTCTAAGCAGTTTAGCCATAAGGGCTGAATTGGATGATGGTTTTATAATTAGAACAAGGTAAAAAAAGTGAAAGGAGATGCTGCACTATTGTAAGGTCTTATGTCTTGGCTACTTTTAGTGGAAATACAAAATAGCTTTCTTGGAGATACAAAGGCAACTTTTGCAGTCCTCTCCTTCAACTGCAGTGACTGTTGATGTGGTTTGGATGTGCTGCTGTTGGCACTATTGCAGGGAGTTGCCAAGTGCCTGGTTCTCCATGCTGTTCTTGCAGGCATTTGTTTTATGATTTTGGCACTTAAGCTTTGTAGTGAAATACCCAAGGTGCAAGTGGCTGCTGTTAACTACTACAAGTAAAGGGTAATTTTACATGTCAAAACCAGCATTTCTGCTCTGAAGATTTGCTGTTACCAAATCTCAGAAACTTTCCGTGATTTCCAAAGGTCATGGTCTGGCCCAAAAGAACCGGGCTCTTCATTTATAATTAACAGTGCTAAGAAGCCTAAATACGCAGATTAATCTTGTAATAATACAGGGAAGGACAGTTGTATGATTGGGAAGAGAGACTGCGACGACCAAGTGGAGGAAAAAATATTAATATTTGGAGGAAAAATATTAATGGCTCTGCTATTTGAATAAAGAAGTAAAAATTGCTTCTGGCTGCCAAGTATAGCATTTCGTATACTCTATCCTTAAAGCTTAAAACTGTTTAGTGTTACAAGTAAAATTGAACAAACTTCATGGACAAATGAATAGCACATCTTTTCATTTCTATGGCTTGATTTTTGCCTGAAATGGTGTTGGACTATTTATTTCCTTTTGGGGTTTTTTTTGCTCAAGGTTTGTGGTCTAAAGAAGATGTGGAATCGTGGAGGCAAGCACTTCAAGAAGGGAAAGGAAACACAGTAGTAGTGTAAAAAAACGCTAAAGTATGCACTTCAGATATCTCTGAAGTGGATGACAAGTTGAAGTAGATTTGTGTGTTTGCTACTGGAAGAGCACAAATATTTGTTACAAATTTTTCTTCAAAGTTTAGCATCAGATGTTCAATGAGAAGACTCTTCAGTTGAGTAGCAATCGAGTTTGGTTAGTCAGTGGCTAAACGGCCAAATTAAGGAATTAGGGACAAATCATGAAAAAGACAACTTTTAAAAAAGGCAGAGCAGTCATAAAATACATGATTCAGTCTGCAGATGGATAGGGCTGTGCAGAACACTTGCTGCAGATTTCAATCTTGAGTATTTAGACAAGCTTTGGTTTATGGGACATCTCATAATTTCAAATTAACAATTCTTTAGTTGGTGCTTTTGCTGAAGCCTTCCATGGTCAGTTTCTTGTACCACCATGATACTGGGAGCTCACTGGTTTTGTAGTTCTGCTTCTTGTTTGGATGGCAGGGACTCAAGTCAGGCTTGTGATCTGCAAGGAAGCATTGCAGCCTCCAGCTTTGTGGATGCCAGAGTTACCTTCAAGGTAACAACATTTAACTGCCAGTGCAAGTTTTAAAAGTTTTTAGTTTGCCTTTGTAACATTAGTCTTCTCATAAATCTGAATTGCAAACTGCCTGAAGGGGAACTGATGCGTCTGTTTTCTTTGACAAAGGCGTGGTTTGCTATTTGCTTTTTTTCTGAAGTGCTTTGCATCATCTGAAGTTCTGCGTGCTGACATTTAAAGATAATGCAAGGATAGGCAGCACATTCTTCTGGCTAACTGGAGGCAAACGATCAGCTCTGGCCTTGCAAATAAGGAATTTGATGCTTCTTCCTCTGTTGGTTTGAAGTGAAGTGGATCATTTGAAGCATTTTGCTACAGTTACCTCAACTGAGCCATGCAAGTCGCCTGCCTCTCAGCTATGCCTTTACTCTGCTACAGAAGGTTAGATCAATCTGCATGTGGCTGGCTGTGTAATACCTCCATTTGGCTTGCTGCCTGGTCTTTGCATTGTAAAATAATGTCCCCTAACAATGATGTTTCCTCTTCTCCAAAAATGTGGCAATGCAGAGTATATCTATTCAATAACTTCTTGCCACTGCGGTGTGAAAGAAGTGTGAATGCTAATTTGCTTTCTGTGGTTTTTTTATTTTTTTGTTTGTTGGTTTGGTTTGGTTTGGTTTTTTTCCTTTCCCTAAGGGAACAGTGGTAAGAGAAGTTTGTGGAAGGAATAAAGATAGAGAAGTAAAACCATCTCTTGGTGCTAGTGCAGAAAGTAGCAAAAACTGTGAAATCTGCTTGGGTTGCAGAGAATGTTGTGGTTTCAGTTGAGCCTCTGTTGCATCGTTGCCAGTCAGAGAATGAAGAGCTTGGCCTAAATCTGTCCAGATCAGCGGATCTTTCGCACAGACCCAGCACAGCTAAGCTTGCTGTTAAACCTAATTCAGGTAGACACACATGCAGATTGATTTCCATGCAGTACAGCTCACTTTCTTAACACTTTCTAGTTCTACTGCAGGTTCCAAATTATGGTAGCAGGGCCAAGACTCTTTACAGTTCCCTTAAAAGAGAGTGTGAATATCATTCATCAAGTTACTCACATGCTTTTAATGAGCTGTAGCAAAGAAGAATAAGATACGTGTAACTTGAAGCACTCTGCTGGGGCAGGCTGCTTTCCCTTGAGCTGACCCACTACTGCTTTGGGAATCAGTCATTGAAGATACTGTAATTTATTTATCTTAAGGCTCAAACACAGCTGTGATGAGAATTTCCTGTACTGCCTGTACAAAAATCCTTGACTCTTCCCATGCTTTTACATAGCATTTATATTTACACTGTTTAAGCAGTGTGCCATTCTGCTGTGAAGTGCATGCATACATGACTTCTCCTGCCTTTGAAGATCAAGTTAACATTTTAGTTGATTTTTCTCTTAAGCAGCCACTCATCTCACTAAGTTATTTTAAACCATAGTTCTAGAGTCTGTATAGAACCAGTTTTGCTCAAGGTCAGTGACCACACACTTGTGTCAGAGATGCTGTTTCACCTTGCTTCCAGGCTTTGGGTGGAGCTGGAACTGCATAAGGCGTTTGCTGCAGTAGGAAGGTGACTCCTCCTATTCAGGCTTGGTTGGCTGGAGTTGGGAATGCTAAATTTCAAACTCAAAAATGCAAGTTCCTAACTTCTGTTTTGCCTTTTAACCAGCCACAAATATGGGGAGACAAATATGGGCAGCCTTCTTAGCAGACCTGTGTTAATGCAGATGTAAAGAGAACTGCACAGCATTTCTCTTTTCTTAATACTCTGCACTTTTTGCCTAAAACTGTTCTCTGTCTTGCATATTTAAATATCTGAGGCATAAACACATGAGCAGTACCTTTCGGATTGGCAGATCTGTATCAGGCTGTCCATGTCAGGCTAGAATTGCTTCTCTGCTGTATATCTGAGCGTGCGTGTCATTAAACATATAGTATTCAGGTTATTAAGACTTTCAAATTTAGCAAAGTGGTTTATATGTCAAAAAGTGAAGTACTCTGACAAGTATTCTACTGAAGTGGAATCAAATAAGGTGAAGTATCAAATGCAATTATTTTTTTTATTGGAGCTCTTCAGTGCCTCTCATGAGACATTCTTTCTTTCATGTCCTGTTAATCTGCAACACTTGTGCTTTCTATGTGGGTTCCTGGCTTAACTAGGTTCAATTAATGCTCAACCTAAGAAACATGGAATTTGGTATTTTTGCAAAGGTTTTTTCATGTGCCCTTGGAGGGGGTACACATTCAATAAATGTATCTATTTGTCTTTGCATATAACCATGTTGCTATGCAGTGTGTTCATTATTTTTAATACCTGTAAATGAAGAAGTGACTTTAGGATTGAACTTGATCCACTTTTTTCTCTCTTTTTTTTTGACATCTTCAGTAACCACTTCTGCAGCTTGTGAGAAATTGGAAAGAGACAGGAATGAACTGCAAGTTGCTTATGAAGGGTTTTTGCAGAAGTTAAACCAGCAACATCATGATGACTTAGCTGAGCTGGAGGAGAGGCTTAAACAGTTTTACACTGCAGAATGTGAGAAACTCCAAAGTATCTGCATTGAGGAAGCTGAAAAGTACAAAGCCCAACTCCAGGAGCAGGTTTGTAACACTCAGTGTAGAAAAAGTTCTCTAGTAACTGCTTTCTGCTATAAATGAGTCTTCAAAGAATCCTGGGTTTTGCTAATAACAGTTATTTTATTTAATGTGAAACTCCACTTCATTGCAGCGATAAAAATACTACCACACTAAGCTGTACAGATCTTAAGCTTATGTTTAAATGTGGTGGAGATTGCTTGTGTTCTGCCAGCTTAAATAATTTCTAGAACTCCATGGGATATTTGAGGCAGCTTGAGTTTTAAGATTTATAGAAACACACCTGCCCTCTGACCTTGCTATGCAACAACTCCATGCGTGTGACAGATGCACACATCATCCTGTTGGTAGTTGTAAACTGTAAGGCATTGTTCTCATTTATTAAATGTTGTACAGGGCTCAGCTTCTCCTTTTAAATCCTACTAGACCATTTAAAATGTACTTGACATAGTGCATGAAGCCATTGAAACAATGCTTTAAAAAAGGGTTGTTACATGTAAGGGGAGAAAAATCATGTTGTCATATTGCAGGTGGACAATTTAAATACCACACATGAAAGCTTTAAGCTGGAACTTGAAAACAGACACTCAGAAAAAGTAGAGGAGCTGAAAAAGAAGTATGAATCCTCTTTTTCAGGCAAGTATTTTGTATTTAAGTACATGTGCTATAGTACTGCTAGTTGCTATAGTACTGCTAGTCACAAACTAAAATATTCAGGCTTTTTGATCATTATGTCCACTTCACTGTTCTTTGTGGCCAGCTATCTTTAAAATCATTGGCTGAATTCCTTCCTTTGGAACTGACAAGTCTTATTTTACATACAGCAGTAATCATGATTTCATTGTAGTTGAATGAAACTTTTGAAACAGTTTGAGTGGAAGTGACTTTTTCTTGCAGTAAAAGATTTCTGAATTTCCCTCAAAATCTCAAGTGACTGAATAATTCTTTCTACCCCCTAGTTCTGTAAGGAGCACCTCAAAATTGAAAATGAGGATAAGTAGGGTTGTGTGCTTTCCATAATGACATGGAAGTGTTGAGAAATATTATACACTGTGTACAGTACACTGTGGCGGAGGTGGTTTTTCAGGGAGGGCTGGTGACCATGCTCAGGTTTAAATGACATTGCATCTTACTGACTTAAGTGATGATGATTTCCATCCTCCTTCCAACTCAACTTGATAGCCAAGTTTCCAGTGATACTTTTTTGTCTTGAAGACTGCTCAGGCTTCCATTGCTTTCAAAGAACAAACTCCTCTGCATGGCATCCAAAGTAGGAAAAGAAATGCTCTTCTAGAAGTTTGTGGAAGACACAATTTCAATTTTTGCTGTGTTTCCTTCCATAAAATCAACTTTTGTCAGATGTGGCCTGTGCTTAATAAGTCCATTTGTTGCATGCAGATGAATGCTCTCAAAACTGACAGGCTGTTCACTAATGAAATGGATATGTGAGGGGACAATCAGCAAATCTGAAGTGGGAATAAATCTGATACTTCATACATGCTTTGCATCAGTTAATGATAAATGTTCTTTCTGTGTTGCCATCAACTGCATCTGTGTGTATATATGTAGGCTGGCTCTTCAGGCTGTTTCTTTTCAAAAAGAATTTTCACGTCTTACGTGGTATTAAAAATCTGCAAAAATAATTTGTTTTAGAGCTCAAGAGCACCCATGAATCTGAAAGGAAGTCACTTGAAGATTCCTTTAAAGAGAAGCAGGAATTGCTGGAGGTTTGTTAAGGGCTGGGTTCATTGCTGGGTTTAAAACTTGAAAAGCAGTTTGGAGATGTGCACTGAATTCTTGGCCTAACTATACAATATATTTGCATTTCAGAAAAAAATTGATGAACTAAAAAGTGAAAACAACTCTTTGAGTGAGAAGCTGAAATTGGAAGAACAAAAACAAATAGCCAAAGAAAAATCCAATCTTGTAAGTCTTGATCTTCCAAAGTAATGTGGATGAGCAGATCTTGCCTGGGTTTATTTTACTGCATAATGCAGAAGGTTTGCAATGAAGCCTGATAGGGCTCCCATACTTGGTAATACTTTTCCGTAAATGGCTCACCTGCCATTTTTCCCAATTTTTTTGCAAGCACTGTAATGCTGTGTATTAACTTTACCATTATAATTCTATAAAGCTGTTGAGTGTCTAAGACAGGGGTGTAAATAATAGCCTAAGCTAAATCGAAGACCTGTGTGTGTGCAGCAGTTGTACCATAGCATTTTTCTGGACAGTCGATAACTGTTGTACCAGTGCTATGATCAGTGTGGGCTTGCATCACTACTGCAAAGCTCATTTCTAATGCTTTTATTCAAACATTGATTCATACTTTTTACTGATTTATCCTTTAAAGAAACTTTTATTTTGCCCTGCCTTTCCTCCCAAGGCTGCTGTTACCTCTGATGCTCCTAGGATAGAAATGTGCTCTGAGAGAGGGGTTTTTTTATGCAGTGGGAGGGTTAGACACAAACATGCTAATCTTTCCGGTTACCCAGAAGTAAGCGGAATACCAGGAGTATTGCTTATTCCACAAAGAGAAATTCCATGCTCGAAGACTCACTTAGGATGCCTCTAGTGGAAGTTGCCCTAGTTTTTACTGGAATTTGTTTTGTTTTGTTTTCTCTTACTGCTTATTCTAGGGGCAGGACAGAGCTGCCACAAGAAGAATCTGCAACCACAATATGTCGCTGTGGCAGTGGGAGTTTGAACTGTATTCCACAGGGATGCTCAGATGTTGCTTAAATTAAAGGAGCAATAGTCAAGTGCCTTTACATAGCTGCAAATGTGCTTTCCTGAGAGCATAAGATGCATGATAAGCTTGAGACTTCTCTTTGGAAAAGCACCAGTTTGACTCAGCAGACTCTTCTGTACTAAACACACATTCTGCAACATTGGAATTCCCAATAGCCCTTTGAAGACAGAGATGTATTTCCAGTTCTCTGGTATCATTTAGATAGTGTCACTTGATAATCCCAGTTTTTTGCTAAAAACTTATGTAGGCCTCTGAGTCTTTTTATTTGGCTGTGTGTTCTCCTGTGAATAGCTAATGTGGGGAGCTCAGACTTAACCTTAAAAAGATATTTTAAGGCCAATGGGCTTGAAGAAAGAAAGAAAATAAATTGAATATTGAACACGCTGTAAGCTACATTTCAACTTCTCAGGATTGCTTTTCTTGTTAGCTCCTAGATTCCATGCTAAAGTCACAAAACAGAGGAACAAATTGTGTGCTGCCTTAACTGAGGCAGCGCAGCATGCTTCACCCTTGCACAGATTTCTCAAAAGAAGTTAAACAAGAACCACTAATGCAACAGGCCTTAAAAACAAGCAGGAGAATGAACTGTGTAGGTGATGGAGCCCCTATTACCTGTGACATGTACTGGCCCTCTCCTTCTGGGACCACACCCCAGAAAACTGCAGGCATTGCCCTCCTGTCCGAGGTTTCTGGTGTGGCAGTGAAGCTGTTACTCAGTGCAGTGCACCTGTGTTCTTACCCAAATACACTAAAACAAGTTTTGTTTGATTTTGAAGATAAACTTAGTTACACAACATGCTTAATCATTGATTGATTTCAGCTTGTGTTCCATTCTGACTACTTGGGAATGGACTAAGACTTGCTTTTTTTTGGCTGTGACTGCCTTGAAATGCAGAGAATGTGTTTTTACTCTGCAGTGTTTGAATGGTTTCTTACTCTGGAAAATAGATCCTTGAGAAAACCACATCTTACTCTGGCTTCCTCCTGCTCTCTCCTCTACCTCCCAGAAAACAACAGGAAAAGGAAAAATAAAAAACTCCTAACTTGCTATACTGTAGATAAGTAATGGATGCGCAGCAGTGCAAGATTTGTGTATGTAATTGCATTTTCAGGCTTTAGAAGAATGTAAAACAGAAAAATTTTAATTTCTGTTTATGAGCCTTCAGACTCAAACCAGGGAAGAAGATAAGCTACAGTCAGGTTCAGAACTTAAACTTCTGGTGCTTTTTTGAACTATTCCAGTGCCTGAAAACTCTTCAAATGTTTAATTATCTCTTGGGATGGGTTATGAGTAATATGAAATAAATTTTGGAACTCCTAGCCTTAAGGCCTTTGGGCACTCCTGTGAAACAAGTTTTGCTGTGACAGCATTCATGCCTTCCTTTGATTCACAAGGGTTTTTCATGTCTGTGCATTAAGTGTTTTCTGAACAGCTCCTAATGAAGCAACTGCAACTGTCCACCTACCCTGAAGGACAAACAAAAACTGAGGATAAAGTGATATCAGATCTTCTTATTTATTGTAGCGTTTGACTTGATTTCACTTAGAAAAAGTAACTCGTTACCGTAATTATTTTCTTGTTTTTTCTAAATAGCAGAGAAACATCTAAATTATTCCTGAAATTCAGGGTACTAAGCAAACTCTCTGGCAATCTTTCAGAAAAACCCGCAGATAATGTACCTGGAACAGGAGCTGGAAAGTTTGAAAGCAGTGCTGGAGATCAAGAATGAGAAACTCCATCAGCAGGATATAAAGCTAATGAAGATGGAAAAGCTGGTGAGTGTTCCTTGGGGTCTGGCAGGCTGAGGCTGTGTCTCCGACTTGTGATCCTATAATGAACTTGGGCTGGACAGACTTACATGCAACAATTAATCTTTTTTTGTTAAAAAGGAAACAGGAATTCATGATGGGACATGCTCACGCAGATACAGCATTGGGATATATGTCAAGAGGGGAAAAGAATGACCTTTTAACATCTTGAGACCACTACTGCTTTGCATAAACTATTACTAAGTTAGTAGAGCCTCTTCCCTCTCTTCTCCCTCATCCCCCAAAGAACAAAATCCTTACCTGCTACATTGCTCAAGTGGTATGGAAGATAAGATTGCATTGTCAGGAAAACATTAACAAGGAAATTATCCTAATTTAACAAGAAGGGATCAAATATGAAATGGAGTACATCTTGATTAGCTTAGGCCAATTATTGTAGCTGTTAGGCTGCTTGTTTAGCTGTGTGGCTGTGCTCCTGACCTGTGTGTAATTCCACGTGAAAAGTCAGGTTTGGAGGCAGAACTTGTAATTACTTAGCATGTTCTTATTTGTGACAGGACAGGGTCCTTCTCATGGGTGGGGCCTTTGAACACTGTTGTAATACTTGCTTAAGCAAGATTTTAATGTGGAAGTGTAGAAAGAGGTTTGGATACAATGGAGCACGTCAGTTGTTGTTCAGTATTGTGCAGCAGTGTATGTTACTGTAGTCTACAATTACTAGCACATTACTAGTAAACCTTCATCTTCTGCAGCAGACATTGGCCACAGTGCAGAAGGCCTTGGACCATCCAACCATTTATTCAGTTTTTCCTTTTATTTTTGATAACATCCTCCAGCAACAAAGTAGAATCAGAAGAGCAATAGGGAAAGCTGTTTACGCAGGGGAACTCCTGAATTTGTCACGGTATTTCTGGACAGTCTTTTGTCTAGAAAGATGCTAGAGTGTCTAAAACTGCTGTCCATCGCTGGCAGAAGTTACTGGAATGCACTGGTTAACAGCAGATCCCTTATCCAGTCCTCCTTGTTGGCATCTAATCAGCACAAGTGGCCAAGTGCCAGTGCTATGCAAGGATAAGGTAAGTAGGATCTATTTGACTGTTACAGAACATTAAGCCATGGCAGCAGGTCAGTCTGATGTTACTGCAGGTTTTTTTAAGTACTCCAACAACCTCTGCAAGCTCCAGATCACCAGTGTCTGTGATAGCTCAGTCAGTATCTTGATGAGTGCATGTATGGGTTTTATTTCAAATTGTGACCTTCTTTCTAAGGTGGAGAACAACACAATCTTAATGGATAAATTAAAGAAGGTTCAGCAAGAAAATGAAGAATTAAAAGCTCGGATGGACAAACACATGGAGCTTTCAAGGTGAAAAATACCTTTAATAAGGACATTTAGATGCCCTTATTAATCAGGGGAAGGGGTTCCTGTGACAAAAAAAATTCTGCTGAAATACTGGTGAATGCAATTTTGTAGTACTCTCTGAAAGAACACATCCATTTCTTCCCCACTTGTATCTCTACAAATGTGCATTCCTTTGTAGAATAACAAGCAGGAACATACTGAAAGTGGGTAAAGGTTTAGTTTGTTCTTCAGTACTCCAATATTTTAGGGAAGAAAAAGCAACTCAGAAATACCATAGTACAAAAATTGTCCCTTTTAAGTACTACTGGCTTGTGAGCTAGACCTGGGTCCTACTTATAACCACTTCAGTGAGTAATTTGTCCCCAGTTTAGATCAGTGTGGTTTATTTAGCAATAACAGTAATATTTAACATGAATAAAACAGATCTGAGTCTTCCTAACTGTTGCTTAAATGGATGGTCAGACTCTTCCAGTGTGAAGGAATCTGCAGCTTCTATGCTGAGCTGAGCCTGCAACAAGACCCAAAGGCTCCAGCACAGCTGTTTAAAAGCATGTGTCATTTTAAGTAGGACAAGCCTAACTTTTCAGATGTTTTTTCTGGCCCTTAGGGATGTTTCTTACTGGAACTTTCTCCTGCTTTCTGCAAGCTACTAGTTTAAATATAGCTAGGATGAGAACATGATCAATCCTCCAAATAAAGATGGAATTCAGTTGAGAGCCAAGCAAGGCTTTATGCACTTTCAAACCTCTCTTTAAGTTTCAGTACTGCAGCCTCCAAGTAGGGTTATTTGTTCTGATGTAAATCTTCCATTTGCAGGCAACTTTCTACAGAGCAAGCTGTTTTACAGGAGTCACTAGAGAAAGAATCAAAAGTAAACAAACGCCTGTCAATGGAAAATGAAGAACTTTTGTGGAAGTTGCACAATGGTGACCTATGCAGCCCAAGAAAACTGTCTCCCAGTTCTTCATCCGTGCCTCTTCAGTCCCCACGGAATTCTGGTAATTTCTCTAGTCCTGCAGTGTCACCGAGATGACATCTCTTGAGAGAAAGAGGGGCCTGCATTTCATTTCTGATCTGCAGAACCTTTCCTAACTTTAATCACAGGAGCAAGAGCTGTATTGGCCGCCTATGACAACTAAACATAACTGGAAACTATTTGGTGCAAAAACAGCGATAGGAGACTGTGAATATGGGAGTAAGACATTCACTCCTCCCAGAAAGACTTATGACCTCTATGGACATTGTTGCACAAAGCACTTACAGAGCAAGGAAAGACTTGTTTGTTGCCTTTTCACCTAACCATAAGAAGAAGCTCAGGGGCTTAGAGATAAAGATCACAACCTTTATAATATGTTCCTTATCACCGACACTTTTTTAAGGCTGTGTGTGTGCGTGTGTGCGAGTGCTGTGGATGGAATGGGTGTAACACACTGTGCGTGTGTCTAATGCTGCCTTCTTTGCTGTGTACGTAATAAAGGATAAAAGCTGAAGACTATACATTGACATGTACTTCCTTGATACTGCTCTCAGTATGCATGCTTAACACAGTACCCTTGCCTGGGAATGAGGAGAAACTGCCACTGGTACTGCAGGTTAGTTTCCTTCATCATTCTGGCTTCAGTTTGGTAAAGAAATGGCATGAAGAGCTTTGTCAATTGACTCATTAGTGTCTTGGCCAACCTGAGTATGCAACTTTGAATTAATTTTGAAAACAAATTGAACTGCAGCCATATTTTGCACAGGTTCTTGGTTTCATGTCCATGCACAACTCTGCCATTTATGAGGAGAACTTTGCAGGGTGAAATGGATTTTGGATTTCAAGTCAATAGGGTTGTAGTCAGAACCACAGTAGCACTCAAGGTCAGAAGTTCTTAGTTGAGTTGCAGGTTTAGAAGCCTAGACCAAGCATCTTACTTGCTGGAAAGGAAGCACTAATCTCCCCAAATTAGCATGTCTGTTCCTGAGGATAAACTAGATGTAGATTTGAAAGCCAAAGAGAAAAATGCAATAATTAAAACTAGGTGCATTCTTTTTTCAGTTCTCAAGAAGATTAAGCAATTTGTGAATTCCAATGTAGCTGGTGACACACTTTGCCTTTTTAAGCATTAGCATTTGTATTAACATTCCTCAGGGTTAGCTAAATTCACCTGAGGAAGAGGGAAAAAGTGGTATCTGTGTATTTTATCTTGCTAATTCTGCCATACCTTCCCTCTTAGACTGCAGGATATTGGTGTTTTGACAGCTCATCAGGTGAAAAATCCTGTACAAGAGATTCTGTAGAGTAGGGGAAAAAATTGTCCTGGCTGCTGGAACTGGAAGATGAGGGTGTCAGCATTTCTGGAAGTGTCACATGCTGAGTTTCAGCTTCAACAAGGTAATTGTATAGCCTTGCTCCACCCTTGATCAGACTTGTTTAAGATGACTGCTTTGTACCTACTTAACCAGGTTCAGCTTCAGATTAGTCTTAAAAAATACTACTGATGCTTACAGTAGCCTGGGTTTCACAGTAGGGCCAGGACCATTGTTACACTAGTGGTTAGGTAATGCTGGTAGCTGGCTGAGTTTCCCTGTCTTTTTCAGTAGCTTGGGGACAGGAATCAAGGGCATGGGAAAGCAGTTAGGGAACACAACTGGAGAACCACTTCAAACCATTTTACCTAAGACTTGCAAAATCTTGGCTAGTAATGAGGAACACAGACATAGAAACAAGACTGTTAACAGTGCTCATACAGTAAGTAAATTTGTAATGTATTTAAACTTGTGATTGACTGTTTCATCATTAAATTTACTTACACCTCTCATAATGTACAAGTTAAGGGTGCCATTTCTATGGAACATTATACTTTCTTTTAATCCTTTTTAGGGCACTGTACATACCACTTACTAGTGCTGTCAGTACTTAAAATTTTTACTATGAGGTTCAAATTTAACTATGAAAATCCTATATTGGCTACAACTTGGCTTTAAGTATGTCCTGGAACATTCTTATTTTATATGGTCAAAGAGATTTGATCACATGTATTTGAGCTGAATGCTTTACAATAAATTTTTTGTACCAACTAAAGGATTTTTCTCCTGCTTGTGTAAGTCAAATGATCTTTAATCTAAGAAGGAACATTTTTTTCCAGCTACCAAAAGCTCTTAGTATCTGCTCAGCACAGCAAAACAGCAATGGTGAAGCTTCACTGCACAAATTATTAGTGTTCAGCTAATCCTTAGAAAATGTTCCCCTTGTTACTCCACCTGTAGGTAGAAGACACATGGCACTTGTTTGTGATTATTCAGGACATCTGCATGTGAGGAAAGCCGCAGTTAGAGGTTAGCAGTGGAACAGGGGATGCCACAAGGACACTTACCTAGCCACCGGTCAGAACTTCATGACTTCAGTTGCAGTGTAATGCCTCGAATAAAACAAGCAAGCAGAGTGCAAATGTTTGAAGGTCAAATATGGCAGAGCCCTTCCGGTAACAAGAGCAGGGAAAGCTTTTCCTGGCTACCGTGCAGAACAGTGAGTATGGTGTAGTAGATAATGCAAAGACTAGTAATTCATTGATAGAATCCCTCCACAATACAGGAGACTTTTCATGTCTAAACTGCTTGCAAGTAGAACCTTTAATGCTTTTATGAAGAAATGAAGACAGCTTGTATGTAGAAATCAGACTACAGAAATACCTGTTTAGTGTTTGTCCTGTTGGTCTCAACAAATTAAATAATTCTGCTAATCTGTAAATACTGTTTCAATGTTTTTCTCTGTTTGAATATTAGTATTTCAAGCTTTACTAACACATGGTACTTAAGTTAAAGGCTTTGTTCAATCCAGGAACTTTTACATATTTTGGAGTTTTTTTCTTTAGCATAAGGTTTCCTTCAGGAAAAACTAGCAACCTGCTCACCGTCATCATAACCCAAAGATTAAGCAATTGAACAAGTGATTTTCTTCAGATACTCAACTATTACTCTCAGTTCCAACTCTAATGATAAGTTTCAGAGGAAGCTATGGTGACATTTACAACTGTACCAAATAGTTTGTTGCCATTCAAACTATTCATAGTATGGTTCACCTTCAATACTTTTTTCTAAAGGTCATTGTAAGAGTTGCACTGTATTTTCTATCAAATTTGAGGTGAATCATTTCCTTGAGTTAACTAAAGACTTGATGTTTCTCATTACTAACACCAAAGACACTTCCATGTAAACTGGTGTCATGCAATTCATGCAGGAAATTCCTTCTATACAGTAACCAACCACTGATCTTGTCTGACAGCCAGGAAATCATTTAGGGCTGAGCTGGAGTTAAAAAGGTCATCATAAAGTTGGTATAACCACTGAACCCTTGAGGAACAAATACCTTCTGACCATTGCTGCTGCCTTGCCTTAGAAGAGCAGTGACACAGGTGTGGAAATGGAAATAACAGCACTGGCAGCTTTAGGCATGTAACCTTGACAAGTCACTTAAATTTCATTTCCAGGGCATCATTCTCTTACCCTGTCACTGTTCATTTAGGTGGAAATGTGCAATTAACTGCATCAGTGTAACATCAGCTCTGCCCAGGAGGCTTTTGGTAAAATAAGAACTATGTAAAATACATAGTAAAAGAAATCTCATAGTTTTGAATTACAAGAATTAATTTGATGTTTGGTGGGAGGACAAGGACAGAAAGGATGGACAGGACACAACACCCACCAAAACTCTTCCTTAGAGGTACTGCTTCTGTATCAGTCTTGAGACCTGCAAGTGATGGGTAGGCACAACCATTACACCTCAGGGGACTACTCAAGCAGTGGATTTACACTGTCTGTTCCTCTCCTGCCAAAGTGCCATCAAGGAAGTGATGCCACCACTGTGCTGTTGAACAAGTGTGGGGCAGGTGACATGATCTCCCACTTCCCAGATACTTTGAAGGAAGTCAGTTGTTGAATTACAGGCTCAAATGCATTTTGAAATTTAAAAAGCTGGCACAACTTCTTTAGTTCAAAGGGAAGGACATTGTTCTGAGAAATGAAAATGCTAAAAAGGAATTAACACATTGCACAGCCTCATCTAAAAGCTCAAGGATTGTTAATTTGGTCAGAATAAAAAAAAAAATATATATGGTACAAAGACTTTTTTCCCTAAAAAAAAAAGATACAAAGACCTTTTTTAGGTATTACTATGAAATTGTATAACCTACTTAGTCCTTTGGATTACAGTGTAATGTTCTTGATACATTTTAACATATTAACCTTGCCTCTTATACCTTCAAAGTTAGTTCTGCTGCATGCTATATTTTTTTTTTTTTTGATATCTTATTTTCAGAGGCCAGAGATGAAAAAAGCTCTTGGGGAATGTTCTCCATGTAGCCTATTACATGAGACATGCATAGAACCGTTTCAGTCTTTATCATGGGTATTTCTCTTATCAGTTAAATTGGTTTAGGTTCCTGCATGCTGAAGAAAAAGCACTCAGCAAGTTTGTTTAATGCTTTCATTAGCTACACTACTAATCAGATTATTGACTTTATTGGGAAGCTGCCATTTTTACATTAGCACTTAGAGCTGTCACTTCTCAAAACAGTGCTGTACACATCTGCTCAAAGGTCTGAATTACCTGGAGCACAGGGTTACCTCAGGCCTTCACCAGAAGCTTTAGGAATTCCAGTCAAATGGAGGCTGAGACAGAGGGAAGTGTGTGCCCAAGGGACCAGTTCCTGCGTTGCTTCCTTGTATGCTCAGAACAAGCTGGTTTTCACTTGCCTTGTCACTAAAATGGCTCGCATTAAATTAGTTTTTGTCATTTCGCTACCAAGGAATAGATTTGTATTGAAAGTTCTACCCCACATAAAGTTGATGCTTGAGACTAAGGAAAAAAACATTGCCAAAATGTCCAACAATGTTGTTACCAAGTTCTGACCTTCTCCTCTGGCAGGTTCTTTCCTTGTACTGGTAACTAAACCCAGGGTGAGAGAAGCAGTGGCTTATTTATCCAGGTATACTTCTGTATAAATGAAATATCTTTCCTTTTCTCCGAAGTAAATCAATACAATCACGTTGAGCTTGTTATGAACCTAAGAAGAAACTCTGCTGTAAAACTGAACATTATTCTAATGTTTGCTTTTTTCCTTTTTTTTTCTTCTGTAAATGTTAATATATAAATAAAACAAGTTTTACCTTTAGCAACCATAATTTTCTATATAATTTACTAAACATAATACTATACATCTATTATAAGGTTGTAAGAATGCAACAACATAAGGAAAACCCAGCATATCCAACTGCTTACAAGTCTCTGGAAGTACTAAATATATATGAAGATGCTAGAGGATAAATCTTCACCAGGAGAGAAAATTTTATTTGTGTTCATGTCTTTACACATATATGAAAATGAGCACACACACATTTATATTTTCATAATGTTCAGAAATTTAATTATTCTTGCAAAATAAACAACTGCTATTGGCTAACTTTGTAACAAGGCTTTTTTAGTTTGCTTTTTTGTTGTTGTTTTAAACATGTACAGTACTGGTAATGTTAAAATTGCACGTTCCACACAGCGGGTTGACCTCATGCAAGAGTCTGAGGGAAGAGACCACATGCAAAGGAAAGCCCAAAGAGCACCTGTTTCTAAATATGCACACACCCTATGCATGTTGAGACTCAAACTTTAATGCTTCATAGTAGTTTCATTAACTCACAACTCACTACTGCTGGACATAGGGAACTTTGTTGTGACCTGTCGAGCTGGTCAACATGGCATGCACTGACATATAAAAGAAACAGTGAGACAGAAGCTTCATTTAAACATCAATAAAGAAAATTAATGGCTATTATGTCAGATAACATACAGATCAGTCCATGTCCAGAAGTCTTGCCTATCACTTCAGTTCAACTTTGGTAGCTACTGTTGTTTCTCCTTGTAGGTTCTGAGCTATACAAACATAGTTTCCCACATCTATGTCTTCAAAATCCTCAACAAGAAGAACACTCTTTGAGATTCTTGTAGTATGTCCAATTCCTCTGTTTATCAGTCTCCAGAAGTTTTGAATAATCACAGGCCTCTCAGACTGTTTAAAAACAAAACACAAACAACCCACCCACATAAAATAGGTGATTCTGAAAAGTGTATTGAGTGACACCACCCTAGCACCCTGAAGCAAGAGGTTGGAGAGTAGGAGCCTGTATCCAAAAGTCAGCCCTAAGTGAGAGAATTGAAGGTGTCTGGCAGTTGCAGCAACATTCCTGCATTAAATATTGATGTACCAATAAGCTATGCCAAATAAGGATAATACAGTGGCTCTTCAAGCACAAGGCACTGTGTATCTTTAGATCAGAGGTGGGCTTGCCAAAGCTCTGCCTGGAGCCTGTGTGTAAGCTCAGTTTTAGGCCACTTATGAAGGCTGCATTTGGGTACCTCATCAAATAGGTGAGGTCTCCTGGGGGAGGTGCCAGGATAGATGTGTGAGCTCATTTTCAGACTTTCAGCATGTCTCAAAAAGAAGGCAGCAGTGGCATGCCTTCAGTCAGAGGTAGCTGACTGAGTTTTAGTTCTCTTTTAGCACAGCAAATAGCTGTAAATCACATGTTGAGAACTAATTCTTCCTCTAGTTTTAGAAAACACTATATTAGAAAACATACAAACTAACAATTCTCAAATACTTCTAAGTTAATCCTCACATTCTGCTTTCCAAAATGTACATGTAACTTCAAAGCCAAAAAGACACATACACCTGCCATGTTTAGATCAAAAAAAACCCGCTTTTTGGGGGGTTTTTTTGTTATTAAATAAAAGGTGTTTTGGGTTTTTTTTTTGGTTTTTTGGTCTTTTTAGTTCTGTAAGATAGTTCCCTAATGGACTGGTTATAAGGTCACACTGCCTGGCACCTCAGAAAGTCACAAAATACTGGGTAAGAGAAATTGGCCCACAGATAGACTAAGGCAGTCTCTTTTCTTCCAAAATCCATCAGCTGCTAGTCAGCAGCTTTAAGCACACTGGCTTCTGCTACACCAGTAACTGGGATAAAACTGTGAAAGGTTTCTGCTTGGAAAGAGTCTTCCCTTGCTTCATGAAATGGATGGATTATCCATTTTTCCAATATGAATGCTACAAGGCTTAAGCTAAATGTAGCAAAAGGGTTAGACACTTAAGCAAAGCTACAATCTCACACTTGCAAAATGACCAGTACAAAGGCAGCTGCCAGTCTTCTGAATTTAGGGTTGAGTCACAGTGCAGTCAGGGAATGCCATATCAGCTTTAAAAAAATACATAAAAATTCTTGGCTGTAAATTTCATAGAAATTCTTAAACTTTTAAAAGTAATTAAGCCACTTAGCAAAGCCCTACCTCCTGTTCCAAGCATCAAAATTAAGTGCTACCTGCAATCAAGTACTATTGCACACTTTATTCAAGTCTTAGTTCTTAAATATAGCAAGTGGAACTTCCTTGACCCTACTGAAAGTGAATGTAAAGGCTGTGCAAGGTGGACCCTTGTTTGCATGGTTGGGCTCTTGCTAGTCCATTTTTCCTCCAACTACTTGCCTTCTGCTTTGAAGCCTGTTGCACAGAATCAGATTAAGGGTGGATCTGTATGCATTCACAGCAGGTGAAGAGCAAATGCAATTGTCAGGGAGTGGCAAGGGAAAACAAGAAAAAAAAAAACAACTGAGTGGAAAAAAAGAAGAGGGAGAGGTTAGTGACTACAGAGATGAAATAAGGGTCTCCACAATGCAGCGTACCTAGGAACAAGGCAGGGATTAATCTGCTGCTTCTGCTCAGGAATCGAGCAGTAGGGGAGAGCCCAGCTGCTGGGTGGCGTGGGGTGGGACAAAACTATCACTGAGCTCCCAGCACTGAAAGCAGCAGCATGAATGGAAACATCCAGTGAATCTTAGAACCATGTCGGTCCTTTTTCTTGCATGAAAGGTCTGTATGACCAGCAACACTGATGGTCCTGTCTCTTCTCCCTCCACCCCCTTTTTTCTTTGCAGTATGTGAACATTCTCAATAAATGTTAAAGTCTCCAACAAAGCACACTGTGCTTCTACTCTGACATTTACTTCATCCTTTTGTTGGGGCAGAAACCCAAACACAACTCTCCCCTCCCTATCCCCAGGCACAGCTGGAGCTGAGATTGTTTATTCCAGTGGATAAGCACATCAGCCTTTTCCAGGGCAGATTCAGGCCACAGGCCAAAGCCTCTCTCACCCCCGTAGGTGGGTGCAGTGAGAGGTGTCCTCTGCTAATTGCGCATGTGCCCTGCACTGAAGCTCTAGTATCCATAGCAAACAAGGGAGATAATCTGCATGCTTTAGCTGTTTATATTCAGTGCTAGAGGTGTAAACGTGTACATGCCAGCATGCATCAGGTGCTGTAAAACCACTTGGAGCAGCTGGGCCAATAACAGCCAGCAAACCAGGCTGGGGGCAGCCTGGGAAAGATGAAAAACTAGGGCGGATTCTAATGAGATACACACTTTTGGAAGGCCAAGCTGAGTCTAGAATTTAATTCCTTTAATTGTTCTTAGTAATTACAGTTAGTTACAAAAGACAAAAATGGGGTTTGTCCAGCCAGTTATTACAGTC
This sequence comes from Corvus kubaryi, assembly GCF_017639235.1. Taxonomy (NCBI): domain Eukaryota; kingdom Metazoa; phylum Chordata; class Aves; order Passeriformes; family Corvidae; genus Corvus; species Corvus kubaryi. Next base: position 2,013,762 of record NW_024582073.1, read on the forward strand.
TAATAAACAGAAATCAAGGGAAGCTGAACAAAAGAAACCAAAAAAAACAACACAAGACAAAAAATGGAAAACCGTATCAATCAACAAAGCTAATGTGATCAAGCAGGGGCATTTCTTCCCTTCCAGAAAAGGATGGCTGGAGGGGGATAGAGGGAGTGAAAGGACAAACTAACATCTAAGCAAGGAGCTGGTTCTACACTCCCAGTGCTCTCACCAGCAGTTCAAATCCCTTTTGTGTTTACTTGCTCTCTCACTGTTGTCCCCCTGAGGACACACACACCTTCCTGTCTGAATGGCTACTGCAAACTTCTGCAGTAGACTTGCATTTCCTGAGGCCTAGTAAGCACTGAACTCAAATCACTCATTTAAGCAATTATCTCTGCCGTTAAATTACTTACTTCTCTGCTCTCCCAAGGACACCAGTGCTGATAAAAGAATCTTACTAGCAAGCTCCATACTGTCCTTTGACAACCCAGCACCAGAAGAGTGGGCAAATAGGATGCAATGCCAACCCTCCAGTCATAGAAGATCCCTTTTCCCTGGTGAAGGGTTCCATCCTCCAGCAATCCTTCCTCTGCTCCTTCTGCTTAGGATAAACAGTAATAGGGATGAGGCTGATGAAGAAATGAGCTCTGCTGTAACAGGTGAAGGTGGTTAGTGGGAAAAGAAAAGGGATGCTCAATGATGCTAGTCAGATACATCTTACTTTGTGCAAGAAAGACACCACGGATTCACTCTGGGTTTCCTGTGGATTCTTTCAGATGAGGCTGGGCAGAAGCATACTCTGCTTCTGGATATGGGCAAGCTTAAAAGTTCTGTGCTGGGATGATTCATGCACCCAAGCTGTGGAGAAGGAAGGAATGTCAAATGCAGACGCATCAGTGGGCCTTGTGGTTTGCCCTAGAACAGCCTCCTGATGCTGGTTGGCTTTGACCTTGTCTGAGGCTTTTTTTGGAAATGCTGCCAGAGGCCAAGTATCACTGGAACGGAAATCTGAGGGAGGAGTGAGCTTTGCTGAATTTGATCTTTACTAACAGGGGTAGAGCTCTCCAGCTTCATCCCTGTGCTACTTCTAGATTCTCAGGGAAAGAGAAGCTTAAGTTCAAAGGGGATATGCTGCCTTCTCCTGCCAGCATGCCTGAACTGGCAAGAGCATTCAAAGTGCTGCCTTTGTGAAGAACAAACCATTTCAGGCAGGGCATACACCTCTTACCTCTTGCCCTGGGTACTGCCACCTGAAGTTCACATCCACATCTGGCTCCCCCAGGACTGTGCAGACAACATGAACTCTGTCACTGAGTCTGGCTCTACTGGATGACACAGCAATTGTGGTTGAGGGCGGGCCCTTGGGAACTGAGACAAAGATAGTGTTTAGAAACAGAAAATTAGCTGCTAAAGTTAAATACACTGATAAAATTCAGAGTCAATTTTTGACTCAGTTTGCTTAATGCAACAGGTGTTTTACACCTGCAACTTTCCCCTCTAAACTGGGAAACTTGCTTGAATTTAAACCTGATAAATGTTTTATCACATATACTTTTGATCAAGATTTTCAAACTCTGATTGCATTACTTACTTTACTTTTTAAAAATTATTTTCTTAATGTCAGCAGAAGAGTCAGTTTAAGCATAGAGAAAACTGCACTTTACCTTCCACATACAGTAGGTGATATTTGATGGAAATCTGAGGTGCTCCCTGTGACTCTGCTTTGCAGTAGACAATACCTTTATGATCAGGAGTAGGGTGCTGGAAGACAAAACCCTTCTTTGCATCATAAATAATACCAGTTCCATCTATTTCAATTTCTTCTGCTGGAAATTCCCTGTGTAGAGTCACTTTTGCTGAAGGAGTAGTAACACGGCATGGGATGACTGCAGGTTTATCTGGGTTCAGGTAGACAATCTCAAAGTAACTGGGAGTAGGTACAAAAAGTTCCTCTTTGTCTGTGCAGAAGAGTTGACATAATTACAGAAATATTTACATTTTGGTTTAAGAGAAAGAAAAGTACATTTGACAAGAGAAAATAGCTGTGAGCAACATTTAAAACAAAAAGCTTTGGCTTAATTTTTAATATCCACCACGAAAGAAAAAAGAATATTGCTTGCATTAAAAAACATTAAATTGAAACTAAAAATGAAGTATTTTTTTAATCTTAAGAAAATCTTTGGAATGTCTTTTAGTAAGCTTCCAAATACTTATCTGGATCCCATCACCACTGGTAAGATAAGGACTACTAGAAAAAGATATCTTTGAAGCTACAGACTTTTTATACCTATGCTTTTAGGCAAAATGTTTGATTTACTGTCCTAAATAGATGAAACATTTAGTGCCCTTAGAATTGCAGTTAAGGAGTATTTCCATAATTGGCATGCTTCTTGGAAATATAAATCTGAAATTCCTCTTTCTAGCATGAGCATTTACATAATAACTTGATGAGAAGTTTATTCCAGCCTTTCTAAAGGAATGTATCCTAAAAACATTAAGCACTTCTGTCTCATGGTCCAATTTAGCTCCAAAATGTAGTGCAAACAATCCTATCTCAACATTTTGTACTAAAACATTTTCTTGCCACGAATACTTTAGCTCTAGTGAGGCATCAAAGGTTGTTTTACTATTCAGAATGGTTTCCAGAAGAAAAAATGAATCATTTGATTTCAGCTCTGTTGTACCAAGTAGCAGCAAACTGTGCACAGGCTCTGGGGGACATCACATGTACTTGAAGAGTGTTTTGCCTCTTAACATGCTATAATGACTCCTCAGAGAAACTGTGGCCTTACCAAGGTCAGCAAGGTCAAGATCTTTAAGGCAGTGCATGTAACTGGAATAAAGTGGCAGTGGGGGAGAGTCCATGGGGCCATCTGAATGCCGTGACAAAATGAATCTTCTGCACAGATTTATTTTCTTTATCAAGACATGTTTTCAAGAATTAAAACATTTTTTATTTGTTTCGTAGAAAATCCTCAGAAAGTGTGTTATTATTTTCTAAGGTTTGTGCTTTTCATTACATTATGCATTACTCTGGGTACACATTTCACATAATCTATAGGGAAAATGGACTCAAAAAATCACACAAAGCAAGTAATTTTCTGCCCACCAGCACTGTCTTCCTTAACGTCCACTAAAAATAGATGAAAACTGTGGGAGTAAAATCTCAACAGTGAAACCACTGATGTAGCTTTCTTCCTGTCTCACCATTAATAATCCCCCAGTCAGTGAATTACCTGTGAAAAAGATGTACGTTGACCCTGTTTTGGTCTCATCCTTCCTGCATTTGTTACCATTGCACAGCTGAAGCCAGCAGCTGTATTCACCTGTGTCTGCTGCCGTGGAGTTTGCAAGGATCAGCTGACTATACCTGTCAAGCTGCTTTATGCTGTGGAAAAATAAAAACAGATGTATTTCCTTGTTCATTTCTGTCAGCTCATTTCCACTTCTGGTTTTTTTATTCCTTCTCTGTAAAACTGACCCACTTTTCACTTTCAGACCTCTGTTGTAAATTCCCCTTTTGCTCCAGCAGAGACTGTTTACGTGAGTAGTTTTACTGATTTTAACTACATATGAGAGCTTGCAAGCTTTTGTCTTGTACAGTTCATTTTTGGATTCCTTCAAGTCTCCGTTTTGAAAATGGGCTGCAACCGTTCTAGGCAATATGTTCATCTATGTTTTGTCCCAGTTTGTCCATGCGCAGCCCTTTCCTTCATTCTACAAGGCAACCCACATGCATCTCAGTCCTTTTTAAATACTGTAGCAGTGCTTTGATAGTATCTAACAAAGATAATTCACAAGTAGTTAGTAGCAGATACTCTGCAGAAAGTTTGTTTAATAATTTGTGCCTGCTTTCAGTGTGAATGCTTTACCAATCTTTAACATCCTGGTCAAAGTTTCCACTTGGAAAGAGCTGCCATCTCAGCTTGGATTTGTCCTGCAAGTTAAATCATTTTGCATCACCTACGCCTCTGCTCTAAGTCACCTCACTGGAGTTTCCTCCTCATCCCTCGGCTATTTTAGAGCATGACCCTGAGAACAGCTGGAGGTGTAGTGGCACTGCCGTCATGTAACTACACAAAATTCAGCCTGTGTGATTATTTCAGACTTCATTTGCTTTTTTTTTTCTTTTCTTCTCCTGAATTTCCCAGGCACCTCTCTCAGTGGATTGACATTTGTAAATGTGCAAATATTTATAAACATGTAGACGTATACATAGATACTGACAATTTTTCTAAGGGGTAAAGGTCCTATCTTATGAAACACAGCAGCTAGTATCATCTTTTTCTTTTTTCTATATATTTTAAGGTTTACTTTCCTGGCTCTTTCTGGCAGACAGATGGTGTTGTGGTTGGCAGTCTGCTGGGTTGACTTTTGATGGATTGCAAAAGCAATAGCCTGAGAGTACCAATTCTCAGGGAACCCTGTCAGCACAGCCATGTGCCAGTAGTGATGTACTCTGCTGCTGCTCTGACCCTTAAAAACGTTCTTTTCAACCACTGCCTTTCATGGTTGTGCATCAAGGTCATGAAGGGTTGGTTCCCTCTTTCCTTTGAGAGACATTGAGTTACAAGGTAGTTTCTTTTCTAACCAAGTCAGGAATGATTTATCCAAGTTTAGGCATTTGATAATAAATTTCTTTTTACTGTTTTAAATGGGATTTGGACAAATACACAGCTTGCATGAAATATGAACAGCTCTCATACTCATTCAACTGTGGGTTTTTCGAATATTTATTATCCTCCTAATTCTTATTAATGTGGCAGTTATTCTGTGAGGCAGATACCCAACTGAATCACTTCTTTTTGGGATTAGCAACTTTGAAGAAATTTTTATCCTCTAAACACCTCATCACTGAGTAACAGCAGTACTATAAACATGCCTGTGTGCACTGTGTTCTCTAAATGCTCTGTTTTCCTTAACTCTCCATTGCAGGCAGAATAACTGTGTAAACCAAGACTGCCACTTCAGCTGCATGTGCTTCCCAAAAGTTCTGACTCCCCAGGTGTTCTGCTAGCAGTCTGCACAACTACCAGCCATCACAAGCAGCAATTCACATAACCCAACATTCAGCCTTCAGTCAGACCAGCAGCTTAGAGATAAAAGCACACCAAATACACACCTCAAACAGAGATAACTGAGAAGGACCTTTTCCATTTAAGCCCTCAGACACCGCTAGTACATGGATCCACCACAGGGCAGTTTTGAGGCCTGCCTCAATAAACAGGCAAATCATGTTTCCTATCCACTAATGCACTTGTCCTACACAACCTTGCCTGATTCCACTTTTTAGAATAATGTAATTATGGTGCAGTAGCCTTTCCATTTTTAATAAATACACTACCTTACATTATAAATTATCTTCAGTTTTTGGATAATGTTTGAGCGATTCCTATTTGTGCAAGAGAACAACAGGAAGAAAAGATAAATCCAAAACATGTCCTAGTCTGTATTATTACTATTTAGTTTCACAGTTCACATTTCACAGGCTATATGACTACCTCAGAATAAAATGTTTTCCAAGGACCAAGTACTAAATGTCAACAATACAGAGAAACCATTATGCCAGAACACTTTTGCCTCCAATCACTAATGCAGACACTGAGCTATAGCTTGAAATTCTAATAGATAGAAAAATAAGGTCAGAGTTAATTAATTATTGTACAGTGTGTTCTTCTTAACTGAGAACAAGCTATCCAGTAATCAATGGAAATAACCTAGCAAGGTAGTCATCCACAAACATGCACTAACAAAACCTGGCAACTGAGAGTGGAAGTGTTGAAACTTGAGATATGACCATATTAAGCAGACAAAACAGGCCATATAAAGTAAATTATAAATGGTAAATCCAACAGCTGACCAATATTTCCAGGATAATTTATTATTTCATTAATATTTTAAATGCTGGGAAGTCTGACACAGAAGCCAAAATTTTCCTGTGTTGTAGATGTCACAAAGTAAAAATGTTGTATACACCAACATTACCAGACTGTTTAAAGAAACTAGAAAAGTAGCCCAAAATCTTATTCCATACATTTATCTTATTAAACTGTAGATATTTACAGTTCAGAAGATTTTTACCAGAACACTGCGCCACATTTAGAAGCTAAAATACGTATATATATATACATATATATAAAGACAGTATACATAGCATCACTCAAAGAGCATTTACCAAACTCTTCTCCAGCAGCTGCATTCATACCAACAAAAGAGAGCTTATCTCAAATATACGCTCACTAGGACAGGAACATAACATCTCACTGTTTTACACAACAAAAAAATCCTTAGCTTTCAGACTTCAAAGCACAAGCAGCAAAATTAAATTCAGTTATACACATGAGCACAACAGATGTCCCACTAAGCCTGTGGGAGTCTGCATCCAGTGAAAGCAGTCTAATTTCAGTCTAATTTTGCCTCCTAAAACATCCAGTTTCCTCAATTTTTGTGAGAGTGCTCCTGTCCAGACACCCTCTGCTCACAAGAATGTACATGTGATGCATGTCCAGCTGTTTGCCCCAGCTTCTTCCATTAGAGCAGCTCCATTTCATGTGAGTTCTCTTATCAGACAAAGTTAAATGCAGCTGGTCTTCAGCAGGGGAGAGACCCATGCTGCAATCAAGCAGCACAGAAACTGTGTGAAGTCACACTGCCTTCATCTAGAGCAGCTTTCTGCTATAAAGCTTTAGTAAAGGGAAAATGTGCCTGCCCTTATTTTTATTTTCATCCCTCTCATATGTTGTAGATCCAGTTTCTGGGTGAGCCTCCAGTCATTAATTTGTTATTCGCAGTCTTACAAAACAGCATTCCAGCCCTTCCGTACTGGGGGTGCAAGAGCAACCTCTGACTCTTAAAGCCATCAATGTTTTTGGCTAGTTCAGCCAGCACACAAAGTTTTCAGACAAGAAGTACTTATGTGCTGAACAAAGGAAGAGAGTATTACAGATAACAGGCTAGTTCTGAAGCAAGCCTGTGTGTGTCCTTGAGCTGGGAGTACGTTTGCATGATTCGAGCTTTCTCCCAGAGTTGTATGGCATGCTAGAGTCTCTAAAGCTAAGTAAATTATTTCAGTGTGTACTGTTACTCCAGTTAGAACAGCGGAAAGGCAGAATTTCTGCTCCATCTCAGCAGGAAGCAGCCAAAGAGTCCTCCTCCTCCTTTCACTCGGCATCTCTCCCTCCCTCAGATATGATAATTTTAGCATCTGTAACAGCTCCAGACCTATTCAAAACTGAGACTCTCTAGTACAGCAAGCAAAATATTTTATTTACCAGGTTGTAAAGTATGGCTACAAGGACAAATTCAATGAAAGCATAGCCACTAATACTAGAGAAATGGCTTTTCTAATTAAAATCTTCCTCTTTTGGAAAGGCATATTGTCCCCCAGGTTGCTGTATTCACCTTACCATCTGAGTGAGTTAAAAATGTGGTAAGCATAGCATGGAGGCAAAACATCTAGCTTTTATCCCTACTTCTTCTTGCAACCACCCATAGAAAATACATTACATTGATGCTAAATTTAACTAGTTACAAACCAAAATGCCACAGTAGTTGAATTTGCAAATCCCTTCTATTATTTAATGGAAAACTAGGAATTGGATGCCTGAGCATCTGTTTCTATAAGGACATTAAAATGAACAGAAGAATTGTAGTCATTAGTCTCCAGCAACTGGAGCATTGTCAGTTTTGTCACCATTGTCCCTCCTCCTCTTCACTTTTCCTCTGGCACACCAACCCACTCCTTCTTCATTTTCCACTACCTCCTCATGGCCCCATCACTTCCCCCTGCTGCTGCCATCAATTCTGGTTTGCACCCATGCCCCAACTCCAGCAAGACCCACATGGAAATCGAAGGTAAAAAAGTCCAGCCCAGTTAATTAGCTTGGGTTTTGCCCCACACCTTACTAACTGGTAATGAAGGGATTCCTTATTCTCGGTCTTTAAGTACCCAAAAAATGTTAGAAGATACTGGCCATATATCTAGATGATTAAACAATTTCTGCTATAGGTTATTACTGCTAAGAATTTCCCCCTCTGCCCTATATTCATCATTTTGTTTTAAAATAATGAAGGTAATATATTAATAAAATTTTTTAAATTGCCTATTGCAGTTGATGCTTGGTGCGTGGTCTTGCATGTGCCACAAGGAAGATCTAAGCTCCTCTTGAAAGACCATACCTTTGCTAACCTTTTCTGGTGCCAGTTCACTTACGAACACTGCCAACTGAGCTAAGTAGATGGTACCTTTATGGTACTTCCAGTTAAACTCCATCAAAGCTTTCTAAAACCACAGAACACAAATTTCAAATTTCACATTCTATAGAGCAGACTTTAATTCATACGCACCTATTAGCACTACAGCAAAGACCTTGAGATAATTACCAAAGCCATCCTAAAAATGTGATGAAAATGTAACTGCACAGGATTCTGTGGTCAATATCTCCATAAATTATTACTATTCTGTGACTCTGAAATCTGCTTCTAATCTAGGTTTTCAATTTCTCTAGTTAATTTTAGGATTTCCTGCTTGCATTCAAAACTGTTGATTTAGTCAAACACAGCCTTACTGCTTCAATAACTTATTTCAAAAGTCATGACTATTATATTTCAATACAGATCCTTAAGTATATGCCTTACATACTTCTAAAGGAAAAGATATACTTAGGCAAGTTATATCCACCCAGTCAAAATGTTTTGTTTTGTGTGGCGTTACTAGCCTTTGTTGTATGGTTAAATTACTACTGTTAACTTGACTGAGAACCGAAATGTAAATTGCTGAGGCAACAAGATCCCAAACTCCTTCAAACTGGAAAACAGAAAACTACACAATGATGACACATGTATTTTTTTTGTTTTCCCAAACTATCTCATTTTCTTGTATTTTGTTCCATATGCATCAACAGAGAATACTTTAATTTTGCATGAGAGGAATAGACAGCCAAATAACCAATTAAGAAGCATTCAGATTTCTCTCCAAAAACTCTGAATACTTGGCCTGCCTTCTTCAATGCCAGATGCTGATACTCAGATAACATGGCGTGGAGGTCTACAGGACCAAACCATGTCAGCAACCTATTTGCAAGTGCACAAAATTAAGACAGACTTGAGAACGACAACCACCACCATGTATGCACATACTCCCTGTTGATTTGCACATCCGGCTCTGGCTTGCTGGGCCGCCAGGTCTGTACGGCAGCTAATAAACGCCACCTACTGAAAGAAACCTGGATAGAACAGTATTCCCTACAAAAGAGTAAGCAGTAGCAGTTTAAATCGGCCACAAGATCTTTTGAGAGATACTCTTTCGATAAGCCCACAGCAGGAACCGGCTTGCTGCCGTAACTTACTGTGGCAGAAGCCTTGCACTCAGAGTTCTTGAGCTCCTCAGCCAACAAGGGACAAGCATATAATTGCACAGAGAACTGGCTCATGAACTACAGGAGGATGTGCTAGAGATCACAGCGTGTAACTGCCATTCATCAACACTCCTCTTGGGAAAGAGAAGTGGAGTATCTGAAATATTAATTAACTGGGAGTGATTTTAAGGTAACATCACACCTGTAAGTGAAATAGATCAGAGATTTACATAATCTGAGTGAGTTAGAGAGCATACACACTTGTACTTAGGAACAGAAGGAAAAGAGAAGCTGATATCTTGACTCATCTCTGTGCCCTTCTCACCTAATAATCCAAGAAAAGCTCCATACAATTATTTCTTCAGGTATCACTCACAGTGCTTCACTGTCTCCATAAAACAGCCAGTGAAAACAAACACTACTCAGGGCAAAATGCCTGTGGAAGACATCCTTAAGCTTCTTATATACCCCTCTTCTTTCTAATACAGGACCAAATTATTACATTTAATCTACATTTAGCTATGTGTACTATCCTGAAAAACCAGGAGGGAGAACAGTGTATGGAGTCTCAGAAAAGATGTTCAGAGCAACAGGACACTCAGATGGTGGGGCAAAAAAAAAGGAGGGAGCTCTCTTCTTCCTGCTCTAACATATCTTTATATGGTTTTCATTAACATGTCTCCTCTAGATGAAAGAAAAAGCTTTTCTTGATTTAAAGTGACAATCTTCAGCATTAAACTCTGACACAACACAAGCCCTGCAACTCCCTTTTGCACACAAAGGCAACTCTGAACCACTACTCTCACTTGCTCCTTAGCATGGAGGCTGGTGTATTTTTTGCTAGTTAAGAGATGTGGGTTTGAGTCTCTTCAGGAAATTAACCTTACTACCTCATGTGGTAGCCACATTCGCAACCAGTACAGCCTAACAGGAGCAGGTCCCTGTAGAGCAACAGGGGCTCACAGATTTAGAGTGTTTTACTTTGGACCAACCCTAAGGTGTTCCCTGTTTGTGGTTAGAGCACAATGGTGAACATCATCTGTATTTTAGATTCATCTGAAGGAAATACAGTTCACATACTGTAAGACTATCTCACAGCACAAATCACAAGGCTGTAACTGGTGATGACTAAAAGTTGCTCATCCTTTTTGCTGACACTAAAAACTATTAGATAGAGCATCTTGATTGTAAAAATATAAATAAACAAACACCAGTGGTGCTGAAAGCAGTAGGGGGAAAAAAGTTCTGGATTTTTCCTGCAAAAAATGAAAAATAGCTTACCTGAGTCTGGAGTCTTTAAAGGTGTCTAAATATGAAGGGTAGTTCCAAGTAACATTACTCCCCTTACATCGCAGTTCTATGCTTTGTCCTGCAGTCAGGCTTAAAGTGGCAGCTAGTTTCTGGACATGACCTTTACCCATCACCTGTGTCAGTATGGACTGGGACTTCAAAGAGGAGTCCGCAGATTCTCTCTCCTTCGTTTTGGGAGTCTTGGGTTTTAGTTTCTTGTTAACAGGCTTAATTTTATTTTCCCCAGGTTCTTTTGGACGCTTACTCTTCGCAGGCTGTCCAATAACTAGTAAAATAAAGAAAACAAGGCAATGTTTATATAGTCTTTTTGGAAAAAAAAATCTTCCCTATTACCCCAGAGAGTAACTGAAGTTTTGTTCTTCCTAGAAAAGATGCATAAAACTTAGTAAGAGTTAATTTCCCTAAGTTTTTGAAGTCTGTCATGACCCATTTTCCTGGGGAAAAAGGAAAAAAAAAAAGAGCTTTCAACAACATGTGGAAAATCTATACTTATATAAACAGAGAAATATGCAAGGTATGAAAACTTTACACATGGTAAGGGAAAGAAATACAGCACTTCTATCTCCAGCCACTTTTGTCATTTGTACCTCCTGGCACTGCCATGCAGTACTCAATGCCACACAAGCTCTCCAAATTCATTGCACGCGCTCATCAGTTCTGCATAACCTCTTCAAACACCATGCCACCATAAGGGACACATGAAGAACTGACAAATGTAGAACTTCACTACAATTTATAAAATACTGATGGTGATGCAGTTTTCTTCATTTACAGTAATTACTGAAATGCAAATGACACTTAAGTCACTTGAAGTTGACTTGTTTAAGTCATCACTTCTCCATAAGAGCCATTTATTTTGACAATCCAGATGAAGACAAAATCTTACTCAGAGACAAACAGAAATTTCATTATCTCCTAGAGACAACAGGGAAGCACAGTTGCCTTTACAAACAAAGAAAACAGAAAGAAAAAGTGAGGTGTCTCAAATACTAGAAGAAATTTTTAAGCAATTTAAAAATTCCAACTTTAACTGACATCAGGAAGCACAATTCTTTGGTGAGACAAGCCTAAAACTACTTTTGCTAGACACCAGAAACTCCACTAGCTGTGCCTGACAGCTAATTCTTGTTTTCCACATGGAAACACTGAGGTATTTCATTGTACAAATCAATCAACAAGCTCCCTCTGGAATGAAAAACAGCCCTGCTGTATACTCAGCATGAATTAAAACTGGTACTGGCTGCCAGTATGAACAGCAGGACTTCCAGATTCTTGCCACTGATGGCTCCTGGGACACTCCTCAAACCCCAGCAGGATACCTTGCACTGCGTCAGCTTTGACTTCTCCAAGTCCAGGCTGATGTACAACACATTTTTTTTTAAAAGGCATGGTGCCTAGTGAGCACGAATTTAAAAATCAGGAAGTTGTAGCATTTTTTCCTTGCATTTCATTAGAAAGGCTACAGTGGGTCAGGCCAAAATTATTTGCACTTACACCACCTAGTGTCAGATGCCAATCAGGGAACAGGGTAACCAACTCTGCTCCATTGATACTACTCACCTAAGCTTCCAAGAACCTTTAGCTCAAGGAGTCTGTGAACCACAGTTGTCATCATTTCATTGTGCTTGGCTGTTTTTTGGGATGCTTTTTTGTATTTTTTTATTATATTGTCCTTGGGTGTTTTCCTTCATTAATTTGTGTGGTCAGTTTTCAAAATTACACAAATTACACATAAATACTAGAGGCCTTATAGTTTCTGTATTAAATGAATAAATATCCATGTTTCACCAACAACATTCTCTCCAGCACATACACTTTTACAAAACTTGAGTGGTTCTGACTCATATTCTTTCCAGGCTGACAAGTCCTACTCTGTATAATTGTTCCTGTAAAGAATTTGCATCTTAAAACAGTTCCGCTACACCACATTTGGGTGACGACAAGAACACAAAAGCAGACTGTACACCAGGTTCAAGGTATGCTCAAATCCAGTTCTACATATTAATAGTGTCTTCTTTCCTGTCTAGAACAGCTCATTACTTTTCAAGACAGCACTATTAGGAGGTGACTTTCTTTAAAATAATCAAGTGTAATTCCAAGATCACTTTCCTAAGTAGGAACTATTGGTTAATAATTCCTAAGTAGAAACTCATCAAGGTATATATGAAGGGAGAACAATTTGTGTTACTTAGCATCTACCAGCACAAAATCTGAAGTCCTATTTTCCCTGCCCAGTCTTTCAAAATTGAGAGATCATTCTACAACTCTTTACTGACAAGTTTTCTTTGAACAGATACTTAAACATGCTGAAAAGCATGTGCCTTACAAGATCCCAGTTAAATTCAACTGGATAAAAGCAATTCTATCCATACTGCAAAAAGACTAACTCCTACTCTTTATTTCCTATTAGTTATTGTTTCGTGAGAGGTCTTCCCTTGTCTCACAGCACCTTGGTTCCCAAGGAATCTTTTACAACAGGTTTAATAAAAGCCTTTGGGAATCCAAATACATCAACCAATTCATCCATGGCCAAACTCTCAGAAAAAGTCCTCAGAGAACCTCAGCAGATATGAAAAACAGAAAACACTTCTCAAGGGAAAAAAAAAAAAGGCAGTCATGCCAAAACCACACTGACTTTTCTGCAATTCATGCCTGTTTATTCATGAGTTCAGTTTACAGAATACAGATATCTGGTTTTGTACCTCTACCTCCCTCAAATATCGTAAAATACTGGGATATTTCCACTTCCCTGGAAAGGTATAATTATATCATATGATACAGTGGTATGCAGTGATATCGCAGAATCAATTCAGTTGGAAAAGACCTCTGAGATCATCAAGTCCAACCTTTGACCAAAACCCACCGTGTCAATTATACCACAGCACTAAGTGCCATCCAGTCTTTACTTAAACACCTCCAAGGACGGTGATTCCACCACCTCCCTTGGCAGTTCATTCCAATGTTTGATCACATCTACTGTGAAGAAATTCCTCCTAATGTCCAACCTGAACCTCCCTTGGCCCAGCCTGAGGCTCTGTCCTCTCATCCTGTCACTGGTTACCTGGAAGAAGAGGCCAAGCCCCACCTTGCTACCACCTCCTTTCAGGCAGTTGTAGAGAGTGGTAAAGTCACCACTGAGCCTCCTCTTCTGCAGGCTAAGCAACCCCAGCTCTCTCAGCTGCTCCTCATAAGACTTACCCTCGAGACCCTTCACCAGCTTCACTGCCCTTCTCTGGAAAAAGATGCTAAGTTATGACAAGCTATGCACTTGGGTTAAGGCTTCACCAATTTCAGGTTCAAATTTCTCTTACACCTCAGGTGTATACCATAAAATCATGGCACTTAAACAGTTTCTGTTGCTGATTTTCTCTAACACCGATTCCTTTGGCATATTAATGAGATGTCCTCTAATGATTCTCCCCATAGAGAAGAATTCTGTCTCAGAGTCTGCTGTTGTAGTGCTTTGTAGGATATTGCACTCTAAGTTTCTTCTACGCTTATGTCACCATTTTCCATTAAAATGTCTCTAAGCACCTCCATAGTGAACATGGGTACACACAGATAAATTTTTAGATTTTACTTTCTATAGATGCTCTTTCTTATCCCTCATTCCTAACAGCCATAAAACTCTGCAGCCATGTCTCCCCGCCCCACCACAGTACATCTGAAGAAGAAAAAGGATTTATGGCTGGTTTTATCCTTTTTAAAGCTGTTTCTCAAACTCTTTTTGTCTGCTTTATTCTGGTTTTTATATTTAACCCATATGTGAGTTAAGGTGCCTCCTCCTCTTATGTAATTCCCCCTCCCAAAATTAAATACATCAGTGGTTTCTTTGTCTTTTATTATTCCTGCAAGAATATTAAAACTACAGTCTGGCTGTTCCACAGCAACATCTGAATCCAATTACCTGAGTACTGCTCCAGATCAAGTCAAGAATTGCTGCTCTTCTCAGGGGCTCTCTGAGTAGCAGCTCTAAATCATTATCTGTGGCATCTAAACAATTGCATTCTGCACCACACCCCGATGTGTGCGACCCAGCCCATGTGAGGGGAAGTTATTCTTCCTTTTGCTTTTCTATCCAGTCCTTGCTGCCCCTCTGATTATCCTTAGCAGACCAGTCATTACACATTGGGTGGTCAGTTACCCTTCTCCACAGGGCTGGTATTTCAGTCCAGATGACTTCTACCATCAAAACCCACCAGGAAACAGGTTTAACACTAAAGTTTTCTTCAACACGTACTGCCACTTCTCCCTTGGGTAAGCTATTCCATCTTAGTGAAATTCCATCACACTACTGTGCCCATCACATCCACCAATGGGCCTGATAAGCCTTTTAAATAAGCATTCCCATCAAACTGGCCACTCCAGTTCCTTGTTGAACTTTCCAGAATAGTCTGTAGCAGCACAAAAGCTTTGGTTCAGCCATCCTTTTTCATTTTTTTTTCCCCCATTGAACCCTACTGAATTTGTTCAAACTACTCTTTGACATTTCCACTACTTTCTGCCAACGTTGATCCTGACACTATTTCAAAGGCACATGGATCCTGCAACCTCACCCCTATGAAATGCTTCATCCCATACTGTGTGCTCTGCCACACCTGACATTCTGCCTTTAAGAAACTGTTAAAGACTCCTCTATGAAAGCTTTTCAATTTTAAGTGCCAGAAGCCTGGTTTTGATTTTCTCAAGACGAAGTTTTTTCTCTCCACACAAGCTCCCTCTGTTCCATGTTTCTGCAGTTCAGTGAGTCTGAACACTTTCCTCCTATACCACATTCCCAGCTGCTCCGTGAGACCCTTGTCTGCCTGACCTTGTATTTCCCTCCAGGTGACAGCAAGGGCATTTCAGGAAGCACCATCAGAGGAGATTTTATCTTCCTACACAGAAAACCTGGTTCTGCCTCTGTTGCACCTCCCAGAGAGGTGAGTTTCCAAGCAAGCCGTGGCCATGCTCCTTCCCAACATTCCCTTAATAAGTCTGCACAGATATCTACTGACACCACCACTTCTGCGCCCCACAATCCTATCTTATGTCATAGCTGAATTAAGTCTTTCTATGCCAGATAACTAAATTAACTGCTACAGTATCACCTAAGGTAAAGAGGACACACAATCAAATCCTTCCAGGAATACAGAAACCATCATCAAGAGTCCTCCATTTCCTTATCCAATCTGCAAGACTTTCCCAAGAAAGAGAACAAAGTCAGCTAGCCCATTTATGCAAGCACATGAATATGCCACATTTGGGATATTTTACCGTCTCACTAGAGGAATGCACAGAGCCCTCACTGTTGTAATAACGTTGCACTGTTTAATGTTGCACTGCTTGAGCACAACAGCACTCCTTATTAAAAATATAATAAAATTAAGACTTAGAAAAATATTCATTGAGAAAATGCCTCATTTCTACCTCTGATCAGCTCCTAATGTCAGTTCTAAGAGGCACTGTACTTATTTCAGCTGCACCAGTACAGTCAGGGTCCCTGCTAACTCATCATGCCAAAGCAGGAGACTATGCCTCCCTGCCACAGAAACACATCATGCAGCACTTCTGCTCCTGGTTCACAGTATGTGTCTCATCCTTTAATGTTTGTCTGCCCCTTGTTCTCACAAATGTCACACACAAAACAATTTCAAAATGGGTGTTAGTTATACAATCCTAAAGAGCATTCATTTTTTATTTGAGACATCACCTACAAACACAAGCACATTCCACTGGTCTCACAGCTGCACAGGTTATAACTCGACTAGGCCCCTGATCTTCAAGTGTCAGCCTGGAGAATCTGAGAAGCAGAGTGGGAGCAAGGTCTCCCACAAGTACAAAGGAATCAGGTTCACTGTTCACCAGACATACCCATCCCACAAGGCAGGCCCCATGTTACATCTTGGCATCATCAGAGACTGAAAAAACTCTCAATTATACTGATAAATTCTTCCTTGAGAAGAAAATAAATTGCAAGGTTACCATAAATTAAATTTTAAAAAATTAATTAATTAATTAATTAATTGTGAGGTTACCATAAAGTATAATCAACCAGTGGGATTACTGTGTGAGGAAAGAGCCTTTGTGATTACAAGTAATGTAACAGAACAAGCAGGACACAACATTTGTGGAACTTCGAACAAAAAGGCAATCATCCAAACACACTGCCAATCTGGAGGGGCATATTTCATTAGTTCATAAATTAATATAAGATAAATTAGGAATACTATTTTGAAATTACAATACCTATATTAGGACTTCTACATTTAGCTTTAGACAAGAAACTCTTATTAAATATGCCAGATAACTTTCTCCCATTGCTAAGCTTCTGGATGGCAGAGAGGGAAGCACCCAGTCAAACCTCAGTATAAGCATGACAAACTGACAAAAAAATAGACTTGGGAAATCTTTTGCCCAAGTTACAACTCATTTCTTACTCTGTACTTTTATTGTCTACTTCTCAAATGGAAAACACTTTTCTTGATGTGGTATACCCACAGACCAGATCTTTCAGCAGAAATCCTCTCCCACACCACTCTGATCCACAGTGCAATTCCTCTGCATGTAGTTACGAGAAAAACCAGGCTGGAAAAGGCTTCTGGAGTCCCTTCCCATCTCTGTTCAGCTGCTCTGAGCCTTGTCCAGTTGAGCTTTGACTTTCTCAAAGGCTGGAGACTCTACAGCCTCCTCTGACAAATTCTTTTTATGCTTAACAGCTCTCAGAGTAGAGGATTTTTTATGTTCTTACGAGAATGTTTTCCTTATGACCTCCTGAAGTACTTGTGGTAAATGCTTCGCTGCCTTCACCACTCACCTAAGAGCCTGCCTCCCATTTCTCTACAAACCCTCCCACGGGCTACACAGGCCTTGATCCCCAAGCCCTTCCATGGTGAAAAACAATGGAATTATTTTTTTATCGTTTATACTGAATAAGTATTAATAAGTTCATTCACATTTTTCTAGAGGGAAAGAGCCTCTCTTTTGCCTAGTTGAAGTCTACATGAGTCAAGAGCTAGTTATGAATGTCCCTTCCCAAAAACTTGCCTTTCCCCACCAAGACCTTCTCAACAGCCTGAAGCGGAGTTAGGAGTCAAGCTCGAATCAATCGAACAACGATGCACAAAACCAACAAGTTTTTTGGTTGTTTTCTAAATCCGGGCACCACGTCCTGCACTGTCCCACGTCCAGCGCTGTCCCTCCTCAGGCGCCACACGGGATTGGACGCGGACTCAAAACGTTTTACCCCAAAGAGCGCGGGCAGGAGCAGCCGGGGCTGCCGCGAACGCCTCTCCCCTAAACCCGAACCCACATTTTCGCCGGAAGGCTTCGGCGACTTGCTGGCCGCACACGATGCGAGCAACCCGCCTTCCCTCCGCCTCTGCCCAGCGGGACGGGAGCCCCGCCGCCGCCCCCTCCCGTGATGGCTCCCGCTCCTGTCCCGGGGACTGTCGGGCCGCCGGGTACGACTGGGAAAGGGAAGCCCGCAGCGCCTCGCAAAGGGGGGGACCCGTCGGGGCGGCGGCTCACCGTGTGGCAGCGCTTCCTGCAGCAGCAGCAGGCTGAGGAGCACCCACAGCCGCATGGCGGGAGCGGCCCGGGCGCGGCGGCGGCGGGGCGGGCGGGGCGG